>NC_132880.1:42471591-42807841 GCF_030463535.1 Salminus brasiliensis | reverse complement strand
ATTTGCTGAATTCTACATATTAGCAAAACATGTTAAATTGTTTTCTTGGCTCTTTATTAATTTTTTGTGTCTTTGTGTCTATGTATAGTAGAAAGTGTGTGTATATACATACAGTCTTATGCTTAAGTTTGGGCTCCAATGGCCAAATGAGACGTTTTGTCCTTTTCTTTAATTGAAAGGAAACACAGTCACTGTAGCTAATCAAAATGAACACAATATTGTCAGCAATATTGTCAGCTCACACAGCTCTGTCTTTCATTACATTAAAAAAAATAAGTGTGGCCTATGCAAACTTTAGGAAATTGAGTTAGGACTTAGTAAGTTTGGACCTTGCACTCCTCCTTTGCTAATTGGACCATGCCAAAGCTTATGATCATTTCAGAGAAGACTGTAAGAGAAGGGGGAGAACTCAAATGGGCTTGGGTTTGGGTGGCTTCTGCTCCACCTTCTGATAAGTGGAGCCAGGAACAGGGTTCAAAGGGAGGTGACAGAGTGGTAGAGGGTTGCACAACCTTGCCATAGACACATGAACAAGGAAGAGATGGAATTTATTGAGGGTTAGATTAGAGAGGAGGGGCTTCAGGCTTGTTCTTTCTCCCAAAATGTAGCTATTATATGACTTGAAAGAAGTCACAACACTTCTTGTAGCAGCTAAAGGTTTCCATGTTCTCATAGTGGGACATTTGTCCCACTCTCTGCTGCAGAAGGCCTCCACTTCAGAGATATCATTTTGCTTACACAGCTTGTTTAAGGTCTATCCACAAATGTTTTTTGATGTTTAGGTCAGGGGACTATGAGGGCCAGTCCACAAGCTTCAGTTTCTATCTGTTTATGTAGTCCATAGTGAATTTGAGGTATGTTTTGGATCACTGTCCTGTTACAGAAGCCATCAGCTCTAGCCTTTTCACAGATTACAAGATTCAAGAGTTTTATTGTCATATGCAATAAAACTTACATTAATATATATTAATGGTATTTAGCTGACGCTCTTATCCAGAGCGACTTACAAGATTACTCATATTATAGAGGTGGGCCAGTGTAGTGTTAGGAGTCTTGCCCAAGGACTCCTATTGGTGTAGCACAGCATAGTCACCCAGACCAGGAATCGAACCACAGTCTCTCACATGATGTGGTAGCTCACTGGCAGGTAGTGGTGTTATTTGTTGTGCCACACCAACCACACAGATGGTTGGACATTTGCATCCATGGTATGCTGATATTTTGTGGAAGCCATTCTTCACTAAGGTCATGCAATATTGACAATGCCACTGGCAGCAACACAACTCCAGAGCATGACGGATCAACCCCCAATGCTTCACAGTTGGCAAGGTGCTCTTTTCATGAAATGCAGTTCCCTTTGTTCTCCAAATGTACCGTGCTGATCGTGCTGAAGACCTCCATTGTGACTTTATCAGATCACATCAACAACAGAGCAACTATTTCTCCTAAACTTTGCCTAAACTTTCACATAAGACTGTATATACTCATACACTCTAAGCAAAAGGGTTTGACTCTTTCTGGAAACCTTTGTGGTGCTACATAGGACCATCTACAGAAGGTTTTCCATCTATGCAAAGAACCATTTAACCAGACAAAGAACTGTTAAACTGAGTTGCCTGGTTTCAATGTGTAAAGAATCATTTCCTTTACCACAGAACCCTTGTAGAACCCTTTTTAAGAGTGCAGTCCTCATCAGTAAAGCTGAACTCAGTCGTTCCCCTTCCTACTAACAAAAACAGCAGATAGGCCTAATTTTCTAGGTCTACCTGTAATTCTAACTAGGTAACTCAATAGGGTGCCCAGTGAATTATTAATATGGCCCGTCATTTAGACAGTGCACTTCCATATCACTCGACTGCTGTGGGTTTTGTGGACGCGTGCAACCCGAGAGGCCGTCTGTTTGGTGCAGCCCACCACGCTTCGCCTAGCTTATGACGCCCAACTCTTTAGGATACAGAACTGAGGCTTTACAGGGAAAAAAGTCAGCAACCGACTGGCTATTGAGGCGTGAACCTCATGGAGAGCATCTTTGGCATGCTAGCAGGTCTACTAATTTATTTATGCCCAGTTAAGCCTAGAGCAGAGCCACTGCAATTGAGATAGGTTTGGATTTCAGTAGGATTACAATGGGAACCTATCCTGTTGCATTCCCTTGTACCTTTGCCTCATTTCATTTGCATATTGAATTAAGTAGTTTAGACAGCCTAATAATTAGTATATGACCCCTTCTACTGCTTTGATCAACAACTATCTATCTATCTGTCTGTCTTGTCTATCTAGCTATCTATATTTCCCCACTATACCCACTATTGGTTATTGTAGCTAAAAACTTAAAAACCCTCCATTTTGCTGTTTTTCACTGTTTGACACATTACAATAAGGACAAAAGTATTGGGACACCTGCTCGTTTATTGTTTCTTCTGAAATCGAGGGTATTTGTTGGAGTAACTGTCTCTACTGTCCAAGTAAGGCTTTCTACTAGATTGTAGGAAATTGCTGCTGAGGATTTGATTGCAGTGTTAGTGAGGTCAGGATGTTGAATGATCACCACTCCACCTCATCCCCAACTCCCCAACTCATTCCAAAAGTATTGGATGGAGCACCATCCATCATTCCAGAGAACACATTTCTACTGCTCCACTACCCCTGTAGCCCATGCCTGGCATTAGACTTGGTGCCAATAGGTTTATGTTTATCTGCTCCAGCTTCTATCGGCAGCATTTCTCTACAGGGACTAGACAAGCTGTGTGTATGCATCTGCACATCTGTATCAACAATGGGTGCAACTTAAAGCAGCATTCATTAGAAGGGGTGTCCACAAACATTTGGACATATAGTGTACTTGCTCCACTGACCAGAAGGCCACACATTAAAGTCTCTTAACAGACATGAATTCTGACAGATGTGGCTGAACTTAGTGATTTGTGACTTCCAGGCCTGGGGATAGGACACATTACACCTTACATCTACCCATATGAAAACAAACCACCAGCATTTTAATGAGACCTATTTTTTGTTTGCCACTCTGCTAATTACAAAGAGATACAGTTACATACAATGGCCACCTGAAAGGTCACTCTCAGATTCACACCTTCAAACATCTCTTTTGCAGCCTGGTAAAGGTAAAGGTCCCGTACTGGAACGAACTGACCAGCTGACCTTACAGTGCCACCTTGTGGATTCGAATCCATTTTTAGCTTGGTAGGTTTTCTGTAGAAGGTAGAAAGTAGAAGGATCTGTGGCTATAAAAGTTAAGACATATATAAAAGGTTGAGACATAAATAAACATAAACTAATGTATTTACACATTACATTTAATACACATGTGTATTAAAGATGAGTTTATTATGCATATTGGATCTCCTTGTATCTCCAAAATTGTTTTTTTTTTACTGGAGAAAGAAACAACCCTCTGAACTTCCAATGGACGTCAATGATAAAGTTAAATGATTTTATTTAAGTCAATTTGTAGCATTTCTATTAGTCCTTTCATTATAAAATTTGTACCAAATAAAGGAAGACTGCCAGATTCAAAATATGCAAAAAGGTCAAAATGTCAAAAATGGAGATACAAGGTTCTATATTATTATGCATAGCAAATATAAAATGTGTACATGTTAAAGTTGAGAAATTGGGATCAATGGAAAAATGTCAAATGGAAAAAAACGTTTATTGTGTGTAGATTGAGTTTCAATCAAAGACATTGATCCATACTGTCTACCCCAGGTTTGACAGAAAACCCCGAACCTACTTTCAAATCATAATATCAGTCAAATATTTGACTTTTTCATAAAAATAATCACTGTGATTCATTAATAGCTGTCTTAGAGAGTGGCTGTGATTTCATATTTCTTTGGAATATAGCTATCTTTAAGAATAAAGGTAGTAAAGAATGCTAAGCTTCATCGCTGTCACTTCCTTTGTGTATGTTACTTCTGTTGAATGGCACCTGATGGAACCCAGATGAGAGCAACATTCGCTCTATGCAGCATATCGCTGCTGTCCAATAAAAAACAGGTCTCTCAATTCTGTCCATTTTTAGTTTTCTCCATTGTTTAAACCCTGTAGCTGCTTTGTAATGGATGAATGGACCAATAGAAATGCTCTAAATGACTTATTTTACATTGACCTCTATTCAAACTTAAGAAACTTTTGGCTTGTTCTGTAAAGTCACCATGTTGGAGATACCTGTTTTTCATTGGACAGCAATGATATTCACACACATGTAATAATCTGTTAAACCGTGTCAACACAGTGTGGAAGGGACTGTTGTCCAGTATTAAAAAACTAGAGCATTTTAAAGTGCAAGTGCAAAAAACCCTTATGTCTGTGAATATTCCCCCTCCCCATCTATGCATCTATTCCTGTATATGTTTACTATATATGTGTATAGTAAGTATAAGTAATAAGCTCTATTGGCCCTGCTTCAGTGTGGTGGTCTGGGTGCAGCTCTATGCTAGAAAAACCCATCAGCATCTTCCAGCTGCTGAAATGTTGAGTCATTCTCCAGCTCTGGAGAGTCAGTCAGTCTCCTATCTGCTGAATCTCCCAAACTGCTGCCCACATGGGGTTCTTTGGATGTGGGTGGGAGGTGGGGATCTTCAGGAGCATCGTCATGAACCTCAGCCCCCACTGGAGCAGCTCCACGAGGCCGTGCAGACTTAGCTCTCAGTCTGGTCCGCAGCTCCTCCTCCCGTACCTACACACAGAGATATGGTGGTTTACAGGGATGTACATTTAACCCCCAAAGGTAATCAGAGTGTAGAAGTAAACTGTCAGCTATGCTACATGGACAAAAGTATTGGGACACCTGCTCATTCAGTGTTTCCTCTGAAGTCAAGGGCATTAAAAAGAGTTTATCCAGCCTTTTCTGGGGTAACTGTCTCTATTGTCCAGGGAAGGATTTCACCTATATTTTGGAGCATTGCTGTGAGGATTTGATTGCCTTTGATTGCATTACACTGCAGGACCAATCTGTGCCACCCTACTTTTGTGTTACCCTTGCTATAACAGATCTGAGTCACAGCATTAGCTAATTATTAAGCACTATGCAGTCCAGGGGGGTTGCAGGTCTGGAGTTAGGAAACACACTTCTGTAGTTGATGTTTGATGAGCATTGAGGGAACTGGTATTTGAGAAGCAGATGTTCTGGGGAAACAGTGGTATTGGAAACCTTTCTATACCTTTCTTCTCTCCTCCACTTGTCTCATCTTCTCTTCGATGTCTTCCTTTCTCCTGACCTCTTGTTCTTTACGAACCTTCAGTGACTCTAGACGAGGTGGCGGCCTCCTTTTTGGACTCCCTGCATCATCCAGCTGTAGGTAACATAAACATGACACAGTCTTGCGATCTGACTTCAAAACATCAAAGCAACTGATGGTGGCAGATATCGTGACTGCACCACATCGCAATGCTCACCATGATGTTGTAGGCCTCCCCACTGACTGCTACTTTAGGATGGGCTGGGATGATCCCCTGATTTAGCAGCTCCTCTAGAATTGCGCTGGACTCTGGCCTCTGGCTCTCCTGGGCCAGTCCTGGACTTTGAGCTAAGGTTACACACATGAAGAGTTGGTCTCTACAGGGGGTTTCTTCTAGTTATGTAGTTACAAATTGTTCATGAAACAGCAGAGTGAGAAATGAAAGCAGACATGTTTATCAGACGTTCCTCAAAGACATCAAGAACGTCTGTCAACTGATTCCACTGAACTGCTTTAGATAAAAGAATGGTCAGAGTTTACCCAAGAACTACAAAGAAAGTATGCCACCTAGTGGACTCGACGCACACCTACATTTTACTACATTTACTGGACTCTCATGGTTAAAGGTAAAGTACTGCACTTCCTGCCCTCATCTTCCTCACTAATTCACTGTACTCTTTCTTCTCACCTTCCTCAAAAGCTCGCAATTACTTCTTCCCATGAGTGATGTACAGTGCCAGTCAAACAGTACCAGTTTGGACACACCTGGTTAGTTGGTTGGTGCTGATCATCATCTGAAAAACATCAGCTCCAAATGCTGGGGCTGACCATATTTTTGCTTTCATAAAAGAGGACACTGGGTATCCCCAGTAGGTATCCCCCATGGCTGGGGGGGTCTAAAGTAAGATGAAGTTGTAGGTTGAACTGATAGGAGATATTTTGGTCATTTAGGCTATTGAGGCTGTTTATTGGTCTGTTGCTGAATGAGGGAGTGTGTATGTGTTAATGTACAGAAACCTACTGTAGCTGCATGGTTTCAAAAGTATATCCACCCACACACATACACACACTGCCACGGTCCTACAACCTAAGCCTACTTGAAACCCCCAAAGCATGACATCTTAACTATGGTGGATACCCGTGTGTCCTATTTTTTTGGAAAATAAATAAATAAAAATAATATCACCCTAACATTTGGACCAAATGTTCATATGATGATCATAAAAACGCATTTAACCAGGTGTTTCCAGATGTTTTACTGGTACTATAGGCAGAATACATCTTTAATAAATGCTGTGTATTATATTTCTTTATCTTTATATTAAAATGAGTCTGAAATATTTAAATGTGAGAAATATATAGAAGAAACTAGGGAGGGGCACATACTTTTTCACAGCACTGTATAATAAATAATGTTTTTCTTCATAATGCAACATCACGTAAAGGCCGCTCAGGGCCACATCTGAGGTCCATGACTGACAGCCTCTTACCCATTTATCATTATTTTTTATTTATGATATTATGACCTTATCTTATCCTCTTACCTCTCAACGGTGGGAGTATCCTGGGGACTGTCCCGGGTAGGCCAGTCTCTCCGGCCTCCAGCCCCAGTCCACTGTCCGTGGTCTTCTTGGACACGGCGGAGTCACCACGAGCTCCTCCATGACCCCCTATAACCTGAGATGATCACAAACCAGGAGTCCAGGAGCTTGAATATTAATAAGGTCTCTTATGCAAAACAAGGGGTCAGTAGCTTACCTCATTCTCCTCCAGGCTGCCCGGTTTGACGGGCTCGACTACCGTGATTTTGGAGCTCCCACAGCCCATGTTCACTCCTTTAATGGTGAAGCTGAGGTGTTTCTGCAGCTGCTATCCACAGACTGGTCGTTCACAGGTTTTAAGGAAGTGCTGCATTCCTAGACACCACCCTGGCAGGACCCCGTGAAGCACGTCTCCATGGACTCTCTCCGTTGCTAAGGCTCGTTGCTACAATAAATCTGACCCGCGTTATTTTCCCCACCTGTATTCCGGCAAGCCCCGCCTCCTGCGCTGGGATTGGCTAAGAAGTCATACTCACGAGCGCTCTGTCCTAGCTGCGCACTACAGTCTCCTGGACGCGCGTGCTTCCCTCAGCCCCAACCTCAGAAGCAGCATTCAGGTTTATGTAGGACTACATCATACATCCACTCACTGGGAACTTCAGAACACTATACTGGGCATACTGGGAATACTGGGTAGGAGCCCCAGTTCTTTGGGATCTGGAATGCACCTCATCAGCAACAATAGTAAAATACTCTGTGGCATTTAAGCAGTGACTGTTTAAGGGGTTGGGCAGGTTGGGTCCATGGATTCGTGCTGTTGACGCCACACTCTGACCCTACCATCTGCGCGCCTCCATCAGACCAGGCTTCGTTCTGCCATTCTTCAACTGTCCAGTTTTGGTGACCCTGTGCCCACTGCAGCCTCAGCTTTGTGTTCTTGGCTGACAGGAGTGAAACCCGATGTGGTCTTCTGCTGTTGTGTCCCATTCGCCTCAATGTTGGACGTGGTGTTGAGCATTCTGGGAGCTTTTCTGCTTACCACAATTAAACAGAGTGGTTCCCTGAGGTACTGTAGCCTTTCTATCAGCTCCAACCATGTCTGGTCATTCTCTGTTGACCTCTCTCATCAACAAGGTGTTTCTGTCTAGCTCCAACAATCATACCACGCTCAGAATCACAGCTCTCATTTTCTCTCTGTTCTGATGGTTGATGTGCTGTTCTGTATCTGCATGACTGGTTTTGCATTGCTGCCACATGATTGGCTGATTAGATAATTGCTCGAATAAATATGTGAACGTGTATGGGGCAGTGGTGGCTCAGCGGTTAGAGCGGCAGGCTATCGATAACAGGGTTGTGGGTTCGATTCCCGGGTTCGGCAAACCGCCACTGTTGGGCCCTTGAGCAAGGCCCTTTACCCTCTCTGCTCCCCGTGCGCTGGAGTTGGCTGCCCACCGCTGTGTGTGTGTGTGTGTGTGTTCACTACCAGATGGGTTAAATGCGGAGGACACATTTTGCTGTACAGTGACAAATACGTGCACCTTTATATGAAATACAATTTAAATGATTCATTATTAGGATGGAACACTAATCTATTACTCCTATTTATTATTATTATTATTATTATTATTATTTTCTTTTTAAAATATGATTAAAAATAATACTAATCTATTAATCTTATTTATTTTTATATTATTATTATTATTATTATTAATAATAATAATAATACAAAATGATATACCCATATTACCCTATCATGTAAACTTGAGGGGGTAAGATGAGCCACCGGCTGAACTTACCCTCAAGGACTCAGGCTCATTTTGCCCAACAGCCATCACTTTGGGAAAAACACTTAGTCTAGCATCCCAGAGTTACACTTCTGCTAATTCCCTCACCTCTTTTAACACACTGCCAGTTCATCAACATATCTGATTTAACTACAACTCAGATAAATGACTTTTGATATGGGACTGATTATACCTGATAAGTTGGGGGGGGGGGGGGAGCCTTTGATAGGCAAACAGCAAGATGAAAATGGATCATATAAACTAGATTTAGGGTTACATGACAAGAACAGAGTATGGTTGCCCAGATTCAGGTGGTGGGTCAGCTTACCTACTAACTCATCCTACCTCACTCTCCCATATGCGACCGCAGACGCAGTCAGTGTCTTAATCCCGAATCACAGCACAGGAGGTGGGGTTTGTCAGAATAGGGGTGTGAAAAAAAAACATGACCCTGCTGTAGTGTAGGTTGTTGCGGTGCTAAGATGACACCAGCAAAACAAGATCCTTACTCAAATACTTGATTTGTTACTAGATATTCTTTGGGATGAGCTCAGGTTTTACTGATATTGAATAATTATACTTCCCCAGGCACTTTACTCATGTTTTTACTAAAGGGGAATTCCACAGATTTTCCTAAAATTCTCCATAATATAATATTTCAGATGTAAACAAAGTCATGCTGGTGCAAAATGGTGCATTGTAGAGATAATATGTCAAGCCAGATTTCCTCACAATAGGGGAGCCACTGGTGATATGTTGTGATACCTACAACCCAACTGTAGGTAGCCAATTTCCTTACTGTCCCAAATGATCAGTGAACCTACATTGCCTCTACCATTAATGCATTTGAAAAGATTTGTTTGGACTAAAACCTCATCACAAACCTATTTCTGTAACATAAGGGTTAAGGCAGGCTGCATCCGCAGAGGGACTTTATTAAGGCTACAGCAATATTCCTTGTCAGTAAAAGCAGAGGTCAGGAAACAGGCAGGCAGGTTATAACGCCGGCAAATCCATAATCCAGGTCACAGAACTAAGCAGAGGGCCAAAACCAGACTGACTAACAAAGCACCACAACCACATCAAGGATTGGTAATGAAACAGCAAGTCCTAATCAGTCCAAATATGAACAGCACCTGTGTGCGGCAGATGAGCCTCAGGTGAAGGGCAGAGATTAGCCCTTGCACATTGGTGCGCATGGCCTATGCGTGAGCTCCTCACTGAGGCCAGCAGAGGAAGACATTACAATTGTAAACCACTGTCTCAGGCGTTGTCTGCCTGTGTGCTGGAGATGGGCCTCAGGTGAAGGGTAGAGCCTAGCCTATGCACATTGGAGCACAAGACCTGTGCATCTTTTAGAGGTTTTGTAGAAATGGGTTTATGTGTGGATGAGTATATGGAATAGAGATCAAGGTGACCACATAAAAGGACTGCTTGATACTTGATACTGTCAACATCACACATACAGACATGTTGTTTCTCACTATATATATTACTGGTAGGTATATTGAACCTTAATTATTTTCCTCCCACAGAAGTAGAAGATCCCCACCCCCCCACTAGTTAGCCGAGGGCCCTTCGACTACTATAAGAAAGGAAGCTGTATTGACCTCTCATCAACAAGGCATTCCTGTCTAGCTCCAACAATCATGCTATGTCCAAAATTACTGAGCTCTCATTTCCAGCCTATTCTGATGGTTTATGTGCTGGCCCAATATATGCATGATTGCTGCCACATGATTGGATAGTTAGATTGGCTACTAGTTAAATGGCTTCTATGAAAAAAAAAAATCGAGGTACTGTCGAAATGAGTACCCAGTAACCCTAATACAACAATTTGCCAGCAACACCCTGTTCCTAGAACCTATGTAAACTATGCAAAACCTGTGGAGAAGATCAAGAGAAGTGCAAATAAAATGAAAGCTTTAATAGATATTAATGCTTTATGAAGTGCTCTCATGGGTCTTCAGCTGGTGGGTCTTCAGCTGACCTTTGATGATAGCAAATGATTCTGCTGTTCTGACACTCCACTACTTTGGTGCAATCTGGATGCTTGTTTTCCATGCGTCCTTAGAGAGGATGGCTCAAGCCGTGCTGTACTTGAAAGGCTCCTGGGACGGATCAGCTTTTGACCATTGCCATCAGGTAGGTTGAAGCAGGACCTTATAGGCTTTGTAGGCCAGCGTCAGGGTTTTATATCCGACACTGGCTGCTACAGGAAGCTGTGACATGGGTAAACTTCGTAAGGTTAAAGCAGAGTCAAGCTGCTGCATTCTCCATCAGGTGCAGGAGCCTGATGGCAGCCATGAGAAGACCAGCCAGGAGTGAGACATATGAGGATTAGGTATTCTAATCTTCAGATGTCTGATTTCATTCAGATTAGTGTAATCCAAAATTATTCAATACACGACAATAATAAACATCACCCTGATGTGACAATGCATTTATTCAGGTTTAGGCGTCAGGTGATCCAAAAACATCAGGTTCTCACATTTGCTCTTTTCATCACTGACCATCACAGTCCTCATCATGTAAAGTCTCAGCACTGGTGGAGGAACCATGGCTGTCTGCTGGATCTACCAGGATCATTGGCATTCTACCAAGAACATGAAGTTGCTGTCGAACCTCCTGGCACTTCTCATCTATCTCAATCGAGCGTGTCTTTTCTGTCACACCCTCCTCCAGTTTGAACAGGTTCCTGTACATGATCTCCAGTGTTTTTCTGCAGGACATAAGGAGGAAGACATCACTGCAAGACACCTGCCTCTTCCTTCTGTAGACACAGTCACTGTTTATACAGTGAGTTACTGTACTGGGGAAAACTGAGTGATGAGAGGGCTGCAGCTGCATGTGTGTAAACTCAGAGCAGCAGTGCTTGGATGAATGCAAGCACTGCAGACAAAAAGCGGTGCATTTACTGAACAGGTAGGGGAGTGCATAACTTACTATTTGCCAATATTATTATTATTATTATTATTATTACCATTAACCATCATTACTTTCATTATTTTACTGTGTCTATCTTACCTTATTAAATTATATTATAGGATGATTATATTAGCACACCTGATTTGTGTTTTATGTGGTGGTACAGTGACTTTTATCAATAGTTTATAGATCAGACCAGACCAGAGGAGGATGGGTCCCCCTTGTGATTCTTGGTTACTTTCAATGTGTCCGTCGACTTAGTTTGATCACCAGGAATTTTATGTTTTTATAATTAATTGTTTTTATTGTTTATTTATGTATTGTTTGATCTCCTGTCCTTTTGCTGGATTACTGTAAAGCTGCTTTGTGACAATGGCAGTTGTAAAAAGTGCTATACATTTGATTTGATATGAGAACCACTGCAGGCCAACAGAACACGAGAATAGGAGTTTGAGAACTGCTGCAGGCTACAGTTTCATGGTTATTTAAGAACCATTTATATCTATGAGATGTTTAGTGCAATATTTGATGGAACAATGATGATGGACAATGAAAGTAAAAAATTAAGAAAGGAAGGAAAGAACTTATAGTCAGTTAATCACCAGAAACTGCAATCATTTCCTAAACAGCTTAAGATTCACTCACTGGGAGAGAAGGAGCTTCTTCTTAAGACTGAAGGTGTTCCTATAGAGGTGTTGAGCCTCCTGCTGGAGTCCGGTGGTCGGCTGCAATAGAGTTTTAATGCTTGTAAATTCACTCTATGTAATCTGATCTGAGGTAATCTAAATTATGTAGTCTGTAATCTAAAAATGTAGGAGTTCACAATGTCTAAAAGGAGAATAGAGGAGGGCAGATATGGCCCTGAGGCTGTCTATAAAAGTGTGTCTCTGACTTACCTGATCCAGACAGAGCTCATGGTTCAGTCTCTGGGCCAGAATGTCCATCCGGGTCTGAGCGAGCTGCTCCTCAGAACCAGAGCTGAGAATCTGACTCTCCACCTTCTGCATCTCTGCCTGCAGCTCAGTCACTAAATCCTTCACCTAAAGAGTTTCATACCCACAGGTATTTATACGGTATTTATGCACACATCACAGCACATTTACCCGTGTTGAATCAACCCCTGTTAACGCTGTCAGAAGTGCAGAGGTTTTCGGCCCTCGTTAAAGCATGTCTCTCAACAATAAGAGTTTTTACTGTAGAGACTCCAGATCCTATCAGAACAGATGCAGGTAAACATAAATACAGTAAAAAGGAGCAAGAGCTTCTCATTCTGAAGAAAGTAGATGAGATCTTGTTGGTGAGCTAGTCTGAAGAACAGAGCTTGGTTCCTCCAGGTTTCTCCTGGATGCCTCCCCCCTGTCCAGCAGCCAGCTCAGCGCTGATGTGTTCAATTCCAGCAGCAGCAGCAGCATCTCAACTGATTTACCATCATTAAGCAATATACACTATCTTGCCAAAAGTATTCGCTCACCTGCTTTTGCACACATATGAACTTGAGTGACATCCCATTCTTAATCCATAGGGTTTAATGTGATATTGGGCCACCCTCTGCAGCAATAACAGCTTGAACTCTTCTGGGGAGGCTTTAGGAGTGTGTTTATGGGAATTTTTGACCAGTCTTGGATGCAGTTGCTCGGCCATGGAAACCCATTCAAGGGGAAACCCTTGAGCTAAGCTGAACGACGACCACATGAAGTCTGGAGGTCTGTAGCGATTGACTCTGCAGAAAGTTGGTGACCTCTGTGCACAATGCACCTCAGCATCCACTGCCCCCCGCTCTGTCATTATACGTGACCCACTACTTCATGGCTAAGTTGCTGTCATTCCCAGTCGCTTCCACTTTGTTATAATACCACTGACAGCTGACTGTGAAATATTTAGTAGCAAGAAAATTTCACGAATGGACCTGTTGCACAGGTGGCATCCTATCACGGTACCACGCTGGAATTCACTGAGCTCCTGAGAGCGACCCATTCTTTCACAAATGTTTGTAGAAGCAGTCTGCATGCCTAGGTGCTTGGTTTTACACACCTGTGGCCATGGAATTGATTGGAACACCTGAATTCAATGTTTTGGGTCGGTGAGTGAATACTTTTGGCAATATGTGCATATATGTCTGTTATATGTTTCTATGACCTTGTACATTTGGTAACTGGGTACTACTAAGCCACTCTTAATATCTAGTGTATGTTTACGTGGACACATTGCAGCTCACCTGCTGCTTTTCCCATTCAAGCGACTCCTTTGCCCTTCTCAGTTCATCCAGTTTCCAGCGAAAAGAGAAGTCTGTAGCACTGCGCTGGGCATCCAAAGCATTAAAGAGCTGTGAGGCAAACAAATGAAAGTTTACCCACATATTAAAATGAAATGATATCAAGATATCTTTGCCTTGCGTGTTACCTCAGAGAATTTGTGCTGTAAATTGCTTCGGAAATAGGAGGAGTCCAGGACCGCCTTCTCTGCACTTTCCTTCAAGTTCTGGCAGTGGCTTATCCACTGCTCATAAGTCAGGGTTCTGCATTTGATAAGGACTTGGTTTAAACATCTTAACAATGTACGTATATACCTAGAAATACATAACCAGGACTAAAGCTATGAAAAATAATATAAAATAAGCAGAAAACACAGAGAGAGTTAAAAGGCCAACCCTTTGGTGATACTGGAGGGCTGGTATCTGTAACCCACACTGGGTGACTGGATGTCCAAGGCAAGGCACAGACTGGTAACATCGATAGCCGTGTCCTTGTCCCTTTGGTCAGATAACAGCTCACTACGCATCTCCTTTAGCGTTCTGAAGATCAGTTTGGAATGACCATGTTAAGCCTTGTGAAATTGAGCTTAAAAAAACGTGTGATTATTCTTTTCTGGTTCACCTCAGTTGGTCCAACACTTCAGTGATCTTCTGCTGAATCAGCAACTTGGTGTCTTCACACAGTTGCACCTCACTGGACAGCTCTGTCTCCACATGGTCTTGGACAAGCTCTCCAGGCAAGCGCCCATCACGCAATGTCAAGCACTCACTCAGAACCTGCCTGTAGAGGGCTTTCTCCTGCAGGCACATCTCAGCAAACTCCTTCACCTGAAAGGACCGCAGACCAGAGAGGGTGAAGCCAGTCAACCATTTCTGTCACTGGACAGCTGAACATGCTTGGAGGAGAGCACTAATTGCCAGTTATGTCAGCTAACACATGCTAAGTAATGGGGGAGAAGGAGGGCCATCCTACACTCCCAGCGAGAGTGAGGTCAATTATGCTCGTCAGAACTCCTGACCACGAATAGCCATGGAACAGCCAGGGATCAAACCTGTGATCTCCCAATGAATATTACAAATGCTAAAAATTCTTTTGTCATTAATAGGTATAGGGAGCCAACTTTCTGTAAAGTGACATATTTGGTTCTTAAAGTTTTGCATTTTTGTCCCTTAATGTCCCACAACTCACATTTAAAGCTTCTTAGGAGGACTTAATATTGTAGAACCTTACTAAATAAAGACATAAGCGTCCATGTCTGGATGACCGAGCTAATTACATTATGAGCAGCTGGGATAGCATAGGGAGGTACATTACAGCCCTGGGATTCAGAGCCTGCCTGGGACACCAAGCTATAACAATAGAAGTCATTGGGAAAGACTGCCAGTGCTACAATCACCTACCATTAACATCTGAACATCTTCCAAAAACATTAAAATTATTATATAATCACATTTTCTTAAAGTCTTAAAAGGTCAAGCTGAAATCAAAATGTAACAGTTCTACCTTGGTAACCCATGCCTCTGGTCAAGCCACATTGATTGCCTCATCTCAGTTAACAGACAAAATTCTTGTTTAAAAAAAATACCCTTCATAATAAAAGTAAAATAACAGTAAAATAAAAGTCTTAAGTCTTGATGAAGGAAGAGGAGATATTTGTTTGGCATTCAAGATGAAACACCTTCTCCAACAGAGTGATCTCCTGATCAGCTCGAGTGATAATATCATCAATCCTGCTCCTCCATAGCTTCAGTTCTTTCAGACGGCAGCTGAGATTCCATTGTGTGTTTCGAGTGGCCCACTGAATCTATGGAAAAAACATTATTTATTTTTAATTGTAAATTTTTCCCTTTTCCCAATTCCATACTGCCAGTTAACCCCCCACCCCCCCGCATTCGTACCTCACTCTAGGGTAAGGACTTAGCTAACACGTCTCCTCCAATACATGCAAATCCAGCCACAGCCTCTTTTCACAACCTCTGATGTGGCATTGCTGGGCAGCCAACATACTCTGAGAAAAGCATTGGGGCCCCAGCTTCACCACACCAGCTAACACACGCCTGTGCTGGCCAGCATTGCTTAACAGCAATGAGGAGAAAGGGTGCCACCTATTCATCCAACAAGAGCCCGGACAATTGTGCTTTCTTGGACTCCAAACGCTACTGGTAGCTAAACCTAGTGCATTAGATCGATGAGCCATTGGAGCCATTTTATTCAAAAACAATCAGATCAGATTCTCTAAACATCACAAGCTAATCATTTTGACCTGGCTATAAATGTCCGCCGCTCAGAGAATTAGCACTAGCATAGTCAAATGAGAGAGAGCAAGTGAGACTGATGGAGAGTTTTCACCTTGGTGGTGGAATTAGCCCTTGCGCACTGAAGTTCTTTGCTTATCTGGCTTGCTTTCATCCTCTGCAGTTCAGATCTGCTGGTGATTAGATGACTGTTGGTGGACGAGTCCAGCTGAGTGTATCGTGGGCCAGGTTTTAAGTACCTGTTAAATAACTTATTAGCTTTCCTGCAAAGGTCAAAGGTCAAACAGAGCCTCAGTTACCTACTTTGTCATGACTAAGGTAAAAGCTCAATGGGTATGAAATAGTCCTACCTCTCATGTTTGTCTCAAAATACAACTTTGTAGTCTTAAATGAGAGCATATTTGCTGACACTGCTTTTATATCACTACTCACCACATTACGAAGCTGTCTAGAGTAACACACAACTACGACAGATAAGAAGGCGGCTGCTGGATCACTTTGGAAAGGTAACAGCGAAACCAAAGAAAGTTCAGCTAAAAGTAAACATCTGTAGACTTGTGAGGAATAATGCCGTCTCCATAGACACAGAACGGAACACGCATGACCTCGCAGTGCAGCACAGGAAGCACCAGCTATTGTGGAAAATCCCTTTTCTCTCTCACATGGAAATTTCAGTGAAAACACACACAGTGACAGTGAGCACACATGCCCTAACGAGCAATCTGTCTCATAGAGGGAATGGCACTGGTTAGCCATGTCCCATCTAACATAATAAACATTTTTTACTGAAGGGGTATTCTCATTGTTTCTCACTGGCTCACTCAGGCCTATTGGCCTCCTGCCCACGATTGTAAAAGTGGTCCAACCTTAAAAAACTGAAAAAAAGTTGTGCTTCAGCTCTGCACTGTTTTTAGGTCTATTTTGGGCATTATGCTTGCTTCTTTAGGAATTTAACTGTTTAACTGTGAGGCTTAAGTGGCCCATGCTGGGCTGGCTTATGGAGAGATTTTCAGAAATGCTGCTGGGGATAAGATATCCAGATACGTGTGGATGGGGTCTTAGTTTAGCCTTGCCTACTCTAATATTTGTACTGCCCCCTTTTCCTTTATATACCATAGCTCACTCTAATCTTATATATGATGTTTGTTGTTTTCCACCTTCTGTAAGAAGCTGTTGCTCATAAGACCATAAGATCTATTCTCAAATGATACAGATAACAGAACACAGCCTGGTACAGAACGGACACTCTCTCAGGTCACTGGAATGGGTATTTCTTAGTGATAGCGATGGCATGACTGGCTCCATCCAAGGCTGTTTGCTTGTAGAGACACACTGCCCCAACTTTTTAGCACAGAATATGATATAAAGTTATAAAGACCACACCTAAAGAATGGCAATAGGGGAGCTGCACTTGGCCTTTTGAGGTTCAGCGATCATCTCTGTTAGACAAGACAAGCACCATTAGTGTTGGACACAGATGCAAATTGGCCTATGCTTTTACTTTTCTGTGTACTGAACACACATCAAACACACAGTGACGGTGACCACATGTGCCTGGAGTGGTGGGCAGGGATTGCTGCAGTGCCCAGGGAAAAGCAGCTGACAGGTCCCAGTGAGAATTGCCTACTGTACTTGCCTACTGCCCTTCTAAGTTGTTCAACAGTGAGAATAGCGCAACACTTAATACGAATACTTAATAAGAATGGAACTCAAATTCAGATGTCTTGTGCCCTGCCTAAAAGCTGTGGTAGGCATTTCCAGCATCTATCAGTGTAGAACTGAGCTTTACTTTAGGTTCCAAACTTCTCTTTTTGGTCTAAAATATGGTGAATGGTGAAGATGCAGTGAGAAGTGTGAACGTAGTACATGAGTTGAGCCAACATCTACAAGAGAATGCAACAGAACAAATGAGTAGTAATGTAAAGTATTAATTTATCATTTATACGCCCACAGTACAATACAATTTATTCTCTTTGCATATTCTGAGGCCATGCTAAAGGACCTCTGGATTAGAGAGGGACAGGACCTTGCTTAAAGGCACACAAACCCACGATCAGTAACCACCACTCATAACAATGAGCCGCCACTGCCACCACTGTTAATGAATAGTGTCACTGTCAAATACTTTGTATGTCCAAAAATACAGGAGAATGTAAGTTTTAATGGAAGTCAATGTAAAAAAAAATGGGGTGGGGAGATGGGAGGGGCTTATTCACATGCCTCCACTAAAACATTTTGTAAAATAAATTCTATCATTTACTGTGATTTTGGGGTTTACTTTGTCAGTTACCATAAAAGTAAAGTACAGGTCTGTAGTAATGAGCTTGACGACTCAAAGTGGGGACCCACATACAGACCCCATACGTTTAGGAGGTCAGTCCGGTCAGACCTGCCTTTTGCATTCTTTCTTTTTGCATGATTGTGACATTTTGGGCAGTAGCTTCAAGTATTATATTGCTGCTGTCACACAAAAACCTTGTATCTCCAAAAATGGTAACTTTATCTTTTTACCCTTAAATTTTTAAATATTTTACTCCAAGTAATTTTGGGGCATTTCTATTGGTCCATTCATCATGAATGAATTGACAAAATGTAAGCTAGATGTCTGCTAGACTGATTGTTTACATTGAAAACAGATTGTTTAATTACAAATTTAATTATAAAAATATTAATAAAGTAATTTAAAGGGGGTTAATGAGAAATGGTGCACTGTAGAGATTGTTTTTTCATATTTCTTTACAGTGGTGTTTTATTTACTACTCAAAATAACCAGTGATCAACCAGTTGATCTATAAGGGTCTCGTTTGCAATTTGTGTAATGTTAATAACGGTAAACTCAGAAAATAGAAATGATTGGATTTTTTTAACAAATATTTTTCTTGCATCCATGATAGAATGTATTTAACACAAAAAGGGGAGAATTAATTGTGTTAATTAGCTTGTGTTAACCCATAGCCTTAAGCCATAATCCTTATAGGCAAGTCTGTTCACTCATCTGTCATTTTGCACCACTGGGCAGCTATTTACAGTCACACAAAACCAGGCACCCATTTTTATGAATGAGGAGAAAATGGGGAGAGACCAAAACCACTGATCCTTTGGCTTATTCTGGCATCAAAATGGGCTTTCCCCACTAGCACGTTGACCCTCCTCTGTTTACTGCGGTACCAGCAAGCTGATTGGCTCTTTTTGTTGAGGGCCGGGACTTTATCCACCATAATACAAGAACTCCCCATCAACTACCCATCGTCTTTAGTTACAGAAGACCTGCACTAAATAAAGCATAGGTGTCCCAAATTAAGCAGTGTCCCCTATTAGGGCAATTCCCCCTACATCTTACTCCAAAGGGGAGGTCCTTTGGGGTGCAGGGAGCACTCCTGAGGACTTTCTTCGACACAGTGGTGGCATCTGCCATCTTTAATGGAGTGGTCTGCTGGGGCAGTGGCATCTCGACGGCAGATAAGAAGAGACTGAACAAACTCATAAAGAGGGCCGTCCAGCTCTGTCCTGGGATGCTTCTTAGACCCAGTGCAGGTGGTGGGAGACAGGAGGATGACAGCCAAGCTGGCATCCATGCTGGAGAACAGCTCCCACCCCATGCATGAGACTCTGGCAGCACTAGGCAGCTCCTTTAGCGACAGGCTGCTTCACCCCAAGTGTGTGAAGGAGCGGTATTGCAGGTCCTTCCTTCCTGCTGCCGCCAGACTGCACAACCAGCACTGCTCCCAGCGGACCACATACACACACACTTAACTACACACACATGTTCAGGGAACAGAGATCCCTCAATGTAAAAATACTATGTGCAATACACACCCCGCCCCCTCCCATGTGCAATTTAGAGTAATTTGCAATAACCTGTAAATAATATTGCTATTGCTTTTTAAATTCTTATTTATATTGTGTATATAGTGTAAATTATTTATCTACATCAAGTCAAGTCAAGTCAAGTGGGTTTTATTGTCATTTCAACTACATACAGAGTACACAGTGAAACGAAACAACATTCCTCCAGGACCATGGTGCAACATAGACAGTGCATACAAAACACAAGTGCAACACAAACAAACAAGTGCGGACAGACAACACAGTACAGACCAGAGAATAATAAATAATGACGGTAGTGTGCAAATTGTGCAATGTGTAATAAATAGAGTCCAGTGAGGTAGTAAAGTTATTAGTGCAAATGCTTTGTGCAAAAATGCTTCCCATTTTATCTGGGGTAAATGGTTGGAGAGAGAGAGAGAGAGAGAGAGAGTGTACATGTAACAGAAAAGACATCAGTTCAGAAGTTGAGTTGAGTTGAGAAGTCTGATGGCTTGGGGGAAGAAGCTATTGCAGAGTCTGGTCGTGTTGGACCGGATGCTGCAGTACCTTCTTCCTGATGGCAGGAGGGAGAACAGTCTGTGTGAAGGGTGGGTGGAGTCATCCACAATGCTGGTTGCTTTGCGGATGCAGCGGGCGGTGTAAATGTCCATGACGGAGGGGAGAGAGACTCCGATGATCCTCTCAGCTGTCCTCACAATGCATTTGTTTTTGTAACCGAGTGTCTTGCTATCCCTATCTTATCAAAAACCTCCTCAAAACCATCACATCCTGTGAACAATTCAGTCCATGAACTGTATCTTCATCATGGAGGATCTCACATCAGACCCCTCTGGATGACCTTGTTAACAAGCTCAAGATGCCCTCACGCTGCACTCACGCTGCTGGAGCGCCAGGTGGTGCCATTGAGGCAGTCTTTACCTGCACCTTCACGAAAACCACGGAACGCCTCAGAAACGCAGAGCAGAGCTCTAACGCCGCCCTCGGCTCCTCTGGCCCCGCAGCCTGCCTCTGATCTGCGAATGGGAAAAGGCGTTGTAGGCGCTCGAGCTCCAGCAGCCAATGGCGCGCGCTGAAGTAGAGCAGGCGCTGCGAGCGGCCGCCTCTCGGCTCCATCAGCAGCTCGAGGAGGGGAAGCTGGATGTGGCGCTGGAGCAACAGTTGAGACTTCTCAGCAACTTTTGGTAGCGGCCATGGCATCCACCCAGGGCTCCCGTACGCTCAGCAAAGACGACGTTAACTACAAGCTGCACTTTCGGATGATCAACGAGCAGCAGGTGGAGGATATCACCATAGACTTCTTCTACAAACCGCACACGATCACTTTACTAACCTTCACTGTGATCAGTATCATGTACTTCGCCTTCACCAGGTATGTGATCAGTATCTGAGCTGGGCTGTCTGTCTGTGTGTGTCTGCCTGCTTGCCTGGCAGACCTGGTAGACGTCGTAGACGTTTTACGCATGGCTGGAGACCTGTTGGTGTCCTGTAGAAGGGGTTGATGACTGAATGGGGACAGTCTGAATGGCTGGTGAAGAGCTCCATGCTTATTCAGTGTGTAGTCACTGAGGTTGTCCTCCTCTCCTGTGTCACTCAGTGCCAGCAGTAGGTATCAGCAGTGCTGTGAGGTTGGTGTCTCTGTGCCATGTTGGGCTGGAACCTTTATCAGTGTGTTGAAACATCCTGTAAGTGTCATCCATAAGACCTAACATGAACACCTCCTCTGTGGTTCTGCACTCACTGTCCATCAGATCAGCTCCACTCACCATATAGGAGCACTTTGTAGTTCAGTAATTAAAGACTGTGTCCATCGGTTTCTCTGCATACCTTGTTAGCCTCCTGTCACCCTGTCCTTCAATGGTCAGGACCCCTCAGGACTGTCCACCACAGAGCAGGCAGGTATTATTTGGGTGGTGGGTTATACTCAGCACTGCAGTGACACCGACTGACATGGTGGTGCTGAGTGTTTTAGTAAAGGTAAAGGTAAAGGTGCACATATTTGTCCTTGTGTCCTCCGCATTTAACCCATCTGTGGTAGTGAACACACACTCACACACACACTAGTGAACTAGGGGCAGTGAGTACACATACACACCCAGAGCTGCGTCCCGTGGGCTGCGTCCCGTGGGCTGCGTCCCGTGGACACTGATAAAGGACTGGAGGATGCCCAACACAAACTGTGCAGCAACAGCTCAGAGCTTCAGTCTCTGACTCTGCATCTACAAGGTGGACTAACTCAGTAGGAGTGTCTAATAGAGTGGACGGTGAGTGGACAGACACAGTGTTTAAACACTCCAGCAGCACTGCTGTGT
The DNA here is from genome assembly GCF_030463535.1 of Salminus brasiliensis. Lineage (NCBI taxonomy): Eukaryota > Metazoa > Chordata > Actinopteri > Characiformes > Bryconidae > Salminus > Salminus brasiliensis. Next base: position 42,785,743 of record NC_132880.1, on the reverse strand, counting down.
CTGATCCAATCGTACCACCAGCATAACACACACTACTAACACACTCACCACCACCATGTCAGTCAGAGTCACTGCAGTTCTGAGAATGACCCACCACCCGAATACTACCTACCTAGTCTCTGTGGTGGTCCTGTGGGTCCTGACCATTGAAGAACAGGATGCAACAAAGGTAAGGTTTTAGGAGTCTGGGTATTTATGAAACTTAGAAATTTCTCACCTGGTCTTTCCTAACAATGATTGTGAACAAGCCGTAGCCTGAACATGCCAAGTAAGGTCTGAGACCTTGGTACAAGTTATCTGAGAGCTCAAATCTCATGGGAGACCTAAGCTTGTGTGTGGTACTTCACTGTACAAAACATAATAATACAGTAATCTTGCTTAGAATATTGAAAATATTCTAAATTCAGGCCTTTTGGAGATCAGTTCATTTTCTACCCTCTTAACTGCTCATGGGAACAGACATTTTGACAAGGGTCGCCCAAACTTTTGCATGCCATGGTAGACTGTGGTGAATGTGCTGCTGTTGATCTTGCCCTCATTCATTTATTTTCTTCATTTTTGACAGAAATGATTCAGATCCTGACAACAATCTGCGTGTGGGCCTCGCTCTGGTCGTCTCCTTCTTCCTTGTTATCAGTGTCCTGGCTTTCCCTAATGGTACAGACTTCAGCCATTTGTATTTGCCTTCTGCAGTGTTTACACTGACCTGCGTAGCAGCAGTTATTTATCTGTTTATTGAGTTAATGCAGTTTATTAAAGGTCAGATGTGAACTGCAGTCATTTCAGTCTGCTCGCTGTTAAACACAATTTCTAACTACAGTGGTCTGATTGATGGGTCTATTGTAATGTGTTTCAAGCCATTTGCACAGTTCTTTGGCTAATGAATAACGTGGTTATAAGCTTTGTGCCTGTCTGAAAGTCTTAGCGCGTCTAAATGGCTGCAATCTTATTTCAGGTCCATTTACCAGGCCACACCCAGCTATATGGCGCATGGTTTTTGGTGAGTAGGTCTACTGGAAACGGGTCTGTTTGTCTTTCTTGGCGGAGGCTTTGTAGACCGAGACCACTGAGCCATGCTTTGTTGATTGAACATTTTGCAGGTCTCAGTGTCCTCTACTTCCTTTTTTTTGTGTTCCTCATCTTCCTGAACTGGGACCAGGTGAAGATCCTTATGTACTGGCTGGACCCTGATCTGCGATATGCTACCCGTGAGGCTGATATTATGGTGAGTGACTGGCCAATACTCTAGTAGTAGTACTGTCATACTGTAGTAGTTGAGTAGTAGAGGTGGGTGATATGACAGTAGTGTAGAGTATTGTGATAGATGCTATGCTTTTCTAAGCATATTGTAGATACGTTTAGAGTTCAAAGGACATTTAATTAACCAAGAGTCATTGGCTTTAATTAATTAGATGCAGTGCAGCACATGTTAAATAAAAATCACTAAAAAATCACATACTAAATATGGGATAGTATTTGAAGTATAGTAACTCACAATTTGAAGATAGTAGTAAAAAGTCAGTAAAGGCGGTCTTTTAGAAAAGTCTTTGAATATTGTAATACAGTATTATGCTTATCCACTCACCCTTAGTAGTCATGCTCCAGCATAGAAATAAGAACACTTGGAAACTGGGCTAGAAATAGGAATGATTTCAGCAGGACTGACTGTATGGAGGCCTAACTGTATTCCATTCGTTATTCAATCTCATTAAAATGTGGTTAATTTAGGGAGGTGTTTGGGGAGGTGTTGGTTACTGCTGCATGTTTGCTCCCTTGATCTTAAATAAATTCAATAATCATTTAAAACATTTTGTTTGATTAAAAGCATAATTCCTTAACCCTTTAGACCTAGCGTATATAAGCCCACACTTCTTCACATTCCTAACAATGTTACTGTCATAACTAGTATCAGTTTTGTAGGCCCTAAAATAGAGCCCTGTGGGACTCAAAAATCTGCAAAACCAGAAGATTACCAAATAATGAGCAGTAGCTTCTTTATGTATTGTCCTCTTATCCACTCACCCCCTTAATAACACAAGGGGCAAGTAAGAGGCCAGAAGGTCATAGCCAGTGAATGGGGCTGACGTCACCCTAAAATGCTCAGTGTTAGAACCTGAGATGGAACAGAGATAATCTTGCATGGCGTCAGCCTGTTTTAGATGGTGATCCTGTGGTTTAATCAGATGTTCTTTTGCTGTGAAAGTGACACACACTGCTAAACAGGTTTTTTTATTTCTGTCCTGTTAGAAATGTGCTATCAGTGTTATGGGGTTCAGGCATTTAATTCCTGTTCAAGCAAATAATTGTATCTTCATGGACTTTTCTACCTCACAGTGATTTCTGTAATTATCTGATCTTAAGAGTGACTGAAATTACACAGAAAGAAAGGAGAGAGACATTTATATTTGAAATTATGAACCAGATCAACAGTCAAATGTCACGGATGTTCTGTCGCCTCTCTCAGAATCCAATACAGGCCTATTGGAAAAGCTGATCAGTTTTATGCAGGTTTAATACCACTGCCAGACTAACGTTACAATACGGGGCTTAGAGTCAGGTCCACACTGTGCAGCACTAATCCAATGAAATGTGATTAATGGGCGGCTGAGACAATAGCCAGCCACTGAGGACAGTCAGGCCGCACAGTTACTGGATTACTGACTCTCTGGCCCTTGGCCTCAGGCTGTAGCTCTTACCCTAAATACTGTTCCTGTTGCTGAGAGTGGTACTGTGGACACTGTGGGTGCTATCTTACAAAATTTGACTAGACATGGTTTTGCCTCAGTATTTCAGTCAGTCGTGAAGTGTATTATTAGATAGTAACCTTATTGAACTGTCTCTAAGGAGTAAATACAGCGATAAGCCGTAACATTAAAATCACCTGACTAATTATGTAGGTAACAGGTCTGAAGATCTTTTAAGTCCTGTAAGTTGGGAGGTGGAGCCTGTATTGATCACATCCTTGAGCCTTAGGTGCTGATGACTCTGCCGCTGGTGTTACCTTCCATTGAACACTTTTTGGTAGGTACTGACCGCTGCATACTGGGGGAAAACCCCACAAGACCAGTGTTAGGAGGGTGACGGCTAGCATGTGCTTCTTCTGAGTCACATGAATGGCTGGTCATTAGACCAAACACTACTTGCTTAATTTAATTTCTGTTATGTCCGCTAACAGAGGCTCTCAGTGTCTAGCATTGCACTGCGTGATTGGGGGAGGGAGGACTGTCCTTTGGATTTAACCAGCAAACTCCCAAAACGTATGCATCTGCACCACTTAGGAGCCCTAAATAAATGTATTTAACGATACTTGCGTTTACTCTCTCTCTCTCTCTCTCTCTCTCTCTCTCTCTCACTCTCTCTCTCGTTCTCGTTCTCGTTCTCATTGTGCAGGAGTATGCCGTTAACTGTCACGTGATCACATGGGAGCGCATCCTCAGTCACTTTGACATTTTTGCATTTGGGCACTTCTGGGGCTGGGCCATGAAAGCCCTGCTCATTCGCAGCTATGGACTCTGCTGGACCATTAGCATAACGTGGGAGCTTACAGAGGTATGATCCAAAGTGTTAGAAGAATTATCTCTGTGTGTGCTGCAAGTCCTGTGTGTGTTTTAGCCTAATTAGGTTAATGAATCATGGTGTGTGTTAATAGTGAATAGTCAGTTTAACTAACATGCAGGTTTATGGCCTTTTTTTGGGAACCCGTCACAGATAAATGTCCATAAGATTATATTACTTTGGGTACCACTGCTAAGAAGCACTTATGTCCTAGAGCATTTATGTCCTACATCAACTTTTGATTCACAGAGGTTTTCCAGAAGATGATTTATGTTCTAGGACAGTGGATATAAGTGTTTCTGTAGCTGAGGGAGCTGCTTACGGTATTTCCCCTCTGTCTCATTAGTGTCAGCTTTGACTCTCTTTCTTATTTTCGTCCATAATTCTTTGCCCTCTCTCTCTCTCTCTCTCTCTCTCTCTCTCTCTCTCTCTCTCTCTCTCTCTCTCTCTCTCTCTCTCAGTTGTTCTTCATGCACCTACTGCCTAACTTTGCCGAATGCTGGTGGGACCAGGTGATTCTTGACATCCTGCTATGTAACGGAGGAGGCATCTGGCTTGGCATGACTGTGTGTCGTTTTCTGGAGATGCGCACCTACCACTGGGCCAGTATCAAGTAAGTTTTACACACTGGACTGCTTCTTTCTACATGTTTTTTCAGGTGGACCCCAAACTATGCATTCTTGTATCCCTATATTGTGCATATTGAATCATATTTACATTATGAATTAGTTAATTTAGTATTTAACTAATCGTCAAATGCAGTTTCCCCACCCTGACCCTGGAGGGCCCCCTGCCCTGCACATTTTAGTGTTTACCCTGCTCCCAACAAAGCTGATCCAGCTAATCAGCTATTTGCTGAGGCCTCATCATGCTGCTGTCGTAATTCACGTTCTGTGGGACCAGTACATACTACTTTAATTATTCTATACAACAGAACTCGTAGATACCATACATCATGTCCCCATTGCTTCCTCAACAAATACACAGTCATATCAGAATATTATGACCACTCACTAATAGTGGGAATAACCACCCTTGGCTCAGTTGGCCCTGGTGAGACTGTTAGGTGATGGAAGGTGTTATAGAGGTTTGCTGGTCCACAGTGATCCATCTATTGCTCTTCCACTCACCAAAATCATTGTTTCTCTCTGGCATTAATGGACCGCAAGTCCACTTGAACATATAGTACTGGTACTAGGTTGGGTCTCCCTTTGCTCTCTAAACAGCCCCAGTTCTTTGTGGCATGGATTAAGTAGATGTTGGATTTCTAAGAGATCCTGATACATTGTGACATGAGGGCTTTCAGGAGCTCCTTCATGCTGTGAATCTCTCAATCTATGATATTAACTTGAGAAAAGACGACTTTTGCTTTGTGATATGATCAAGTAGATAGTAGAAGATGCATAAATTGTTGCCATGATGGTGATGTGCACAGTCAGCAACAATACTCAAATAGGCTGAGGCATTCAAGCCATGATGGAGTGGTATTAACAGGCTCTAGTCGGAGATCACCAAAGTCAGTCTTTAAGGGTAGAGGAGACGCTTCTGAGTGGTACCCTCTCCAGGGGACAGTGTTTTATGGCTATTGAGGAGTTGGGCAATCTGGGTAGATAATTTTCAGATGCTTTTAGCATAATCTGAGATGTTGGGAAATGTGTGCCCTCCTAGGTAGGTCAAGACTTTTCCTTACCCTGTTACATTACTGGATCAAGGGTTCTAGTTGTCACCATGGAGACAATGGAGCAGTTGTGGCCCTGAAGCTTGATTCAACAAGTCAGAAAGTATATCCTGCCAAAAGGTAGTTCTACATTGCACCTGCATGCAAAGCAGTGATTCGATATTAGTGTAGCCAAGACTGATAGTCTAAAAAGCTATGTAAATGTTGTCATAAAAATTCATCGTAGTCGTAGTTTGACAGAGGCTTAGGCAAACTAAGCTTAAACTGTCAGAGGGTCAAGGCTGACTTTGGTTGGGCTATTTGAGATAGATTTGAACATGTAAACCCTTGGATTAGTTCACAACCTGCCCACAAAGCTTTATTTTCAGTGATAACACATATTGTTTTTGTCATTTACATTTGAGCATGGAATCAGGTTCACAAGTAGTTCTGTAGAGCAGTTGCTCTAGTGGAAGAACTGTTAAAACTTGGGTCAACCAGAACACACCAGAGCCAACACACAGCTTCTCTACACCAAAATATTTAAGTTGTCCTACTACTTCCCTGTGAAACGGACTCAAAGTTCTCATTTAGCCATTTTAAGGGTGATTTAAAACCACAGAGAGTGAAAACGTCCAGTGAGAAGGGAACTTCACACTGTTTAGAAGGAAGTGAACAACCATTTCAGCTCATTTAGACTGCAGGTAAGGTTACCCATCAGTCTGTTGAAGAATGCGTGTTTCATAATGACTTGCAGAGCATTGTGATTGAAGGTATTTCTCATATATAAAAATATTTAGTTTTATATATATAATGTTTTAATACTCCTTAAGACAAAAATGCTGATAAATTAGACCTTCGCTGTTCCATACCTGGCTAGTGTGCCCCCTAGAGGTCAAACATTCTGTTCTCAATTAAATAATAGGCTTTTTCTTTTCTATTATGTAGCCGCGGGTGGTGACCTACTGTCTGTTGATGCTCCTGTTGGTTGCTGAAGCAGTGTACTAAGCAGGAAAGCCTCTGATAGGCTCAGTTCTCCCCTTTACCTTCCTCATTAAGCCCTGCCTCAAGTTCAGCGCTTTGTTAGAAATGGATGATATTACACATATAAATTGAAATGGATAAAACTATAGTCTGACTTATTGCTGTATTAAGTCAGATTATAGTGCTGTGCAGTAAAAGGACTAGTTTAAGAGTCCAGTTGCTTAGATGCACCAATAGGGCCTGTTTGCCAGTGGCATTAACATGCGTTCTGTATCTGGGTAGTATCAGGATCTACTTTGACCGGCTTCTGTTTACATTCGTCATTAAAATGCATTCTGGGGCTGTACCTGAGGAAGTGGCGTTCTAAATGCCTGAGCTTTAGGGTTAAGATGGAGAAGCACCAGACTTGTCTTATCATCCAGTCCGATAAGATACCTGTAGTGCAGCAGACGGAAAACCTGTTTCGCTTGTTGAAGTCCCAGCTGTCACTCTCACCTACAGAGCCTAATCTATGCAGTCTCGAGGGAAAGGGACTGCGTCTTCAGATGCACTGTGTGCAAAGAAACAAACTGTTTTAAAGGACAGATTTACTGCTAAAATGAACTAAATGGGGATGTTGTCATTGTTGGTTTATTCAGAGATCTCTAGAAACAATGTAGTTATACTGAAGCCTAATGATTATAATGGTCTTTAATTACTTTTCAGTGCTGGTTTAAAAACAGAAAAAGGCGAGTGGTTCTCTGCTTCTCCCGCTGGTAAAACGGAGCGTTTTAGTGATAATTTTATAAAGGTTCAGATATTCTGGTCTGTTTTCATGTTTCACTGTAAAATAGCTCCACACTGCAGACTCTCAACTCTTTTATTTACCTCCTGAGAACGTCCACACTGCTGCTGGCTGGGCCATAATGTCCGTTAATAGCTTCTTGTGGGCACCAGATTGTGCTCTGAACACCGTGGTTAAAGCAAAGACTCTGAACTGGATTGAGATTAAAATAGCCAATACCCGATCCATTAAAATATGTCTGGATAGGTCACAGCCCCAGTCCCGATCCACTGGGTTGCATCAGGACATCCCTAATTTAGATGCTTAAATGGTTCTTGGCTAATTTAGATGCTTAAATGGTTCTTGGCTTGGTTCGTTTCATTGATGCACCAGAAAAGATTCCACTATTTTTTTTTTAAGGAATGAATCTTTTTAGTACTATATCACCCTTTTTGCTTAGCGTGTTGACCCTGATTAGAGGGCTTGAGATGAATTCTTGTGTCTGTTGTGTTCAGGGACATCCACAGCACCACAGGGAAGCTAAAGCGAGCTGTACTGCAGTTCACCCCAGCCAGCTGGACCTATGTGCGCTGGTTTGACCCAAAGTCCTCCTTCCAGAGGGTTGCGGGAATCTACCTCTTTATGATCGTCTGGCAGGTGTGTAAAACCTTGAAGCTTTTTATTAATGAATTGCTTATCATTAATTTGTTAGTGTTCATTTGATGTTTGCATTACTTTTGTGTTAACAGACTTATAGAAATTTTATTGAAATCCATTAATTTTACTGCATTTATGTCTTCTCTTCTGTTGTCAGCTTACAGAACTGAACACATTCTTCCTGAAGCACATCTTCGTGTTCCAGGCCTCTCATCCTCTGAGCTGGTGCCGAATTCTCTTCATTGGGATCATCACTGCCCCCACCGTAAGGTATTGTCCCGCTGTTGCTTCATAACACTAAGAACTCTTACTGCTCCCCTGTGCAGCTCCTCTTGAAATGATGGTATCTGTGTTTATAGCGTTCAACAAGAAACCAAACCTGTCCTCATTCCAAGAATGTTGGAAAAACAGCTGATGCTGCAGGGGGGCGGGGAAAGCTGTTGATGCTGAGGGATGTACTGTAGTACCGTGACAGTAATGTGTCATGCTGTGAAAAATTTATGTTATGTCTCCAAAGCTCAATTTACAGAAGGCTTTGCTTGGAAGGAGATCAGTTAATAGCGTGGTAAATAGAAACCTGGAATTGCGCCAGCGAGACAGAAAAGCTTGTTTGGAACCTGTTCCCAATACCACCAGACCACAAAGCGATTGCAGTGGATTCAAACAACAGGGTGCTTATGAATCCATTGTGTATTTGTGTGCAGTTTGCATTTTTTGTAGCTATACACACCTTAAAATAAAGATTTCCAAATGGTTTTTGAGCATTGTCATAGAATAACCACTCTTGGTTTCATAAAGACCCATTTGAAGCACCTCAAATGCGCCTCCAGATCGTCAGACTGAAATCCGATTGCCGCGTGGGATGGAATAAGCAAATTCGCTCATTGCACTGCAATTATTACTGGGAGGAGTTTTTGGTTGTTGAATGCATCTTGGAGAGACGGATGCATCTACACTGCTATAATGTGGCTGAAATCATCTCGGACCACCTCCTGAACTGGTTTGAGTGATCAGATTTGTAGCTGGTTTAAAGGCAGCTTGGGTGCGTTTACACTCATATTTTTACGTGGCTCGACGTATCCGGATATAATCCTGATCCCCAAGACGGATGAAGTGAACAGGTGTAAACGGGGTCAAAGGTAGAATTTAGCAAGGTGCCAATTCCAGAGGAACATCCAGCTTTTTTTGGCGTCTTTATTGGCATCATGGGCGCATCGATTTCTTCCATGACTTTTTGAAAAACGTCTTCACGCACTTACTTCTTTGTCCAGTATTTTGGTCTTACAATACCTGCTGTGGCGTGTTTGGAAACACAGTTTTTGTGTTTTGACCACTAGGAAAGTAGATGGTCCTTGCTGAACTGGGGGTTGCTAAGGTGCCAACGTTCTGATACTGTGCTAGTGACTGTGTGATGTACTGTATATTGTGTTTTGTTGATCTAATGCACAGTTATCTGTTTTGGTTTAGGCAGTACTATGCATACCTTACAGACACGCAGTGCAAAAGAGTGGGAACTCAGTGTTGGGTGTTCGGGTGAGTAAAACCCTTCCATGGCTTCTCCTGCATTTCTGATATTGCATAACAGAAACCATTATTTTATACAATGTGTGTGTATATAGAGTTGGCACACATTCAAGCTCTGTGTATTTATGTGCTACAAATGTGGATTGAGTCCACCAGTGAACATCATAAACACATAAAGTGTATTACAGCTCTTCAAATCACTCCTCTGAAATTCCTCCAAGAGACTTGTCTCTGAAATTACATACGAGTGTATGTGAGGTCTCTAAAGCTACCACATGCACAGTATGTATAACCCCTTCTAATGAATGCATTCAGCTACTTTAAGTTGCACTTATTGCTGACATAGATGTATAAATGCACACACACTCCCAGCTTGTCTAGTCCATGCTTGTTTAATGCACTGACTAGTACTTCCCCACATGATATCATTAACTTGCCAACTAATTTAATTGTCAACAACTGAAAGTTTTTTTTCTGTCCTGGCACAGATGTGGTGGAACAAACAGCCCCTAGGTGTCTTAATGGCAGAGTCGCACATGCTGTGACCCATCTATTCCAAGAGTACATGGGCAAAGTGTAGTGTCGAGGATTATGGTCTTCGTACTGACTTGTGTATTTAGTATTATCTAATCTGAGAGGTAGCTTTGGATTCTGAGTGAACAGTGAAGCACTTTTGTAAGTTACTCTGAATAAGAGCGTCTGCTAAATGCCTTAACTGCAGACAGGCAGACAGGCAGACAATAGAATGTAAAGAAAATGCATTTAACCAACGGCAGTGCAGTTTTAAAGAATACGGAATGAAGCAGATAGATGACAATACTGAATAAATATATACATATGTGTAAATTTGGTTGTCCGTTTTAGTTGACTAAGATAATCCATCAACATCCGGACCTTACTAATGCTCTTGTCGCTGAATTAAATCAAATCTTCACAGCAGTGCTTTGAAAGCCTTCATTCCTAGACAGTAGAGACGGTTACTCCAACAAAAGCAGGATAAAAATAATATATATTTTTTTATATATAAATACCTACTTGATTTCAGAAGAAGGTAAGAATGAGCAGGTGTCCCAATACTCCCAATAGTCCCAAAAGAAATTTGCCACTTTCTTATTGCTTTCTATGGACATTATAAAATCTTAGTGTGCACTTTGGAACATTTTATGTCAGCAGTTGGTGAACTTTAATGCAGCTGAAGGAGGTGTGCCCACAAACCTTCATTTTCAGATGATTGATTTTGCTATTTGAAATCAAAGAAAGGACCCCTTCTATTCTGACAATAGCAATTGTGTCGAAATGTGGAGTGCTGCATGTCTGAGTGCCTCTGTCCAGTCTGGTGACCAGAATTAACAGCACTTGGCTGTTCTGCAAGTATTTGGACTGCTTGTCTGACCCCATTTTTCACTCTTGTAAACAGGGCCATTGCTTTCCTGGAAGCCCTGGCATGTGTTAAATTTGGACAAGACCTGTTCTCCAAAACCCAGGTTGTGTACGTGGTCCTGTGGCTTTTGTGTGTGGTAAGTACTGCAGGGAGGGGTGTATTTGCTCTGTCCGCGTTTTGGTAAAAACATCCACATCTGATGATCCTAATTAGCTAGATATTAAATTATATTTCTTTCCAGTTCTCAACATTTGAACAAAGTTGTTATGATATTGGTTTGTGAGGCATGGAAATAAAAATAAACAGAATAAACAGAAAAATGAGGCTAATAAAATGCACATGAATTAAATGTGTGTGATAAATAACTTGATGGGAAGGTGATGTACACAAACAAACATGAGTAATTCTTTTTAATCACTGTGTATTCAACACTATATGGACAGAAGTATTGGGACACCTGCTCATTCAAACACATTTGACACATTCAAGTCAAGGGTAATAAAAATATTTTTTGTTGGAGTAGCTGTCTCTACTGTCCATTGAGTCTTCTACTAGATTTTGGAGCATGGTGTGAATATCTGATTGCATTCAGCGGCAAGAGTAGTGTTTGTGAGATATGCTTAAAGCTGGGGGGCTTTATACCCCTCTAGCCTACGCCTGGCATTGGGCATGGTGCCAATAGTCTATTGGCAATACTTGACTAGGGAAGGGACTAGACAAGCTTTGTGTGTGTCTGTGTGTGTCTGTGTGTGTCTGTGTGTGTCTGTGTGTGTCTGTGTGTGTCTGTGTGTGCATTTGCACATCTGTGTCAGCAACAAGTGCAACATAAAGTAGCTGAATGCATTCATTAGAAGGGGTGTCCACAAATATTTAGGCAGATGGTGTATACTTCTGTATTTAAAAAAATGAATCTCTTTTCCTTTGTTCTATTTTTGGCTCTCTGGCAGGCTTTTATTACCTCTCTCTGCCTTTATGGGATGGTGTGGTATGAGCAGAGCTACGGTGTGAGGCTGAAGGTGAGAAAGGCTGTACTAGCACTGACACACACACCAATTTTTTTTTCACACCAGAATTACTGTCTTTATTTAGCTTTGCTCACTGATATTGTCTACCAGTCTACTCCACGTGTCAGTGTTACTGTATATTTCATGCATAATCAGCTGATTAAGCCCTACGGCTGTAGTACTCTAGTCCAGTCTTGATCTTGTCTCTGTATTGTTATTATTTTACCTTGTCTTGTCTTCATGGTAAGAAGGAGGTCAGTCACACTTCACTTCAGTCAAGTGTAAGACTTCCTTTGTTCCCTTTTCCCCCTTTCTGTCTCCTTTCTGATTTAGTCTGCTCCTTTAAAACATACACATTTCTGAGCCACTGGCCTCTATAAGCATGCACAAATGATATACTCCCACTTTGCCGGCATGCTGTCTGTGTTGTCTGTGTTGACTCTAGAGGACAGGTTTCTTTTTAGTTTTTTCCCTAAAAAAGCTTTTGTGAATCTGCCCTCTGGTCTCAATACTGTTGAACTCTTTCTTTAAGAGCACTTCTGACTGTGACGATGGCAGCTTCATTGATTCGTGTGGCTACATTCCTGAAACCATTAAAGGTAAGATGTGGCCAGATATACTGATCTGAGTTTTCCAAAAAATGTCTTTAGAGATTTGTCTCAGAGAAACCAACTGTCTCATTTTTCCTCACAAAGCTGAAAGAAACTCCAGCAACCATTCCCAGTCATCCCGGCGGAGGAGAGGAGGCACGGGGAAGAGCAAAGCGAATGGAACAAGCAACAAGCAGTAGCTGCGATTGAAGGGAGAGTGTTCTCATAATACACCCAGACACACGAGGGTGATGAACCTTTAGAAGGAGGTTTAGAAAGAGTTTACAAGGACAATAATAATAATAATAATAATAATAATAATAATAATGGGGAGAGAGGAGCGAGAGCGAGAGATCTTTAAACAAGCACGACTGCTTACACATTGTACTCCTCTGCACTAGCACTAGGTTTTATTACCGAAGCACTTGTTAAGAAACAATACTGAAAGATAAGCTTCAGGGTTGGCAGCACACAGGGTGTGTTCTGAATGGCACTCCCTGTACATAATATTGATACTGCTTATCATGCCGGTGGAGATCGGTCCTATAAAGGAAGTATGTAATGATTTTTTTTAAGGTTCTCTGTATGACTAAGCATTTATAGACACCTGATCACCTGATGAGTTTCTTCTGAAAGTCTGAGAGTATTAGTAAGGAGTTTTTCCACCCTTTACTGCAGTAACAGCATTTACTCTTCTCTGAAGGCCTTGCACTACGATAATGGCTGTGACATTTGATTGCATTCACCCATAAGATTGGACCTGTTCATGAGGTCAAGTACTTATATTGGATGATCCGAAACTCATCCCATTTCAAAGAACACTGTGTCACTGCTCCACAGGCCAGTAGCGGTTGCTTTTTATTCCTCTAGCCCAGGAATGGGTAAAGGTGGTTGGAGTCCAGCATAGTGGGCTGATTCCCCTGCTCTAACAGACCTACTAAACCTGGAAATTAACAGGTGAGTTGAATCAGGCATGCTTGAGCAGGAAAAGTACAAAACTGTGCAGGAATTTGACCCTTCAGGACTGGAATTGCTCACCCCCGCTCTAGCCAGTGATTGGCATTGGCCATGGTGATCTTAGGCTTATGTGTGGCTGCTCTAGAGCATCCCATTCTTTTGGCAGTGCTGTTCTGTGGAGATTGTACAAGCTGTGTGCACAGTTGAACGTGTCTCAGCAATGGGTGCACCTCAAAATGAGCTGAATTCACTAATTAATTAAATGTGTGTGTGTGTGTGTGTGTAAATGACCACTTTTTACTGTACCAGTTCTCTTTTGCTTTAAGCCTTTCTAGCACTACTAGGACAGTCCAGGACACGCTTATAAATAGAGGTGCTACAATGGGTTCTTTAAGAGATGTGTAGAAGAACCACTGTTGGTTTCATAAAGAAGAACCTTTAACTTGGTTACACAAGTCCCATCATCTTTACACCTTTAAAAGGTTCTTCACTCTCACACATTCCTTTTACATTTCTTTATGGAACCAGCAGTGGTTCCTTAATGGGATCACCCAAAGAACCTTTGTAGCACATTTAATGTTTGAGTGTAATTAATGATGCCAGTTTTACAACTTTACAAACAAGTAGCTACTTTACAATAGACAGTCTTTAAATATGTTTTATGAAAAAAGAAAAAAAAAACATCCAGAATGAAGAAAGTGTCCAACTACATTATTATATAGCACTCCTGCCTTGTTACTTCTTTCTGCAATTATGTGAGCTTTACTGCATGTAAGCTTACCTGAGAGATGTTCTACTTAAATGTTTAATGTCTGGATGGGGAAATAAGAAAAGAAAAAATATAATAATACATAAATAAATAAAAAATATATATAAAGCTTGTAATATTTCAAGCACTGGTACACTAATGTAAAGGTTCAACTACCAAAGAGCACTCTGATCAGTCTCTGATCAACGGTTGTATTTTTTAAATCACCAGAGCCGCTGTAGCTTCTTGACCTTCTTATTACTACAAGAGCTGTTTCCTGATTATTCGCTGAAATTTCCTGTGTGAAGGTGCTTCAAATGGTTCCTTGAGCAATGCCATAGAAGAACCGCCCATTGGTGGTTCAGTAAAGAACCTTGTTTGTAATGGAGATGATTGAGTGTGCAGAAGCTTTACATTGGTAAAGAACATTTCTAGTATATAGTATATAAGTATAGGGTATTTGAACACTTAAAAGGTTTTTAAGACCCATCTGTTACAAATGTTGTTCTTCTGTGGCATCCCTCAAAGAACCGTCTGAGGAACCTTTATTGTTTTTATAATTTTTCTTGAGTTGACCTGCTGCTCATGCAATAATATAAACCAGGAGTGTCCAGTCTTGTCTGCAAAGGGCTGGTGAGGCGGCTGTTTTTTATTTTGACCAAGCCTGAGCACATGATTGAGGCCAATTGAGTAAACCAGCAGAGTTCGGTGTGTGCCAGTTGTTTGCGATGAAACCGTGCAGCGACACAGCCCTGTGCAGGTAGTTTTGGGCATTCCTGATGTAGACGGCAGATTTTTGTGTTTATTTGCAGTGTTTTGGAGTCACGTGCTTAATTTCAATGTTACGAAGAGAAAAGAATCAATTGTCCCTGCAAGTCATGCCTCCCTGCGTGCCTACGTTTCAGTGTGTATGCGTATTCGGAGAATGGAGTAGCTTGCTTCAAGAGGCCTTAAGATATTAAGCTATTGTTAATATTTGTATTTAACTCAGTTTAATTTTGAAGGTGTTTCCCACGGGTGGTTTATGGGTGTTTTTTTATTTTGTTCAAGATTGTTGGTTGTTGTTGTTTCTAATACTTGATAAGTCAGAGGATGTATTACTACTAGGTACTAAATTAAGGTATTGTCCAGTAGCTCTTTGTGTACTTAATTTCATATTAGTCTTAACTCGAAGAGCGATTTCAATGTTTGCCAATAATGCCTGCTTTTTAAGGACCAAAATAACAGCAGCACCATTTAAAAAGTATGTTATGTCCGGTCACTGTGATTTAAGCTAAAGCTAATCTGTTGGTGCAGTTTTAATAATTCCTGACTGGGGCTTTAATGGGGCAACTGCAAGATTCCACTGATTAGTGCTTCATGAAGGTTCAGTGGCTTTAGGTGGTCCGATGATTTTGAGAGGTTTTTCCTTTAAATGAGTGACCACTGATGGGCCGATCTGAAAACATGTTGTTTGTATTATCATTCCTGTGAGATTTGGCTGAATATCTGTTTGATCTGAAGGCTCCACTGCAGTATTTCTAGTCAGAACATCTCAGACCTTTTATTGTGTGAATATCATTAAATGTGACATCAGTGTTTGTCAGATGTGAACATGAGCACCACCAAGAGGATTGTAAAGGAATTGTCTGTATCATTAATAAATGTGTCACTGAAAACTGTTTTCAAGAAAAGTGTCACGTGGTTACAATTGTCTACATCTTTGTGCTTTTTTATATAAATACAAAATCTGTGGGTAAATAAATGATAAATAAATGCATAATAACATGAAAAAATGTTCAAATCATTAATGTTGCCAATGCAAAAGTCTGAGCACCCTAAGCATTGCTGACAAGTTCTCAGATTTGATAAGCAAGTCAGGCCAGAGGTAAGTCAGTAATTAAGACATATCCTGTAATTAGGATCTGCCAGCTAAATTGGTTTTCCCAGTTTAATTATTAAATGATCTGTCAAGTCAAGTCAAATTTATTTGTATAGCGCTTTTTACAACTGTTGTCGTCACAAAGCAGCTTTACATAATTAGTACTTAATAAAGGACAGAGACAGAGAAGAAAGAAGAAATAACATGAAGGGTCAAAGACCCCCGTGAGCAAGCCAACGGCTACAGTGGCAAGGAAAAACTCCCTCAGAGCTGGAGGAAGAAACCTTGGGAGGAACCAAGACTCACAAGGGGGACCCATCCTCCTCTGGCCAGACTATTTAAACATTGATGATAAAAATTACCAAAGCAGATACAACAGAAAGCTGATAGTGGTGATATTAATAGTGTCAGACAGACACGAGTCCATCTAGGTTTCAGCACGGCCACCAAACAGGCAGCAGCAGCAGGCGGGTGAGCCATGGGTGGTGGCGGGTTGGGGGGGGACCCGCTGGCCGGACTGGTAGGTGGCAGCTGGTTAGACGCAGATCTGTACCACCACTCAAACCATGTACCACCACTTATCAAACAAGGCCTGCTTTAGGCAAATGTCTAAAGATCCAAAAATGAATGCAACTGATGCCCACAAAAGTAAGCAGAAGGCTATATAACTATAGAAGAATATAACCAGTAAGAAGTAAGATATTAAGAAACGGCAGAATGGAAGACTGAGAATAAGACGATCAAATAAAAAAAGCTCATATGGCCACCAAGAACCTGCATGAAGGTGTAGCTGAGTCGAGGATGGCGCACAATTCCTCTGTGCAACATTGCATTCACAAACATGATCTTATTGAAGACTCTAAAGAAGTAAACCTTACATGTGTTTGAGGTACGCTACAGAACATCTAGAGAATCCAGATACCAAGAAATATTTGGCCACACTCAGCAAGGGTACGTCATGCTGTAGGGTTACATTGATCCAAAGATTTCTTGCAGAATCCACCTGAAAAGAGACGACCTAAAGCCTACAGTCCTCCTAGTCCCCCGACCGTCATAGAACATTTGGGGATAGACTTTAAACAAGCAGTTCAGCAAGACGACCCACAACTGTCTCTAAAGCAGAGGCCTTCTGCAAAGCTGAACTGGAAAAACTTCAACTACAAGGTTTTAGCTGCTACTAAAGGTGTTTGCAGTCTGCTTATGGGGTGTTAGTAGGTACTGACCCTGCAGGGAACCCAAATCTTTGCATACATACAGTATAATACATAGTAGAAATGCTCCGAAATCACTTAAAATAAATGTTTTACACTGACCTCTATTGAAAAATTAGAAGATTCATTTCCTCCTCCTGATTTCTCTGTATATATATATATATATATGTGTGTGTGTGTGTGTGTGTGTATATGTATATATATATATGTGATATATGTATATATAGAGTATATTGTGTTGTCTCACAAAACAGGAAATAAATCAGAAATCGTTTAAATGTCCAATAGAGGTCAGTGCAAAACCTTTATCCAGAGTCATTTTGGAGCATTTATATTGGTCCATTCGTCATGAAATTTTGACACAATTTAAAGAACAAAAATGGAGATGCAAAAGTTTTTGAGTGACCGCAACCATATATATAGCGTATATGTATAACTGCTTATCAACGATTTCACTATTTAGGGAGACTTAATGAATTATGAACAATTACCAATTTGTATTTATTATATTTATTATTGATTATTTTATTTATTAATGAATTTATTATGTATTACAATATTTATTTATTTTTTCGAACATGTTTTAGGATTTATGTAATGTAATACCGTGCATGTGTAATGTGTAGCATTGCTGGTAGATGAAGCTGTAGTTTAACTGGACTTGGAGAGATGGATTGTAGTGGACAGCTTCAGCAATTTTCCCCCGCAAGGGGACAAAAAGCTTAGAGACGCTCACCTGTAGTGTTGTGGTGCTACACTAATAACCCTTACAGCTAGAAAATCACCCAGTGACTTCGGTCTCTTTGCACATCAGCCTCACAGTTCACACCAATTGCAACTGTGGGCAGATTGAGATGTTAATCTTTGGGGTATCTTTGGGTTATCTATTGATTATTTTACTTATTAGTGAATTTATTATGGATTATAATATTTATTAATTTTTTTTCTAACATGTTTTTAGGATTTATCACCTGATCTAGTTACTTTTCAAACAAATATAGACAGACAGACAGACAGATATATAGATAGATAGATAGATAGATAGATAGATATAGATAGACATATATATATATTGATATATATATCTATCTATCTATCTATCTATCTATCTGTCTGTCTACCTATCTATCTATCTATCTATATATATATATATATATATATATATATATATATATATATATATATATATATATATATCTGTCTGTCTGTCTGTCTATATTTGCTTGAAAAGTAAATATATATATATAAATATATAAATATATATATATATATATATATATATATATATATATAATCTATCTATATAAATATATATATATAGATAGATAGATAGACAGACAGATATATATATATATATATACATATATATATATATATATATATATATATATATATATATATCATTAATGTTGCTGGTGAGCATTGCTAAGCATTGCTGAGAGGTTCTCAGATGTGATTAGCAGGTCAGGCCAGAGGTAAGTCAGTAATTATAATGAGGATCTGTCAGCTAAATCAGTTTTCCCAGTTGAATTATCAAATGATCTGACTAATGAAGAGGTCAGTGTAGGGGTGGTAAAGTGAAGACTGTACTATATAAGCAGTCTTTTCAGTGTATGTATAAATATATACATATAGTTTATATATAGTATATATATAGTTTAGTATATATATATAGTTTAGTATATATATATATATATAGTTAGTAGGAGTAGTACATGCTGGTTTGACACAGTGGAAATGACGTGTGCTGCCTGTTTTCTCTTAAAAAGTGGCTAACCACCTTTAACTCAGTTTCCCATGAAGCTCCAGTGTCTGCTGTGAGGTGAAGTGTGTGTGTCTTTATTGGGGTGTGTGTGAGAGAGAGAGATAGATAGATAGAGAGAGGTGAGCTGACAGAAGAGCGCTCTCAGCGCCCAGGCGGTCAGCACGCTCACTTCACTCAGCCATGGCGGCCACAGGAGGAGGGAAAATTAGAACAAGGAGATATCACATCGCTTCTAAACCTTATGCCAAAGGCAAACAGGTAACTAAAACACGCCTATCTTCGGCGTAACGAAGTTATTTGGGGTCTATCACGGTGCCGGACGCGCCGTTTCTAACCGTGTCTTGTTTTGTTTTGTTTGCCGGAGACATTTTTCGCGGCCTACGGACTCGGCTGGCTGGCGAGGCCCGAGCGTCGAGTTCGGTGCTCAGGGCGAAAGCGACCGGCGCTGCGGCTCCTCTGTCAGCTCCTCAGATCGAGCCGCTGCTGGTTCAGCGAACGGCGGTGTGAGAAAAACTGTAAAACGGGACAGGATGTAGCTTCATACAGCGATTGCAGTTAACCGTAGTCGTCGTTTTACATCGAAATGTGTGTAGCTTGTTAGCTGCTAATGCTAATTAGCTAGCTAGTTAGCTAGCTAGCTAGCTAGCCGTTAGCGTGAGCGTCGTCAGAGCGCGGTGTCTAACATGAGCCCGGACTCGCTAGCCAGCAAGTCTGCGGCTTTGTGACAACAGCAGCGGCTTAAACAGAGTCCTCGGTAGGCTGAGGTAGCATAAGTCTTGCGGTGGGGTGTATATAGTGGTCACTTCGTTGATTAACAGTGTGAAGCGGACCAATTCCCCGCCGCTAGCCGCTTCGGCGTCGCTGCGCTCCGGCTGGAAGGCGGCCAGGGCCCGCACATGGACATCGGTAGCGTTAGCCGGGCTAGTTAGCTAGCTAGCACTTTGTGTAGGCAACCATGTTGAGCCCGGTTTGCACTCTCCCGCCTTGACTTTTCAAAGGTGCAATGAGCCTAAAAACACGGTGGGAAGGTTTTACAGCAAATGCACAAAAATAAAGACTGGCTGTGTGCGAGGTACGCCGTGTTTTTCAGCCGTGTTGTGCGTTAGGCGCCCGGGCATAAGCTAGCCGAACCTCCGTTATCCCAAGAAACGCATGTGGTCTCCTGCCAACATGCGCCACACGGAGATTTACTCAACCACAAGCCTGTTTTCCAAGTGTTACTGCCACGACTGTGCGTTAAAATCCGAGGTTTTCTATTGTATGGTGTCTTTTTTTCACAATTCTGTACGTTTAAGTCATTTTGGAAGTGAATTCAGCGTATAAAGCTGAGTTGTAAATGTACTCCGTGCTCTAAACAGGCATCAGCAGTTAGTTTGAGATCAGCCAGGACCCTTACAACAACCATCTGAGCCTTATTTGGGGGTTTTCTGTAGGACTTTTTGTTAGTCATGTTGTTATGGTGGCCCTTTAATTTGAGCACACAGAAATCAATCAGTGCTCTGTTTGCAAATCAGCTATATCAGCTGTCAGCTTCAGCAGTTCACAAATTGGAGGCAAAATCTGAGCTTGGATGATCTGAAACTTTTGAGCATTACAGGATACAAATCTAGAAGTTAACACATGACCAGATGTGCATGTTTCACAGTGTGAAGCTCACGTCTTTAGTTTTGCAGCTGAACCATGAGACCAGTGTCACTAACACGTAATGTAAAACCGTGCGTGTAGTTTAACTGGACTTGGAGAGATGGATTGTAGTGGACAGCTTCAGCTATTTTCCCCCGCAAGGGGACAAAAAGCTTAGAGACGCTCACCTGTAGTGTTGTGGTGCTACACTAATAACCCTTACAGCTAGAAAATCACCCAGTGACTTCGGTCTCTTTGCACATCAGCCTCACAGTTCACACCAATTGTAACTGTGGGCAGATTGAGATGTTAATCTTTGGGGTATCTGAAACCTAAAAAAAAAATAATAATAATAAAGTTAAGGCCGGAAGTAGTCGTGTCCAAGGCTTGTTTGGTGTGTAGAGGTTTAGTCTTAGTTTTGCATTTAGATTTGAGACTAATCTCACAGACCAGTGAAAATTAGTGGTCCAGTACCCACCTGTTAGACCTGAGGCCCATTCCTGTTCTCCAGCTCGGTGTGTTTTGCAGTGATGTGTGGTCTTACTGTGGTGCTGTACACATACCACTTGATCACATGAATAGTGTGAGCAGTGCTGGCAGCTGAAGGTTTAGTTTACGTGGACCTGGGGAGATGGGTTGTAGTGGACAGTAGGGTTGCAGCGGTAGCGTGTTTTATGGTATGTCATGGTATGTTAAAATGATGGCTATGAGGCCCTGTTGTAGGTGGGCAGTATGACTTATCGTACTGTGGTATTGAGGGTTTTGTCAGTGCTTATCTTCATCAGAATACTGATCAGCTTCACGTTTCAATACAGACAGTGTTATTAGTCTGGTGTAGGTGAATGAAGTGCAGCACATTTTTAACAAATCGCTGTACTAAATATGTGACAGTTTTTGGATGGTAGCTTTTAAAAATCGTCACTACTGATGCATTTTGTCTGCGATCACGTCTATCACAGTTAATATTGTGTATCGTAATAATATTTTTGCTTAGTACTTTTTTTTTTGTGGGGGGGTGCTACTTTGTTTGCTCAAAAGAAAGGTCCATTTTTTTTTCTTTCTCTTTCTTTTGTACAAATGAATTCAGGTTTTAACTAGGGCTGAGCGATATGGTAAAAATACTATATCACAATATTTAAAGACTTTTAAATACAAATGTCTTTTAAAAGACATGATATTCCTGTTACATGTAACCATAGACTAAAAACATCAGTAGCAACAGATTCTTATAAACTACTATTCAAATACAGATACCCATACTGAATAGTTATATGTAACGTTTAACATCTAATTAAACCTGTCTAATTACAGTTTGTAATGAAACCTGCAGCAGTTCAGTGTTTATTAAGCGCTAACGGTATCCTCAATATACTTAAAAGCATATTGTCATGATAACTATCATAATAAATATCATACTGCGCAGCTCCATTTTAGCGATATCGATATTTTTTTAACCAGAACAGCCCTGTTTTCGTTCTTTTAAAGCTGTAAATGGTTGCTGTCTGTGATCTTAATAACTATTATTATTATTATTATTATTATTATTACAAGATAACATGTTGTTTGGTAAGCCATTTAGCGAACTTTGCAAATCTAGTACCGCTGCAACCCTACTGCACAGCTTCAGCAACTCCCTCCCTGGGAAAGGAAGCAATATGGAGGTGCTCACCTGTAGTGTTGTGAACCCTTACCACTTTAATGTACAGTGTACTTGATGACCTTGGCTCTCTGTATGTGTGCTGTTGTCAGGAAGTTGTGTTGCAACACTTGTGTTCAAGGCCGACGAGTGTGCAGTGCCCTCAAACAGTCCTCTTATGTCCTATTCTGAGAGGTATAGTGTCAAAGTCTTTTGGACTTTTCTTTGGCTGTGTAAGCAGTGGCTTTGATGGCTACCGCAGGTGATGGTGCCAATAATTATCCTTGTTTGATGGGGTTGAGGTAACTGGGGCCCTGCACATCGGAGTGCTGTCATTTGATTAGTTTTGCTAATTAACTCGCTGCTCAGTCAGCCATCGTCACTGAAAGCCTAACTTCTGTTCACTTGTCAGCAGGGATTAGGCTGCCTGTTGTGATGGATTTTGAGGGAGGGAGTTTTACATATCGGTATGTTTACTGATTGCCGTCAGGATCGTTAACTAACGTTGTTGTAGTGTGTTAGGAAAGGAAATGTGAGGCATGTGCTTGGTGGCACAGTAGTCTATTCAACATGTCTGCATCTTATCAAACATCTGCACAGAGTGTGCGCATGAAGACCTAGTTTAGTGCCACAAATAGGCCTGCATCGTCTTACTACTCTTTCATGTATTTCCCTAAAGAGCTGTAGTATTGTCCAAGCTGCGTTTTCATGTCCCATGCAGTTGTATAAATTGTATGTCTTCAAAATTATAGTAAAAAACAAAAACAGTCCTTATTATATGAGATCAATTATGTCTGACGTTATTGCAGTCTTTACAGTTCAGAGCTGTCTGGAGACTCCTTAGTAATGTGTGTTCTTTCAAGGGTGTTCACATAGAGCACTGATCCTGGCAGACCCCTTTCTGTGCATGTTTGTGTTTTATCATGCTCTCAACGCACCTAATCTAGCTACGTACCACTGGAGATAAAGGTAGGCTGCATCCCAATTGTGTATGAAACACTAATACTAGATATTAATCTTCATAGTTAAGCTTGACTGGTTAGTCTATGCCAACATGCATCACTGCAAGTTCTCTTGATGTCGTCACCTCTTCCCTTACATCGTTATTCATTTTTATTTATTTATTGTTTTTCAGGCCAGAGTAGCACCTCCGTTTGTTATATATTGCTATGTGGGGTTGCATATTTTTAGCCATACTACATACTCAAACTAGTTAGTATGCATTTGGGGCGCACTTGTAGTGTGTAAAACCTGCAAAGCAGGGGGTCCTCCAGGACCAGAGATAGAAACCACTACACCACAACATGCAGAACAGGGATAGAGGGGGGGAAATAATGCCGGATCAGAAATGGCAAGGTAAACCTGTCTGCGTTGCTGCTACATCCTGACCCCGACCTGGTGCTCTTTGGGAAAACAAAGGGCTTCAGGAGTGTGTGTATAGTGTATGTAGCGTTTCTATCCTGTGGCCCCTTTCACTAGAGAACTGCTGCTCGCTCAAATTCTTTCAGTTGCAGGCTCATTTCCTAGGCCTCAAAGCTGTGGTTCAGTTAAAGGTAAAGCACTTTGTGGCCTGAGAGGAAAACATGAGTTGTCCTGTCTGTGCAACAGTTTTTTTTTTTTTCACTTTGGTTAGGATGTTGTCAACCTGTAGGTTGTACTGATGACTAGACTCTTTATAGATAAACAGAAGGCAAGTGAGGCATGTGGTTATCAGGAAACCCCCGTCTGTTGTGTAGCTAGAAGTAAAAGTTGTACTTCTGTTTCTGCTGTTATGGTCATAGCCAGGTTCTACCAGTTTCTTTTCTCACTGTTTGGTAGGGAATCCGAGGTACTGGTTAAATGCAAGTGAATTGGGTCTGAGGTTTCTCTGTAAGCCTAGATGTAAAACGTTGACCATATTGATTTGGCCTTAAGATTTGGCCTTAAGTGCGAAGTGGTCTTGCATAATGTATTAAAGTCAAATTGGCTTCATATACTACATGTCCAAATGTTCTGCTGCTGTGCAGCAGAAACAGTAAACCGTGATAAGCAGGTGTCCCAATACTTTTGTCCACAAAGTGTTCTTATCTTATAATAAGTGTTGTTGAGCCAGGATTCTTTTCTAAAATGTGTTTTTTCATCTAAATCTGTAACCTCCAATAGACTGTGCTCTCATGTTTAAGATAATGGCAGCTTTAAAAGTTAAATAAACCTGAGAGAATTGCTGGGTTATCAGTCCCGTACAAAATAGCATGTACTGTTTAGTGGGAGGTCCTGCAGTTCTTGAGTATGGAGGCACATAAAGCATTTACTTGTATTCTCTATGGCCTTATTTAAGATGTGTATACCTGCCTCACGTAAATGGTGCATTAAAACCTGTAACACTGTAAAAACAAAAAAAAATAATGGGCCAGTTTTCATAGGCTAATGATGGCACTAATAACATTGTAAAAACACCAACTAGGTCCATGATTGGATTAGAGAAATGAGAAACTGTTAAGAAAGGGTTTTCCACAAATCTACTGTGTTGTGGAAAAGCATTTGCCCCAAATTGTCTGAGTTTCATATTTTAAATATTTCAGCTTAACTAAATTTAATATACATTTACTCGTTATCTTATGAGACAGTGCAAGTAAACATGCCAGTGATGCCTTATTTTTGAAGATAAAAAGGTTTCCTTAAACCCTGTCATCATGGAGAAAAGATAATTGGGAACAACAGAAGAAATTGGGAAGGGTGAAAATGCTCACGTTAACAGTGCTGTATCTACTGCACTTGGCACTTTATCAAGTAGACGTTGTCTGTAATTGTAAAGATCTCCTACGCTGTGCTACAGATATTGTGGTATAATTGGTTCATTGACGTAAAACCTCATGATGGTGGGGTAGATATGAGAAGTACCACTTACCATTTGACACCGCTTTTGAGACTTGTAACACTTGTGCTGCATTGTGGCAGTCTGTAATTAAGATGTTATTGATCAGTATGGTGTTGAATTTCCAATATTGTTAGACATTTCACTGCAACGGGTCTCTAAATTCAGTTAACGAAGTGAAAAACGTACTCCATAATTAATCACCATGTCTGTGTTGTTTTTTTTTTTTTTTTTTTTGTTTTTTTTTCCCCCAGCAGCAGCCAGGTCTCATCAGTCGAGTGACGGACACAGTGAAGAGCATAGTCCCCTCTTGGCTACAGAGGTACTTCAAAAATGGAGAGTTAACTGTAGGTGAAGAGGCCAGAGTAGAGGTGGAACAGAACAATGTAGCCCCTCCTTCCAATGGCAACGAAGAAACTGCCCCGCTCCAGGATGGGCGCAGCTCCCCAGAGCCCAGCACCAGTAATGCAGGTAAGAGAATTTTGTGTATCCGAGTTGGCCTCTACTGACACAGCACCCAGTGTGACTGTGGTTTTTGCATAGACCGTTACATGCTAATTTCTTTCACATGTTTCCAGAACCCTCTACAAGCAAAGCATCACTGAACTTCCAGGATGCTTTGCCGAGACCCCCGCTTAACCGCTCCCACCTACACTTCCCCACCCCGGATGGCTCCCCTGCACTGGGGGGGTCTAACTTCCTCTTCTCGCAGCCCTCTACATCCACAGCCTCCTTCCCGGCAAGCCCGTTTGCAGTAGCCTCCAACTTCTCCCTAGTGAAGGAGATCAAGGACTCCAACTCTCAGCATGAGGACGACAACATTTCCACTACCAGTGGCTTCTCATCACGAGCATCTGATAAAGGTGGGGCGTAACAGTAGTATGATGCCTGAAGGACGAACGTTCATGCCACTTTCTTCTTTTTCTTAGCCCTCCAAATGGCTACATGACTCCATAAAGTCATGCATAAATGTTTCGCATAACAGAAATGTATGCTTGAATACCCTTTTTCCTAGGTTCTGTGTGGTCCACTAACTTAATATTATGTCTGTTCTCCAATACACTATGGATAACCTGTCCAAATGGCTATATTAACAGTATTATAATGTCCAGTTTCTATTTTGTAGTGTTGCCCGCCACCCTCATCAGTGGCATGCACAATATTTTTGCCAATATTCAGCAGTGATTTTAGTCTAGACTTAAAACTGAAACAAGCTTTAGATAGCACTAAGAATAGGGCTTCATCTTCTTCCAGATGTTCCCACCTCAAAGACTGCACCGCTACTCTGGTCCCCAGAGACAGAACGCACCCACTCTGGATTGCATCCGGCCCAGACCGGTCTCAAGAAGCCTGCCTTCAACCTGTCAGTCTTTGGCACGTCCTCATCAGTAAGTGGACTGTCGTGGTGATTTTTATTTTATTTTTTATTTTTTGTTGATTTTATTTATTTAGTAATTTTTTATTATAAATTTATTCATGCTGTAGCACCACAGTCTCAATAGTGCGTGGTTACCCTTCTAAGATAATAATAAAAGCTGCTGCAAGAAAGTTCCCCAGCACAAACTTCAGGACTGTGTGTGTTCGTTCCATTCACTGCTGCAGTAGTCTGTACAGTGGTCTTGAGAACTGTAGACAGTACTGCGTTGGCTTCAGCTGATGGAGGTGAATTGCGTGTCGTTTGGAGCTCTTGTGATGGTCATTCAGATTTAGTGATTTTTAAATCTCATGGCTGCATCAAAATTCATGAAAAAAAGCCTTTTTTTTTTCTCCAACTCATTTTAATGACCGTATTGCATACATAATTGAGTGAAGGGCATAAAAAATGTGTACCCTGTAGTCCTAAAAGGCTTGCTTAATGTAGTAGGTATTAGCTGTTAATGTTTTAATGACCTGGTTTCTAGGCCCTAAACACAGTTATTAAACCCACAGTGCAAACTGCCAGCCAAGCAAGAACAACTTTAGCTTACAGGTTTCTGAGTAGAAAGCTGTTTAGTTGTGTTTTTCTTCTTTTCTTTTTTTTTTCTCTGATTTAAGCAGTTTTTCTCTGATGTATTACCTGCTGCCCTGAAACAGGGTATTGGAGCTGCTCATAAGAACGTCTGCAGTTTGCAAATGTAGGGCACCCTCTTAGTACTTCAGGCTCTTTCTCTCTGATGCTGTTATCAGTCGCATCTACAAAACACCTTTGGGTAATAGGACATTAGGCACACAGTCTGAAGTCTCTCAACTCTAACGTTAAGTTATTTCTTTTCTTTGCTTTTTATTTTTTATTTCCCCCCCCCCCCCCAGTCGGTGATGAACAATTCGGTGCTGAACTCCAGTCAGCTCGGAGACTCTCCTTTCTACCCAGGGAAGACTACATATGGAGGAGCTGCAGCTGCAAGAACTGCTCGTGCACGGCCTGGCACCCCTTATCATGCTCCGGTAAGGAGGCAGATAAAGGCTAAGCCAGCTGGAGCTCAGCCTTGTGGAGTGACCAGTGCTACAGCTAGACGTATTCTGCAGTCCCTGGAGCGTATGTCCAGCCCACTTGCTGTAAGTGCATTGTTTTTGCTTAAATAACTTTCTCCAATGCTGAATGTAGTACACTTGTATTTTCATTTTATGTTAGGAAAAAAATTGTCCTATTTGCACTGAACAAAACTACTTTTTTATTTTTTATTTTATTTTATTTTTTTTGGTGGTTTTAGGATGCAAAAAGAATTCCTTCAACGGTTTCGTCTCCTTTGTCCACAGTAAGTAAGATGTTGTGTTCATTTTATAACCTCAGTTCTTTAATTACTCCTAAATTCTCAGTCTAAATTACTTTCCTTTTCCCTTTCCTTTAGTCGTTGAATCACACCGATCTAGATGATTCCAATTTCCAGGCAAAGAAGAAAAAGGTATGATGTTACTAAATGCTGCAAACAGCAGAAAGTGAGAGCAGATTGAAAATGCATGCGTGTAGTGGTCTTTTGGACTAACACGTTTAATTTCTTTTATAAATTGAAAATGACCTGCTATCTGGGTGCCCGTCCCAAATAAGTCAAATTTTAAGGTTATTGAAGGAGATTAAGGCTCTGGAATAATCTTAAAAGGATGTTTGAAACAGATTTTCCTTCATTGGGAGGTTTGCAGTAGGGGTGAGGTAGTGACTTATTTATTTATTTATTTATTTATTTATTTATTTTTGTATTTTGATGCACAGTGTGCTTTTCTAAGCCTATCAGGGATATAATAAGTGCTTAAATAACACTGACCAACTGCACTTAATTAGCCTGGATAATTTGGATAAAGTGCAGCTGTTTCCCTGTATGCAGTATGTAATAGTATTTTAATAGTTTTCAAGAATCTGTTGCTACCGATGCATTGTGTGTGCAGTTACGTGTCACGATAAATATTGCGTATAGTGAAAATGTCTCTTAATAAGTTATAAGTTATCACAATATTTAACTTATCACCCACCCCTAGTTTGAACTTGACATGAATACTGCTGTTTAAATAAGATGTTTATTTGAAATGCACTTGATATATGGCAAGCTTTGGCTTGTGTTTACCTTCAGGAAGTCAATCATTGCGAGAACCATTTTACCAGAGCTTTATCCAGCTGTTGTAATATGAAGTGTTCTCTTATTAATTTTTTTCTCTCTCCCTCTCCTGTAAATAGGGTGAAAGTTGTCATGCTTAAGTTGCTAGTTTCAGGCAGCTGTGGCAGCTGCTCACTAAACCCCTACAATGGTTCTTTCACTCGCTAACAGCTTAAGGCTGTTGATGTCCATTTGTGCTCAGTGTGAAGATGTTTGCCTTATGGAGCTCTCTTCTGCAATTCAGTTTTTGAGGCTCTACTTGTTTAGTTGCAAAAATAAATGTGCTCATGCAGGCCTGGTTACAAACCTCTGCCTTATATCTGTTGTGAAAACAGATTTTGTCTAGTCTAAATGTTAAAGGCTTGAAGTGAATGTCTCACTGTTATACCATGGCTGGTATTGTTTGGTTTGTACTACATTTTCTTTCCCATGTATGACTTATGGATCTCTGTTGTTTGGCAGGTGGAGCCAGCACTCCCACCTGTACAGAAGCTGGTAATACCAGCTGCTGCAGCTGTGGCAAGTAACCGTTCCATGTCTTTCCGCCCATCACTGACTCCTGGATCAGTCAGCAGAGTAGCGGAAAAGAGCATCAAAGAGACGGTAAGTGCTGTATGTTTTTCTTGGAGCTGAGCTGTCCGATGAACTGAAAACGAGTCACTTTCCATTATTGCACCCAGCCAATGGGATCGGTACAACCCATTTTGGATCATTGCCGTGGCACAGAACAGTGATTATGTTAAGTTAGCAGAAGGCTAACATGTCCATCTCTGAGGACAGTGAATTGTATTCCCTTGGGCAAATTGTGATTTCTAAAATTCTGAGTGCTGGGTGAATATTTACTGTGTTCACACAAGCAAGCAGCCGTTGGTTGTGATGCACCCACAGTAGTGCCCCTAAAGTGGCTACTGCTTTTATAAAGCGGTGACAATGTAGTGCAAACATCAGGCCATGTAGCCACAATGGTTTTAAATAGTTTCAGTGCTCCTGGAGAATGTTTGGGCTGTAGGGCGCTGCCCATAATTAAGTGCTCCCCAGTTGGGATCCTAAGGGAGCTGTAGTGAAAACAGAAAGTGGTCTTAATCTCATCAGTTGTGAGGAAAACTATAAAGAAAATGAGTTCTCGTTCAGGTGCTCTTCTGCTTTAAAGGCCGAGCACTGAAGTCAGTGGCAGCTGGTTTCGCTGTAGGTTCGGACTGTTAAAAGTGACCCATGTAAAAACACTACTACTGAGCAGAGAAATGCATGCATAAATAAGATGGAGTCCCATGTGTAGCACTTTGGATGAAACCTCATAAATAGGGTAGCAGCGGTAAACTAGGGTATTACAATCAAGGATTATTGTACCTTGTACATTTTTGATTGCTGGTACAAAAAATAAACCATTTTTAAGTTTAAGGAGTTGATTAGTGTAGGAAATAATCAGCAGGTAAATCCATCAAATATTCAATAGCTGGAGAAGGAGCTTGACCCTCAAATGCAGCTATTTAAAATTAATACATTTAGAAGTTTTGAGGATCGTAAAGCTTTTGTTCAACCCGAAGAAACTCCTGTTGTCCTTCCTTCCTTTAAGTGTTTGTGCATATTACCACAAAGTGGAGAAATTTAGAAATACCATGTACAGCGATACTGTAAAGGGGTGGTTCTTTGACAGTGATCATACACTGAATCTCATACCATTGCTTCATCAGTATGACCATGTGTGGACTGTTAACTATGCTGATTGTTTGGAAACTTTGGGTGTTTTGGGCAATGTTACGTTGTCCGTAACTGAGCGCTGGTTGTCCACAGTGCACATTATGGTTTAGCATTTGCAAATAAACCCAACAGGTGTCTTGGTGCAGCATCGTTGATGCAGTAATCGTCTTATTGGTTCCTTGACTTGCATACAGATGTACTCAAGTTTGTTTGTCAGTAGATACTGCTGTGTTCTGTACTGCTCTCAGAATTACAGATTACATATGAGCCGCTTAAATTAAGATTTTACAGCAACCAAAAAAATGTTTCTGAAGCTTAAATTGTTGACTCTTCACTAATCAACACCCCCCCCCCCCACCGTTCCTTTTAGCCTGTTAGAAGGTCCCCACAAAAACCAGATGCCATATCGGCACCTACAGCAAGGTGAGACCCTTCTTTCACTTTCTCATTTGTGGCTTTATTTATTTATTTAAATATAAATTGTGTAGCACTTCATGTAATCACTTGGTAGTGTAAATCTGGAGTTGCGGATGCAAACTGTAGCCGGTCACATTGAGATCAGCAAAAGAAACCATTTGTTGTGTTTTCTGCTTAATTTGAATTATAAAAGCAAATTAGAAAAATCCCTTTCTTTTTCACCCAGCACAAGCAGCCTGTCATACCCAATGTCCAGCACACCTGCTACTAGCAACACAGGCACTGGAGGAGGCAAGATGAAGAGGGAGAGGAGTATCAGACCTTCGTCCAAAAAGGCTGATGATGAGGTTTGTGAGACTATTGGTAGTCATTTTATGTTCATTAAAACAAAGTTTGACTGTTACTGAAAGTGTTTTACTGTTTTCTCTGATCAGATTCCTGAAACGCCAGACCTGCCTGCAATCTCTCTACCTATGAGAAACTCTACTCTACCTAGCTTCAGCTTCTCCTCCCCTCCCCCCACCGCAACTCTCAAATCCAACCCTAAACCATTGTCTTTTGTTCCCAAAGTACCTGAAGTCCGCAAGGTATGCAATGTTGATGTAATGACCCAGTACTTAATGCATCATCCTTAATTTCATGCATAAGAAGAGTTCTGAATAATAGTGGAGTTTGTGTTTTCACTCATATGGAAAATTGTATTGTTTTGTTGTATGGTAGATTACTTTGCAATAACTCTGGTAGATATATTTGGGCAATATTGAGATTTTTTTGGGGGGGGTCCTGGTTGTGGCTTTATTTTCAATGTTCACAGTACTAAGATATCTATTTATGTCTACCTCTTAAGTCAGTTTTCTACTTGTATCTAGTAGAGTAAGAGTCAAATGCAAAACTGCCCATTTATTGTGGTATTGGCAGAATAACATGCATAGGTTTTGTTTTTTTTGTACAGGAGGTATCTACATTGTCCACTGCCCCTGATGTCCCATTTACTTTTTCCACACCTATCGTCAAGGCAACAGCTGCAAGCCCACCATCTTTTTCTCCATCTGTAAGTATGCCTTATCAGTTCTTTTTCCCCTTCTTTCCTTCCTTCCCTTTCCCTCCCTCTCTGTGAAACAACCAGTCAGTAATGCCTCTTCTTTTCTGCAGTCGGGATTTACATTCAGTGCACCCACCATGAAAACTACACCTTCTGCTTCAAATGGGAAACTGGCACCAGCAGCAGTTGCAGGTAAATACATTGTTGCATGGTCTGTATTTATATTTTCTGACAGCATTTTAAACAACTTTTCAACTTTTGTACTTTATGTATTTTATAGTAAAAACGGCTGCCAGCGAAAGCAAGGAAGAGTTCGAGGGGCCCTTCAAACCTGCTAAAGTCTTGAAGCAGGGCAGTGTTCTAGATATCCTCAAAGGACCAGGTGATCCTTTTCTCCCCTCAAATTAAGAATTTTTGAGAATGTCCCCACTGTGGGACTAATAAAGAATTCTTATCTTGACTTGACAGCCTTGAAATGTACTTGGCTTGCTGTGCTGGTTTGTGGTATTTCACTGTATTATTTAAGTGCTAACATTTGCATTATGTCTTTTGTTTGCAGGGTTTGCATCTCCTGCCCAGACCGTCCCAGACACAGAGTTGCGGGCTGCCAGTGAGTCCTCGTCCTCAACTGGATTTGGGGGCAAGTTTAAACCTACACTGGGAACATGGAATTGTGAGCCCAGCACTGACTCTTCCTCCAAATTGGACAGTAAATCTGCAAAAGCTTCTGCTCCTAGTCTTAATACTTTGTTTGCGCCTCCACCTGGAACCTGGGAATGTGACACTTGCCTGGTGAGGAACAAACCTGAGGTAGTTAAGTGTATAGCGTGCGACACGGCAAAACCAGGGACAGGAGTAAAACCTACCCTGACCCTGCCCCCTGCCTCCGAGGCATCCTCCACCGTCTGTGCTCCACCTTCTTGTGCCACAACCACCACTTCCACCTCTAACACTTCTGGACTCCTGGGCTTTGGAGACAAGTTTAAGAAGCCAGAGGGGTCCTGGGACTGTGATGTCTGCATGGTTCAGAACAAAGCACAGGACATTAAATGTGTAGCTTGTCAGAGTGCTAAACCAGGTGAGTCTGTACGATATGATTACTTTGTAGTAAAGAATACTAGACACTTAACTGCTCTCCCCCCTTCTTTTAGGTGCTGCATATTTCAAATGATCATTTGCCATAATGTTCGGTGTGGCTTGTTTTGTTTAAACCCTGTACTTTCCAAGATTGTTGCATAAAAAAGGATGTTATTTGTATTTTTAAATTGCTTGGAAAATCATTGTAAACATAATGCTGCAAAGAGGTTAAACTAATTTGTGCTCATGCAAATCTGCATTATCTAACTGTCTTGTGTTAAAATAAACAGGGTCTGCAACTTCAGCACCTTCTTCCCTGGCTCCTGCACCCAAAACAGCAAGTATTGCTCCCCTGTTAGGATTTGGAGACAAGTTTAAGAAACCTGAGGGCAGCTGGGAGTGTGATGTTTGCTGTGTTCAGAACAAGGCTGACGACAAGCAATGTGTGGCCTGCCAGTCACCTAAACCAGGTGCAAAAGTGGAATCCAAAGGTAGTGACCAATTATTTACATGCGTTGTCCTTCATTCTGCACACCAAAACTCTATTCAGTCTTTTGGTATTTGTTTAGGACAATTGGAGATTAATTACTTATTTATCTTGCTGTATTTCAGGTTTTGTGTCCTCTTTTGGCACTCAGTCGTCTACTACAGAGTCAAGTTCATCTACATTCAAATTTGGTACAGGCTCTTCAACGACGTCTAGCGAACTGAAATTTGGTGGCACTTTTTCAAACTCCTCCAATTCTGTGGAATTTAAAATGGGCAATACCTCATCAGACTCCACCTCAAGCTCTGGAGGCTTCAAATTTGGAGCCTCTTCTGTGGATAATGGTGGAGGTTTCAAATTTGGTGGCGCCTTAGCAGAGTCCACCTCCACGAGCACAAGTTCTTCAGAGGGATTCAAATTTGGCGGGTCCTCCGACGGCTTCAAATTTGGAACGGCACCTGCATCAACAAATGCAGAAAAAAAGAATGACTCAACGAATTCTAGTGCTGGTTTTAAGTTTGGTGGAAGCAGTGGAGTCACTTTTGGCTCTGGAGCTGCTAGCACATCTACAACAAATGTGTCTGGAGGTTTTTCTGTTGAACAGTCAAAACCAAAAATGGCCTACACAGTAAATGTGGACTTTGATTGCTCACCAGCCAAAGCCAAGATTGAGAAAGATGATCCCCCTTCAACAGGGGTTTCTGCATCCTCCACAGTAGTTACCAACACCATCTCTGTATTCGGAAAGGCACCAGTGGCTGAACCCAAAGCCGCTGCACCGTCGTTTGGTGAACCGGCTGCAAAAGAGCCTGCATTGGCAACCTCCACGTTCGCCTTTGGTAAACCAGAGGAGAAGAAAGATCCTGCACTGCCCTCAACTGGATTCATGTTTAACACCTCAAAGGAGGCTGACAAACCGGCACCGTCTTTAGGCTTTTCTTTTGGCAAACCGGAGCCCCCAAAAGAACTCCCCAAGCCTGCATTTACTTTTGGAAAACCTGCTGAGCCAGCAGAAGCCACTAAACCGGCCTTTGGATTTGGGCAAAATGCAACAGGTGAGTGAACTTCCACCACCACCCTTCCCCAAGTGGTTATTGTTTGAATTGTTTATCACTGGCTCTATTTCTTTTATTCAGATACCGCTGCGCCAAAGCCTGCTTTTGGCTTCATGGGCAATTCGACCAGCACCCCAGCTTCCTCCAGCCCTGCGCCGAGCCTCTTTGGGGCGCAGAGTAGCTCAACCCAGGCACCCACCCCTGCGCCATCGAGCACGTTTATCTTTGGGCAGAACTCCTCTTCTGAGGCTCCTCCTGCCAAGACCTTCATGTTTGGACAGCAACAGGACAGCCAGCCGGCCTCTGCAGCCCCTGCTCCTGCTGCTGCTCCTGCTCCTGCCCCAGCGCAGCCCTTCCTCTTTGGCTCGACTGCCAACTCGACCGCCTTTGCTTTTGGTGCGGGAGCGACTGCTACACCAGCATCTGCAGGTTAGTTTTGTGCTGTACTTTTTATTGCCAAATGTATGCAGGCATGGTATTAGGCAAACTAAAGATTTACGAGGTCAGTGCTGCATTTTTATTACTCATTTTTATTTCCAATGTGAAATTCACCTGTTTCCTTCTCCCTTCAGCTCCTGCACCCTCAGCTACACCCTCTCCATTTGTGTTCACCTCTGCCACTTCATCCCCTGGCTTTGGATCTGGTCAGGCCCCTGCTTTTGGACAAGGCTCGTCCCAGGCCACTGCTCCAGCATTTGGGTCACCTGCTCCTTCATTCTCAGCAACACCCTCTGCAGCTCCTGCGTTTGGAGCCAAGCCCAATGCTGCTCCTGTCTTTGGGCAACAGCCTAACTCTACTCCTGTTTTTGGATCCTCTGCTCCCTCTGCTGGCCAAGGTAAAGAAACTGTTATAACTTCATCACTAATCATGGAGCTAAGTACTATGTAAACACATTTATTATTATTATTATTATTATTATTATTATTATTAGAAAGGTCTTCCCAATCCGATCCTAGTACATAAATACTGTTTCAGATCTGCTCTTGTGTTTGTATAAATAATACGGCCACATAGTTTAGGTGCAATGAGCTACTATTTCATTTTTAGTGAACAATTTATATAATGTGGTGGTCGGGACATTTCTTGTTGTAGATGGCCCTTTTCATATGACTATTTTATAGGATTATGTTTTAATACATTGAGCGTGCACTCAGGCTGGTAAAACTGATTGTATCATTGAGAAACCGCTGTGCTAGAAAGGCAAGCATAAGCTCAGAAATATAGCTTTAAATGACTCAAATACACAATGCTTTTAAAAGATGTATAAAAGCTAGAAGTTGAGTAACACTTTGAATAGGCAGAACATTATCAAACAAAACCCACAATCAGGACGCTTGAATAAAATACTTGTCATCTATCATCTCTCCATTGTTGTTGTCTAGGAGGATTTCAGTTTGGAGGAGCCAGCGCTTTTGGGACACCTAACAGGAACAGTGCTGTGTTTACTTTTGGAGGAGGGTCAGGGAATGCAGCCAATTCTGCACCCTCACCAGCCATGTCTGCCCAGCCCGTCGCAACTGGTGGAGGCTTCAGCTTTTCGCAGCCCCCATCCTTTAATATTGGGTAATAAACAGCACCACCTGGTGCTCTTGCGGGTATACTTTTAAAAAAAAGTGAGATTTTCCCAGTTCGAGCATATCGACTGATGTAGTGTTTCTTTCTTCCCAGGTCAACAAAGAATGCTCAAAATGTGACCCCCTCTGGACCGCACGCCATCGCTGGCCGCAAGATTAAAACCGCCGTCCGACGTAGGAAGTAAAGCTGGAAATTACTGTCAAGCTGTCTCGTCTCATCTCTGAACAAACACTGAAGTACTTAGTATTGTGAGCATGGCACTCTGATGGCTCAGTTTTGCAGGAGGTTTCATTTGCAGTTGAGGGTCCGTAGTAGACTGGAGTCCCGGTTCACTGACAAAATCTAACCAAGACTCAAAAATGCAAAATAATACAATCAAGCAAAAACCTTACCTTCAACAGGAAAGGTGTGTATGTGTGTGTGTGTGTGTGTGTGTGTGTATGTGTATATATATATATATTTTCAACATCTGCATTCTTGGCAGGATTTGCGCATGACTTTTTGTAAAGGAAAAACATGCAAAAACTTTAGGGAGTTGACGGTAGGTTTGCCTGGGGTGATCGGGTTAAAGAGGACTCGTTGCTGTATGTTCTGAGGCGAGTGTTTCTATAAAGCTGAAGCGTTCAGATGTGTGTTTTTTTTTTTTTTTTTTTTTTTTTTTTTTTTTTTTTTTTTTTCTTTGTTTTTGGGGGTTTTTTTTGTTTTGTTTTTTTCTTTTTGTGCACAGATTGTGTGTATGTGGTTTCTTTGTACATGCTAAACTGTGCTGGTTGATGTCTTGACATGAGAGGCAAATGAATGTGTTTAAGGAAAGGGCAGGGTGGTGTGGGCCACACCCGTGCACTGTGGAGACTGATGGGTGAAACAGAAAGTAACCCTGGAGCTCTTCTGCAGAGGTCCTTTGTAAATCTACATTTCCTTCAACTTCTAAGCCCTTTTAGTACCCTCTCTCTGTCCCTGATCTCCTCTCCTTTATTCTGACCTTTCCCAGTCTTATGTTCTGTCTCTCTCTCTTGCGCTCTCGACCTACCTTTCTCTCATTCTCACACACTCTGAATTGGCCTTTGAATATTATTAAAATTGTAAATAGTAACTTTTTTTAATCTGTGAAGGTTTTGTGTGTTAAACCAACTTTTTTCTTTTTCGTTCAGAATTTGTCTTTTAGAATTTATTATGTAAAGCCCTTAATTCAAAGTTGCCCAAATCCATTTAAAAATGAACCTTAAATGCAAATTGGGGATCCTTTGAAGACTAAAGGTATATTGGCATTTCTGATCCACTTTTGTTTGGACCAAAAGCAGTGTTGTAAAAAGTATTAAGTATATATTTTTCTATTGCTTGTTTAAATGGACTAGGGTGACTTTGGATAATAAGGACGTCTACTTTAATTTTAAAGCCATGATAATTATTACTGGACGAGTGATAAATAAAACCATGGGTAATTGCCATCAATAAAATTATGAAATAGACCAATGTGTTCCTTCTCTTATGTGAAACGGGCAGCTGCGCATTATTCACAATTAAGTAGTGTTTCATGTTAAAATATCATTTTAACGAAGAGGAAGGTTGTTTGCATGTCTGCTCTTGTCCGTCTTGTCTCAAAGTGTAGAATACCATCAGGTACTTTTATATATTTAGTTTGAGTGGTGGTTTTTCATATTTAATTGGGTAACTTTGGTCAATTTCTGTACTCATAACTTGATGGATTTGAAACCAATGAGGCCATTAATGTTAATGAAGTGTAGACTTGGTTTAAATTCAGTGGGTTTAATGCAAATATAGCAAATATGCTTAAAGTGGGAATATTTATATATTTATTTATATAATGTATATGTATATGTGTATATATAAAGTATATATGTATATGTGGGACGAGCTCTGGGAGACCATGGAAGACAACTAATGTTGACCCTTGCAGAATTCCTGCCTTGATTGTCAAGAAAGCTTGAACATCTAAATTGAGATGTCTTCATAAATACTGAGGGTTTACTTCCAGAAGTAAACTACTCTCAACACTTAACAGAAAGGCCAGGTTATAATATTGGTATTTTTACCTTAAAATAATCGCTTTAAAATCCTGTTGCTGCTCTACTGACTGTAATGGAGAGAAGAGCAGTGCTGTTGTTGCTACTCTGAGCTCTGCACGCGGCTAACTGCACTATTTAACTTGGGAGAAGGGTTAGGGTCATGTTCACGAGACCTGCGTAACACAGCGGAGCCCCATATTTGTGATATTACTGTACTTTCTGGCAGTCCACATGTCCTCATTATCCTACTGTAGGAGTCCTCTTTCCGGTTTCAGCTTTTATTTGTAGATGTAGGGATGTTTGTTTGCTTCCAGATGTTTCTGGTACTTAATCGAATCCCTCTCCCTTTGAAATGTTCCCTGTGCCACTGGCTGCAGCACAAGCCCAAAACATGTGCTTAACAGTTGGAGAGGTGGTGTTCTAATGAAATTCTGCCCCTTTTTGCTTTTCCCAAATATTTAGCGAATATAACGGCTGACTCTGGATTTTGTGGTAACCGTCCTGGAAAGGTTTTCTTCTGAGGAATCTTTCATGAAGGTCATGTTAGTGACCGGGGGGATTCTCAAACAAAGTACGCCAAGCTCGGACTGTTGTAGTTGGTAGTGCTGACTTGGCAAGTTCGACTCTCGAGGATGGGAGGATGCTGTACAGTAATTTAGCATTTGGAACAGCAGCTCAGTGCGTAAAGCATTCTGGGATATTTGGCTGTCTTAAGCCTACACAGCAGGCCTTGATGCATAAACTTTTGACGATTGCTTTAATAGTCAGAGAGCCGGGCAGCTGCTGACTGTTGGGGAAAGGTTTGAGGAGCCACCTTGCTTGCAGAGGTTTCATCTTGAACTTTGTGCCTTTTGAAGGTCAGTTCATCTTCTGCTCGCTTTACTCTCCTAACTCATCTGACGTTTTGAGTGGAGAGGCCAAACTATGACATACCCCTGTAGGCTCTGTAGGTTTTATGTTCACTGTAACCAGTGGGTTTTAGTATATATTTATACTTTACATGTTCTAAACTGAAAGAAGGGCTTGAAAGGTGGGCTCAATGTAATAAATTGATCCCTCAGATTTAAAAATTGTTTTTAATACATTTTATAAATATCCTCGATTTAATCAATCTTTCCCATAGTTTAAAAAATGTTGCTTTCATTTAATATTTTCTTCAGTTTAATAAATATTTTCTAGATAAAAAAAATTCTACTTCAATTTAATAAATTGTTTCCTCAATGTAATAAATTGTTCCCTTTATTTAAAAATTTAAAAGTTTTCTCAATTTAATAAAGTATATCCTTCATTTCATAATTTCCTCTCTCTCTCTCTCTCTCTCTCTCTCTATATATATATATATATATATATATATATAATTTTTTTTTAAATCGCCACTTCAATTTAATAAATCGTTCCCTCAGATTTAAAAATTGTTTTTAATAAATTTAATAATATCCTCAATTTAATACTTTCCTCGATTTAATAAATATTTCCCATAGTTTAAAAAATGTTGCTTTAATTTTATATTTTACTCAGTTTAATAAATATTTTCTAGATAAAAAAATCTACTTCAATTTAATAAATCAAATCAAATTTTATTTGTCACATACATAGTAATACACAGTATAACTTGCAGTGAAATGCTTTTTTTTACTTTTTTAAAATCGTTTTCTCAATGTAATAAATTGTTCCCTTGATTTAAAATTCGTTTCCTCAATTTAATAAATAATAACCTCGATTTAGTACTTTATTCAATTTAATAAATCTTTCCCATAGTTAAAAAATTGTTGCTTTAATTTAATATTTTCCTTAGTTTAATAAATATTTTTAGATAAAAAAAATCTACTTCAATTTAATAAATTTTTCCCTTGATTTAAAAATCCTTCTCTCAATTTAATAAATAATATCTTTGCTTTAATAATTTCCTCAATGTATTTATTTTTGTAGTAAATGTAATAAATAATTTCCATGCTTTAATTAATCAATGACTTCATGTAATAAACCATTGCCTCGGTTTAATGGAACAATTTGGGAACAATTTATTAAATTAAAGGACTGGTTTATGTCCCTAAATATTATTTAATAACTTGTATCCAAATCAAATTTTTTATTTGTCACATACATAGTCATACACAGTATAACTTGCAGTGAAATGCTTTTATGACAGTCTGCCCACATCAAGCTATACAATAAAAAATCTACATTTAAACTTAACTAAACCTTAACTTAATGAAGTAAAGTGCAAAAGTGCAAAAGAAAAAATAAATAAATAAAATAAAAATGAAGAAAATAAAAATAGAATAAGTTACATTTAAGTTAAAGAATAAAATATAAAAATATGAAAATATAGAAATATAAGCAAAAAAAATACAGAATACAAATATACAAATATATATACAGAGATGAAATAGTGCGTGTCTGTGTGTGTGTGTGTGTATATATATATATATATATGTACATATATATATATATATATATATGTACATATTTATCTGTATGTGAGTGTATGTGTGAGTTAAAAAGAAATATTTTCCTGATGCTTTAGTGCGTCCTCTGGACTTTTACTGACTAACTCGCCCCTCAGCTTCTGACCAGCAGCCTATTGTAAGTCGGCGGGGCGGAGATCGACCTGAAAACGGGTGTGGAAACAACTACACGCTCCCCCTCTCTCCATTCTCTGAGAGTTCACAGCCAGCGGAAGATGATCTGCTGGAGCTCAGCTAGCTCCCCTCCTCAGTCCGGAATACCCAAATACGAGAGAAAGACCTTCCAGGTACGGTGCCGTGGCTGTGTGTGGTGTTATAAGCTGTTAATAAGACGCACAACCACCTCTATTCAGCTTGCGTAGCTTTGTTATGAGAACGTTAGCCAGTAGGTAAGCAGCGGAGGTGGAGACTCCTGATCCATGGAGTATGGATCCGCTCCGGGGTTTTGTTCCAACTGCCTGGTCAGCAGTGCTGCAGCGGCGCTGCAGCACTGCTGACCAGGCAGTTGGAACAAAACCCCGGAGCGGATCCATACTCCATGGATCGGGACTCTCCACCGTCGCTAAACAGTTAGCAAGGAGTTGGCCGATGGTGGGTGTCGCGTTTCCGTAGCTCTGTCACAACAGTACCGACTGCAATGTTTTTTTTGTCGTATTATTAATCATACTGTGCTAAAAGTAGTTTTACCAACCCGTGTTTTTGTGTAACTTAGTAACTTTCGTTGGATAAAACTTTTAAAATTTATAATATATGTTATTACATATTTATTATCGATGTATAACCCTGTATACCCTTTTATTTATTTTTACAGTGCTTTAATAATAATAATACACGTCAACTTAAAAGTCCTTACAGTGATAAATGTGTAAATGATTGGATGTTTTTAGCTAGCTACTACCTTCACCTTTTTGTTCCAGGCATGGTGTTGAAACAGTGGCCTCCAGAAGAAGCTAGAGCACAGCAGGATGGGCAATCAGGACCTGGAAGATGTTTTTGTAGCTGTTATTCGTCCAAAAAACACAGCCAGCCTCAGCTCGAAGGAGTACCGAGCTAAAGCCTATGAGGTAAGTGAAGCACAGACTAACAGAAACAGTTATTAATGGTCTTTTATGGACTTTTGTTGAAGGTCTTATGTAGAGCCATTCACGTTGGCTCTAAATAATGTTGGGCAGGTATGTGAGTGTAGTTAGGAGTCTTCCCCAAGGTCTCTTATTGGTGTGCTGATCCACACCAAGACCCCTTCGAGCTTCAAGTACGGCTCGGCTCGACCCGCCATCCCCAAAATCCACGGAAGAGAAGCGTCCAGGCTCTTTTCTATCCTGGCACCAAAGTGGTGGAACGAGCTTTCCCCAGAGTGTCCGAACAGCAGAGTCGCTCGCTGTCTTCAAACGCAGACTGAAGACCCTCCTCTTCTGAGAATACTTGTGCGAATAGCAGAGTGGTCACCTTACTGACTTGTGTTTAGTAATG
This sequence comes from Salminus brasiliensis, assembly GCF_030463535.1. NCBI lineage: Eukaryota > Metazoa > Chordata > Actinopteri > Characiformes > Bryconidae > Salminus > Salminus brasiliensis. Next base: position 42,744,090 of record NC_132880.1, on the reverse strand, counting down.
TCTAAACTTAGAGGTATCTTTGAATTATTATTCTATTCAAAGTAGCTGAGGTTTTATAGCAAAGCACTTTTAAAAAGGATAAAGGTGCACGTATTCGTCACTGTACAGTGTGGACTGTACAGCGAAATGTGTCCTCCGCATTTAACCCATCTGGTAGTGAACACACACTCACACACACACACACGTGTTAGGGGCAGTGAGTACACACACACACCCAGAGCGGTGGGCAGCCAACTCCAGCGCCCGGGGAGCAGAGAGGGTAAAGGGCCTTGCTCAAGGGCCCAACAGTGGCAGCTTGCCGAGCCCGGGAATCGAACCCACAACCCTGTTATCGATATCCCGGCGCTCTAACCGCTGAGCCACCACTGCCCCACACTGACCACTGTCGCTCTGGATAGAGCGTCTGCTAAATGCCTTAAATGTAAATGTAAATGATGTGGTATATTGTCCTGGCTGGGGAATTTAACCCAAGGCCGAATGTGTCCGAATCGGAAAGTCATAAAGTCATTCATCTGGATTTTCAGTGTGATACAATTTCTGACAGTGCACTGGCAATTTCTTGTAAAATGTGGAGCAGAATACATTGCGAGTCTCTTATTTGTTACAAAGCAACAGACAGTGGACAGACGAAATGGAGCTGACAGCGTTTGCTTGTACAGGAAAGTGATCATTACAAGCCACTGGATGCTGTTCATTTCAGATTTCAGTTTTCCCATGTAGTTGGTTAACTGTGGGCCTAGGTTGCTCAGCCTCATGATGTTTAACTATTATTGCATGAACAGCGCAATGCACAGGCACTCGTGTGTTTGTTAATTCAACACATGTTAATGATGAGGAGGTGTCCCAATTTATCTGTGTTTCTACGACTACTTAAGGAACGATATAGTCCTTCTCTATGAAGCGCTACTGATGCTATTGAGGGAGTAGGGAACCATTTCGGTCTGCCATGGGAATTCTAGGGCACACACCTCGCCACACCAACCCACCTCTTATGCTTCTCTTGATTTTTGTTATTTGCATTTATTATTTTTTTTACAAATGATATATGTAAATTGCCTCTCTTCTGATTGGCTACCCTGTATTGAGCTTGTTGAAAAAGCAGTATGGGCTGAAACACTGCAAAATACTTGTTTAGGTTGATAGATCTGTTTTTACAGGACTGGGATGTAAATGGTACACTCGGACACATTAACATTGCTAGCTAAGGATTATTAAGGGATGTTTCAGCCCAGACTGCTTTTTGAATAAAGTGCCAAACAGGGCAGCCAATCACAACAGAGATCATTTACATAAACTATTTGGACAAAAGTTTTGGGACACCTACACATTACACCTACAGGAGCTTTTATGACATCCTATTCTAAATCCGTAGGCATTAATATGAAGTTAGCCACCCTTTGCAGCTCTAACAGCAGCAGGTCTGGAGCTCTGCAGTTATTGAGTCAGCAGAGCGTTGGAGATTTTTTTAACACTATAATCTGAGATCAACACTCAGCCCTGACTCTGCTCTGTAACTTTAACACTAAACGCTTCCACTGTTCAATAATATCACTCACAGTTGATGGTGGAAAATCTAGGAGGGAAGAAATTAGCAGCGGTGGTTCCTCCTACAGAACCACGCTGGAATTCGGTCAGCTCCTTAGAGCGACCCGTTCTTTCACTAATGTGTGGAAAGGCAGACTGCATGGCTAGGAGCATGACTCGGTACACTGGTGCTGATGAGACTGAATGAAATACCTGAATTATTAAATTATTAAGAGATGTGTCCCAATACTTCTGTCCATATAGTGTATCAGGCTTAAAGGCAGAGAAAAAAGCAGTTTAATTCTAAGGGTTAAAGCAAAAACAAAAGAAGGACACTATGTTTTCCCTGATAGAGGCTTGTTAAAGTAGCTGAATGACTTCTGTTCACTGTAGAACAGTATTTGTTCCTTGTTTTGTTAGAAGTTGCTCTGGTTAATAGACCAAAATGCTTAAATGTTGTTCTAAACACTGTTTTCTTCATGTTTTCATGCATGTTTTCATGCTTCATGTGTCCTTAGATTCTGTTGATTGAAGTTCCTTTGGAGGGTAAAGAGAAGAAAAGGAAGAAAGTTCTTCTAGGGACCAAAGTTCAGGCAGACAGTGACAAAACGAAGTCAATTCTTGAATATGTGGACGAAGCAACTAAGCCCATATCAAATAACCAAGGTATAATAGGTCAGTATCATCTCTCTGGTTTAACATGTACAAAATTCCATAGTCACATAGTGAAGGTTTACAGTGTAATCATTTAATCTACGTCAAACATTTTCATTTAGGAATTGATTAGACTCTCTGTTTGAATCCTGTTACAGGGAAACGTGTCGTGCACATGAAGAAGTTTCCTCTGGATGGGGAGAATGAGGGAAAAGAAGCCTCTCTATTTATTGTGCCAATTAATGTTAAAGGTAAAACAATGTTGTGTGTGTGTTTATTGACAGTGCATTATGGGAGTATGTTTTTTAACTTAATCCCCATCTGCCACATCCATACTGGACCACTGACAATAATTTTAAAGCTTATCCGTGAGCTCAGATCCCAGAAAATAACTGAAAGCCCATTGATTCCCAACACAGAAGCCGTTGGGTTGTTGCTGTGTGAAATATTTGACCATACACAAAGCAAATAGTTGCTGTCCAGTGAAAAACATGTATCTCCAAAACAGCAACTTTACAGGAGGAGGAAATGTAAAAATATAATTTTGGGACATTTCTATTGGTTCATTCATCCAGAATTATTTACACAGTGTACTAGACAGCTACTGGGTCCAAACGATGAAGAAAACTGAAAATGGACAAAAGTGGAGATACATGTTTTTCATGGGACAACAGCGATATTAAACTACAGCAGTTAAACTCTTCCAGTACAGGCCTTATGATGAGACAGACGAGCATCAAAGCTGTTTCTATAAAGTTGTTTCAAACTTTGTCACACTGGAGCAGCACTGTGCACCTGTGAAAAAGCTCCTTCTGTGGGCAGTAATTGTTTATTTTCTCAGTAAAACACAAATTTTAGAATAAATAATAATAACATTCCTATAAAAAGTCATGGTTTTACATCACTGTGTTCATAAAAACATCTCCATCATGGGTGGTGTGGTGCAACAGATAACACCACTACCTGCCAGTGAGCTACCACACCACGTGGAACACTGGGGTTTGATTCCCGGGCTGGGTGACTGTGCTGTGCTACACCAATAAGAGTCCTTAGGTAAGACTCCTAACACTACACTGGCCCTCGCCTGTAATATGAGTAACCTTGTAAATCGCTCTGGATACGAGCGTCAGCTAAATGCCATAAATGTAAATATAAATCAACAATGTTCTCCTCATGGGTCCTCCTCCAACACCTGGTTTGGTAAATCAGGGCTTAATGATGGTAAATCAGGTGAACTGCTGTTGCTTCTGCTTCTGATAGAGTTGAACACATCCACGCTGTGCTGGGAGAAACCTGGAACCAAGCTCTGTTCTTCAGATCTCACTACTTTCTCCAGAATGAGAAACTCTTGCTCCTTTTTACTGTATTTATGGTTACCTGCACTGTTTTAATGTGATCTATAAACTCTGTTATTGCTGAGAGACATGCTTTTAAATAATAGGCTTAGGTATCTTAAAATGGCTACACGGTACTGTGTGTGATCAGCCTTACAAAACACCACCCAGACCATCACACTGGTCACACAGGACTACAGATTTATCCGTATGTTTCAGTTGAAGAACTAATACTTTCAGCTTGTTAAACTTGAAAGCCATGTTTTCCTCTGCATTACAGACAACAGCAAGCCTGTCTATCACCCCGGAAGTCCTAGTTTTTACTGTCTTCAAGACATCATGCGTGTGTGCAGTGAAACCAGTGCCCATTTCTCCTCTATCACCTCAAAGATGTTGCTTGGCCTAGACAAGTAGGTCTCTACTTCACATCAACACACCTCATCCTCATGTAGAGACATGCAAATGCTTTCCATGCTTGTATCAGCCTTGCAGAGTACATTACACACAGGTCAGCAGCATCACCTGCCTGATATTGAGTAGGCCCCTCTTGTGCCGCCACAACAGATCTGGCCATTCTAGAAATGGACTCCACAAGACCTCTGAAGGTGTCCTGTGGTATCTGATCCCAAGATGTGAGTAGGAGATTTTTTGTCCTGTAGGTTGTGAGGTGGAGCCTCCTTGGATTGCATCAGTAAGCCTTAGATGCCCATGACCCTTTTCACCAGCTCTCCTTTCCTGAATGTCCTTTCATGACTACTGCATACTAGAAAAAACCCACAAGACCTGCCTGATGTTTCAGAGATGTTCTGACCCAGTCGTCTAGCCATCCCGATCTGCTTGCACATTTGTCCTGCTTCTAACACATCATCACCTTCAAGAACTAACTGTTTACTTACTGCCTAGTAGATCCCACCCCTTGACAGATACCGATTTGTTTTTCACTTCACCTGTGGTGTTAATGTTATGGCAGATAGGTGTTACCAATCACATGCTCCACAATTCTCACACAGGCATTCAGCCAAACATGTTCCATTTGCATACATAACCCATGACAGCTGGAGTGGAGACAACCAGTAGCTAAGCCATTCTCTGTCTCTACTGTCCACAGGTGGTTAGCGGAGCAGCACAGTGTGCCGCATGCAATCCCTGCACTCTTCAGACCTGCTCCTATAGAGCGAGTGAAGACCAACGTGAGCAACCCAGCCTACACAACGGAGAGCAAGCAGAGTGACGGGCCGCTCCACATGGGCTACACTGCGCTGGAGATCAAGAGCAAAATGATGTCCCTGGAGAAGGCCGACATGTGCATTGAGAATCCGCTGTATGGATCAGACCTGCAGTACACCAACCGGGTGAGTTTGAGTGCAGTCAATTTTTCTGACATATATTAAGATAATATAATATATAACATAAGAGAAAAATAAAATAATAAATATTTAAAAAATCAGTTCTAATAAGTAACATTAACAGACTGTTTATTATCATTTTTTCCTTCTTAAGAGCTGGCATTTTAACAACCTTTTTTAGGGCTTGTGCCTGTGTGTCCACAACCCCACTTTACCTTGACCTGTTTTGTGATGGTGTGTGTAGGTGGATAAGGTCATCATTAATCCATACTTTGGTTTGGGAGCTCCAGATTATTCCAAAATCCAGATTCCAAAGAGAGAGAAGTGGCAACACAGCATGACCAGTGTAACTGAGGACAAGTGAGTAAATTAATGTAACTACAGCATTGCTAGAGATTGTGATAATAAAATAGTTCTGTTGCCCCCTTCTGTTGCCCCCTTTTCAGATATAGGATTGTGGCTGTAACCAGTTTCTCAGTATGCCATGGAAAAAAAACTGCTGGTTATCATACAGTGTATATTTGCTTATTACTAGTATTGAAAAGCAGTGCAAGTGAATGGAGAATCTCACCTGTGCATCTCTTTTTCTTGATTGCCTGTCACTTAACTGTCACACGCACAAACACACACACATAAAAACACACGGATGCAGTGTAGAAGCTGGCGGAAAATAAGCATAAGTAATAAGTAAAGACTTTTTGGGACTATGACTAACTAACTTCAGATCTTGAAGGTTACGTGTGTTAAAAGCAGGAAACATGTGTAAGCTTAAGAGTCTGAGCCATTTTGAGAAGAACCAAGTTGTGATGGCTAGATGACTGGGTCAGAACATGTCCAAAACATTGGTGTTTTGTTGCAGCACTAAATCCAAAATACTTCCCTTAAATAGATTTTTATTGTAGGAGGTGCTGGAAATACTGTGTTAAAAGGCAGCAGTGCTCATGCTTTATTGCTCTCTCTGTCCTGTAGGGAGCGCCAGTGGGTGGACGACTTCCCCCTGCACCGCAGTGCTTGCGAGGGAGACACAGAGCTTCTGTCCAAGTTGCTGGACAGTGGCTTCTCTGTCAAACAGCTAGACAGTGACCACTGGGCCCCAATTCATTATGCATGCTGGTACGTTCTGTCCCTCACTGTTTTATCTGGTCTGTCTTGCTAGGAGGTGTAATAACAGGGGTAGCTCTTTCATCATTCAGCCGATTATGTCTATGTCATATTGTGTGCCTTTATTAGCAGAGTGATTATCATAAAACGTTTGCGGCCCATTTTGAGCGCTTATTTTGTTTTGTGACTGTGATTGAAGATTGTGAATGTTGTGCTCTTGCAGGCATGGGAAGGTGGAGGCCACAAAGCTTTTGCTGGAGAAAGGGAACTGCAACCCCAACCTGCTCAATGGACAGCTCAGCTCCCCCTTGCACTTTGCGGCTGGTGGCGGCCACTCTGAGATTGTAGAGCTCCTCTTGAAACACCCTGAGATAGACAGGGTGAGTTCACCTGTTACAGCTCTTGCATTGGTTGGGAGTAGGAGATGTTAAATTTAAGGTGTTTATATTTTATATTATAACTGTTACAATGCTGTTACATGCAGCCACACCTCAAGTTTGTAATAAACCAAACATGTATTTCCATAACTGGATTCCCAGTTTTCCTCCTCTTTAAGACAGTTTCCAATTATAGTTTGTTTTTCTTTTGTCTCATGTAAAGCACATTGAGGATCAGCAGAAACGCTCACCCCTTCAAATCTGTGAGGAGAACAAACAGAACAACTGGGAGGAGGCTGTGAAACTCCTCAAACAAGCCAGCAGCCAACCAGTAAGTATGATTCCAGGCTGTACAGTTTAAAGGTGAAAAATGCATGTCATTTACCAAGCCTATTTACAACCATATTATTTTGCCTCAGAATAAAATATGCTGATTTTCCGTTTAGGGAGTGCTAGTGGAAAGAAAATCTGTTTTTTTGCTGTTTTATGGCATCGGCTCACAAAAGCTGCTTATTATATTATGTTATATTATTATAACTTGCAATGTACTGTTAGCAAGCTGAAGACATTGTGACTTGCTTCCCAGAGTTTGGCCATTTATTTTACTCTCTTACAGGTAAAAATTACCTGCTAATTTGTCCAATTTGTTTTCGAAGGAGCCATGGAGAAAAAAAATAGTAATAGCTAGCACAGATCCCTGTTTCCTCCCTCCAGCTTTCGTTTGTGGACTGGGTTTATATAAACTTTGAGGGGACAGTTAAGGAACAGTCTGTGAGTTTTGGAATTCGGTCAATTTTATAGCTAAGTTTTGGTTGTGCCGGATTTCCTTTTGAAGGAGGAACGACAATGTTTGAGGATCCCAGTATGTCACTTCCATGTACCAAACTTTCCACAACCTCTTTAAGATATTTGTACATACTTAACCCATGCATGCAAACATCTGTTTGGGAGGTTCACATGTATGAGAGTGTACAGGCATGGCTTTTTGTTTGTAAGTGCCTTAACCTTAACTTGCATTGATACTGAGTTGTCTGTCTGTGTTGTGTCAGTATGAAAAGGTGAGGATCTACCGCATGGATGGCTCGTACCGCTCAGTGGAGCTGAAGCATGGGAACAACACCACCGTGCAGCAGATCATGGAGGGTATGCGGCTCTCGCAGGAGACCCAGCAGTACTTCACCATCTGGATCTGTTCTGAGAACCTGAGTGAGTCCCATAGTAGCAATGCACTCTCACAAGCTACCCCTACAAAGTCACCTGCAGGGTACATTTAGAAATTGTATCAGGCTGCTGCACCTATGAAAAATTTTGGTTTTACTGTTTTAACCCACATTTTAGATATATTTTGTACTGCCCAACAAAAATAGACAAAACAAAATAGAATATAAATACTAGTAACTATATAGATGAGTAATTTCAGAGCATCGTGCAATCAAGCCATTGTCATCATCCTTAAGGTCTGCAACTGAAGCCCTATCACAAACCTTTACAACACCTACGCATCTGGCCTGAGATTGTCACAGACCTTACCGCACTGGACCCCCAGAGAGAAAACCCCCAGCTGTTCCTACGCAGAGACGTCCGCCTGCCTCTAGACATTGAAAAGAAGGTATTGTGCATTTTTTAAAATAATGAAACATAGCTAAAAAAATGAAGACAACAAAGCCATGTGACTTTTTTATAATGCGTATCTCCTTCAGGTTGAGGACCCACTGTCAATCCTTATCTTGTTTGATGAGGCGCGCCACTTCCTTCTCAAAGGCTTCTTCTCCTCACCAGACAGCAAACTCATTACTCTAGCCAGCCTTCTTCTGCAGATCATATATGGCAACTATGACAGCAAGAAGCACAAACAGGGCTTTCTGAAGTAAGTATCAGTGGCAGTTTATTGAGCTGTGCTTGACTCTGCATTTCTCAGTGAAAGTATGTTTTTTACTGAGTGTGTTTTCAATAGTGAGGAAAACCTGAAGTCCATAGTTCCGATATCCAAAGTGAAGAGTAAAGCACATCACTGGACGAATAGGATACTTCATGAGTATAAGGTTGGTTTGAATTTCACATTTTATTGACAGCAGACTTGCCATGGTGTTCTAGAGCATCTTACCATAGTGTTTTTAATGTTCACCCGATACTGAATGCTAATCTAAATGTTTTTTATTTAGAGTCTGAGCACCAGTGAGGGGGTGAGTAAGGAGATGCACCACCTCCAGAGGCTTTTCCTGCAGAACTGCTGGGACATCCCCACCTATGGAGCCGCCTTCTTCACCGGTCAGGTTTTTACCAAGGCCAGCTCCAGCACCCACAAAGTGATCCGTGTCTATGTTGGGGTCAACACCAAAGGCCTGCACCTCATGAACATGGAAACTAAGGTGTGGAAACAACATCATAATAACATTTTGTACCAAGTGGTTTATGGTCGCATGGTATTCAACGTGAACTCGGTCTGATATAGCTACTGCTGTGGACACTGATCATAAAGTAGCTCACTGTGCTAACTCAACTTTCAGACAGTCTATTTAATGCTATTTAGAGCCGAGCAAACTAGTTTTCCAACTCAGCACAAAATATCAGAGAACCTTATCCGAAGAAGAGGACCTGTGCCTTTGGTTGAAGGTACTTAATTAAAAATATCCATGCTTCTGCTCTTAACATTTTGTGGAAGGGACGCCAGCACCAGAGCATCCTTACCTATAGAAATGGCTTGGTTATGCGCCTCACAAACACCTGACGCTGACCGTTCGCTTTACCAGGGCTTTATAACCGAGCCATTTCTCTGGGTAAGGATAATCTGGTGTTGGTTTCCCCTCCATAAAACAGTAAGAGCAGATGTATGGATGCTTGAGTCAGAGTTTTAAATGTATCGCCGTCAATCATGTTAAATGATTGGACATGTTAAATGGTGCTCCACAACACTCTGATCCTTTGTGTTGTGTTTGTAACACTGTTGTACAGGCGGAATTCTCTTCCTCTACCAATTATTGTGAGACCCTCTAACAGAGCATATTATACTGCTCATATTGTATATTTATTACCAGTGTGATTATGATTAATATCAACGGATTTGCTGTTGCACCGGACGCTCTACACAAAATAAACAAAGATGGCCACCCTCTATTCCTTAATGGACAAGGTGATAAGATAGGCCTCAATGAAAAGTTAAGTTTAAGTTTTAAGTTTGGATTTAAAAGAGAGTAGAGGGGAGTGTGATGAATGAAATGCACAGGCAGGCGTATATTCATAAATCCATTTAAGGCTTAGGTAAGATGTAGGATTTTGAAAGTTATGCAGTACCTAACTGGAAACCTGGAGATTAAAAAGAACGGGAGTAATGACTGTATCTCATCAATACCATGGCTGCAGAATTTAGAAAACATATTAGTATTGGAAAGTATTGCAGTGATATAAATAGGACATGTTTTGCTTTATTTTGCTGGGGTGTGATACTATGGCTCAAACACATTAACATACTAGTATCCCAAGTACAAACATTTTGGTTGACATGCTCTTACACAAACATAAATGACTACGTACCTGATTTCTTAGCGATACACATTAAATTCACTTACTTAAAAATGACATCACATCCTGATGAAAGCAGAAAGGCCTTTGCTGATTTCTGTTTGCATAAACCTGCTTACTAAAAGAAAAGGAAACCCATATTAAGGCAAAACCTTGTATCTTTGTATCTACCTTGTATAAACCTTCTATTATTTTAATGGAAATTAATGTAGAAAGATTTGATCTATGCTATGTCATTTTGGAGCATTTCTATTGGTCCATTCTTAATGAATTTTCAGTGCAAGAACAATGTAAAGAGCAACTACCAAATTTAAATGATGTAAAAGGGTGACAAATGGTTTCTGACTGTGATGAAACACTAAACCATTGCTTAGTGACCTGTGTTTCTCTTTGTTTGGCTTTAAGCTTTAAATAAAATGACACCAGTGGGACCAGGATCAATAACCCTAGTTACATATGTTTAAAAAAAGAGATTAAGAGAAAGGAGGGTAAATATGTTTTGCCTGAGGCCAAAAAGGTTCCTGTACAGGCAGTAAGGTTTAATAGCAGCATATTGAGCTTAATCAGTCAGCCTGGACTGAGTTGGTGCCAGGTTGGGCTGTGCGTATCTGTTGGTGCAGAAACTCAGTGTATGCTCTTTAGATGTTAGATAACCCCCCTGACGACCACCATCACTTAAGACAAACCTCTCCTGTGCTTTAAATTCATCCCAAAATGATTCATTCCAATTACAGTCATTTTGACTGAGCTACTATGTCCCGCAAGTGAAGTGGAGAGAGATACCATCTGTTAAGGTCCTGCTTCTTTCGGTTTAAGTGGTGTAAAGCTGTTTGTGCTTCATACAGCTCTGATTTACTATGCTCCAGGTGCTCCATCTCAGTCTTGAATATGGAAACTTTATCTGGCAACTGGGACAGGCTGACCAGTACGTCCAAATCCACAGTCTGGAGAACAAGAAGAACTTCGTAGTGCACACCAAACAGGTACGACAGACCTGCTGTCATCCTAAAAGTAACCTTCCACTGTAGTGCACTTACTGTATGATGGTGAAATGGGTGTTTTCTGCACAGGCTGGCCTTATCGTAAAGCTGCTGATGAAGCTGAGTGGCCAGATGACTCCCAACGACCGAGCAGCATCAGACAAGTACGCGTATGGCTAACTCCCAGCACCGTGAGCTGGCTCAGAACGCCTGTGGGAGTGCCTTGCCTTGTTGAGTTGTTTTGCTTTTGTGTTTTTATTACTTTGAATGACAAAGAAGTGTTTTTACCAAGATGACGTAACATTGCGTATCATTTTGAAAGTAATCTATTTTTGACATATTTTCATACTGTACGCGATATGCTGTTTGGAATACGTTTTATAATTTCATAACAGTTCATTTGAATTGACCACCGTTACTTGTAAATATTTATATTATTTGGGTGCATTTTAATAAAATGAATAATATATCACAGAGGACATGTTTTGGTTGTTTTTGTTAATGTACTTAATGAGTCCAAATCAAAGCCCAAATGAGTGACATTACAGAATATTCAGTGTCTTTTTAAGCTTCAACCAGTTGTATTGACCCCTCACCACCAGTAAGAGGCAGGATGCTCACAAGCCTCTGGGGGGGGACCTTGAACTGTCAGTCAGCCCCCAGTCAGAGATTTTTCATGTAGGTAAACAAGTACAGAAAATAAGGTTTAATAATAAGCTTCAATAATCACATATTTCTATTTTTATTCATGCCAGAACTGTACGCAAGAGTCATTTGTAAAAGTTAAGTTTAAGTTTTAAGTTTGGATTTAAAAGAGAGTAGAGGGGAGTGTGATGAATGAAATGCACAGGCAGGCGTATATTCATAAATCCATTTAAGGCTTAGGTAAGATGTAGGATTTTGAAAGTTATGCAGTACCTAACTGGAAAATAAGGTTTAATAAGCTTCAATAATCACATATTTCTATTTTTATTCATGCCAGAACTGTACGCAAGAGTCATTTGTAAGACCTAAAAAAGCTTGAAATCTGAAAAGGCAAAAAAATAATGGCACCTTAAAAATTAGAGCATTGTCCTCAGCACCATAAAATCACAATCTTCATTTTCATTTATTTATTTTAGCTTTTGTTAGATTAGCATTATATGTCAAATAAAAAAATATATATAAATAAAATAAATTAGGAAATATATCTTCTGTTCTCAGAGCACTACATTTTAGTAAGATGTAGTTGTTGCTTTTTTTATGGTATGCGTATAAGGTGTGTGGTAGTGATGTTAGTTTTAACTCTTTGAGATGCATGGGCTGTTTTATTAGATATGCAGCACATCATGGACCGGTCTTGTAACTCAGTGACTCACCTTTAGCAAGATTGTCCATAAGGGGGCGCTATAAGTGCTTGGGCTATAAAGCTGGGGGTGGTTTTCACAACAAAGAGAAGCAGATCTGCTTTGCTCAAAGTGCACATAAACACGGACATAGCGTTGTTTTATGTATTATTTTTTATTATTACAGTATTACTGCTTATGTTATGTAGACCTATGTAGACCCGCAAACAGCTTCATAACCAGCGTTGCCATTTTGGCCACTTTGTTGCTATATTTAGCGACTTTTCAGACTCCTCTAGCGACTTTTTTAAGCGGCAAGCAACAAATCTAGCCTCCTTTTCTGCCAATACTGAGGAATTGGCAACACTGTTCATAACCCATCAAGGCTTTGACTCCATAAGACCTCTAAAAGGTGTCCTGAGGTATCTGCCACCAAAACATCAGCAGCAGATCCTTCAAGTCCTGTAAATTGTGAGGTGGGGCATCCATGAGTGTCAAGGAGTCTTAGGTGCCCATGACCCTCTCACTGGTTCACTAGTTCACACTGACCACTGCATACCAGAAAAACCCCACAACACCTGACTGTTCACTTACTGGCTAATATTTCATACTCATCTACTGTAGATGAAGACAATCAGCTATTTTTGCTAAGATTAGCTGCCTGTGTTAGCCTGAATTACACCTGTTAGCTAAGATTAGCTGCCTGTGTTAGCCTGGATTAATCATATTAGCTAAGATTAGCTGCCTGTGTTAGCCTGAATTACACCTGTTAGCTAAGATTAGCTGCCTGTGTTAGCCTGAATTACACCTGTTAGCTAAGATTAGCTGCCAGTGTTAGCCTGAATTAATCATATTAGCTAAGATTAGCTGCCTGTGTTAGCCTGAATTAATCATATTAGCTAAGATTAGCTGCCTGTGTTAGCCTGAGTTAATCATATTAGCTAAGATTAGCTGCCTGTGGTAGCCTGAGTTAATCCTGTTATTTAAGATTAGCTGCCTGTGTTAGCCTGAATTAATCCTGTTAGCTAAGATTAGCTGTGTGTGTTAGCCTGAATTAATCCTGTTAGCTAAGACTAGCTGCCTGTGTTAGCCTGAATTAATCATATTAGCTAAGATTAGCTGCCTGTGTTAGCCTGAATTAATCATATTAGCTAAGATTAGCTGCGTGTGTTAGCCTGAATTAATCATATTAGCTAAGATTAGCTGCCTGTGTTAGCCTGAATTAATCATATTAGCTAAGATTAGCTGCGTGTGTTAGCCTGAATTAATCATATTAGCTAAGATTAGCTGCCTGTGTTAGCCTGAATTAATCATATTAGCTAAGATTAGCTGCGTGTGTTAGCCTGGATTAATCCTGTTAGCTAAGATTAGCTGCCTGTGTTAGCCTGTGTTAGACCTGTTAGCTAAGATTAGCTGCCTGTGTTAGCCTGAATTAATCATATTAGCTAAGATTAGCTGCGTGTGTTAGCCTGTGTTAGACCTGTTAGCTAAGATTAGCTGCCAGTGTTAGCCTGGATTCATCCTGTTAGCTACGATTAGCTGCCTGTGTTAGCCTGGATTACACCTTTTAGCTAAGATTAGCTTCCAGTGTTAGCCTGTGTTAGACCTGTTAGCTAAGATTAGCTGCCTGTGTTAGCCTGTGTTAGACCTGTTAGCTAAGATTAGCTGCCTGTGTTAGCCTGAATTAATCATATTAGCTAAGATTAGCTGCCTGTGTTAGCCTGAATTAATCATATTAGCTAAGATTAGCTGCCTGTGTTAGCCTGAATTAATCATATTAGCTAAGATTAGCTGCCTGTGTTAGCCTGAATTAATCATATTAGCTAAGATTAGCTGCCTGTGTTAGCCTGAATTAATCATATTAGCTAAGATTAGCTGCCTGTGTTAGCCTGAATTAATCATATTAGCTAAGATTAGCTGCCTGTGTTAGCCTGAATTAATCATATTAGCTAAGATTAGCTGCCTGTGTTAGCCTGAATTAATCATATTAGCTAAGATTAGCTGCCTGTGTTAGCCTGAGTTAATCATATTAGCTAAGATTAGCTGCCTGTGTTAGCCTGTGTTAGACCTGTTAGCTAAGATTAGCTGCCTGTGTTAGCCTGAGTTAATCATGTTAACTAAGACTAGCTGCCTGTGTTAGCCTGAGTTAATCATGTTAACTAAGACTAGCTGCCTGTGTTAGCCTGGATTAATCCTGTTAGCTAAGATTAGCTTCCAGTGTTAGCCTGTGTTAGACCTGTTAGCTAAGATTAGCTGCCTGTGTTAGCCTGAATTAATCATATTAGCTAAGATTAGCTTCCAGTGTTAGCCTGTGTTAGACCTGTTAGCTAAGATTAGCTGCCTGTGTTAGCCTGAATTAATCATATTAGCTAAGATTAGCTGCCAGTGTTAGCCTGAATTAATCATATTAGCTAAGCTTAGCTGCCTGTGTTAGCCTGAATTAATCATATTAGCTAAGATTAGCTGTGTGTGTTAGCCTGAATTAATCATATTAGCTAAGATTAGCTGCCTGTGTTAGCCTGAATTAATCATATTAGCTAAGATTAGCTGCCTGTGTTAGCCTGAATTAATCATATTAGCTAAGATTAGCTGCCTGTGTTAGCCTGAATTAATCATATTAGCTAAGATTAGCTGCCTGTGTTAGCCTGAGTTAATCATATTAGCTAAGATTAGCTGCCTGTGTTAGCCTGTGTTAGACCTGTTAGCTAAGATTAGCTGCCTGTGTTAGCCTGAGTTAATCATGTTAACTAAGACTAGCTGCCTGTGTTAGCCTGAGTTAATCATGTTAACTAAGACTAGCTGCCTGTGTTAGCCTGGATTAATCCTGTTAGCTAAGATTAGCTTCCAGTGTTAGCCTGTGTTAGACCTGTTAGCTAAGATTAGCTGCCTGTGTTAGCCTGAATTAATCATATTAGCTAAGATTAGCTTCCAGTGTTAGCCTGTGTTAGACCTGTTAGCTAAGATTAGCTGCCTGTGTTAGCCTGAATTAATCATATTAGCTAAGATTAGCTGCCAGTGTTAGCCTGAATTAATCATATTAGCTAAGCTTAGCTGCCTGTGTTAGCCTGAATTAATCATATTAGCTAAGATTAGCTGCCTGTGTTAGCCTGAATTAATCATATTAGCTAAGATTAGCTGCCTGTGTTAGCCTGAATTAATCATATTAGCTAAGATTAGCTGCCAGTGTTAGCCTGTGCTGCCAAAACATGCACCCATTGCTGACACAGATGTGCAAATGCACACAAATGCACAGCTTGTTTAGTGTCTGTACTGGATTATGGCTAATACTAATACTTTTGGGAGGAGTTGGGGAGTAGGGGATGAGGTAGGGTGGTGATCATCCAACATCCTGACATTACTAACACTCTTAGGCACTGAATACAATCAAATCCTCACAGCAATTCTCCTCCAAAATCTATTAGAAGGCCTTCTTTAGACAGCAGAGACAATTACTCATTTTTAAATGCCATTAATTATGGAAGAAACAATGAATGAGCAGGTGTCCCAATACTTTTGTCAACTGTCAGAGTTGTTGATTGACGGCTCTGCTATGTACTGACTCCACTGCCGGTCACACACTAATCAAAGCACTGCTGACCGGCTGTGGGTGAAGCCGTGGAGCAGCACGGGCGCTCACACTGGGCCGTGGAAATGGAGGCAGTCCTGCGGACGGTGAAGGTCTTCTTTCTGTC
Source organism: Salminus brasiliensis (assembly GCF_030463535.1). Lineage (NCBI taxonomy): Eukaryota > Metazoa > Chordata > Actinopteri > Characiformes > Bryconidae > Salminus > Salminus brasiliensis. The sequence goes on along the minus strand of NC_132880.1, from coordinate 42,728,238 downwards.
ACTGCGAGTTTAACGGTTGGTCATTCGTCCTCTGTTATACTGCCATGTTCTGCTCTGCTGATTGACCTTAAGGCTTAATCTCACATTAGCACATGCACCAGTGACCTCAGTGCAAATGTCACAGTATCCCACAGCAGCTAAATCTCTCTCTCTCTCTCTCTCTCTCTCTCTCTCTCTCTCTCTCTCTCGTTCTTTATCTTTATGTCTCTCTGTCTTCCTGTCTCTCTCTTTGTAGCTCTGGTTCTCACGCTTGCCTGCAAAAGTATTGGGACACCTGCTCATTTATTGTACAAATAGGGGTGGACAAAAGTATTGGGACACCTGCTCATTTATTGTACAAATAAGGATGGAGAAAAGTATTGGGACACCTGCTCATTTATTGTACAAATAGAGGTGGACAAAAGTATTGGGACACCTGCTCATTTATTTTACAAATAAAGATGGAGAAAAGTATTGGGACACCTGCTCATTTATTGTACAAATAAAGATGGATAAAAGTATTGGGACACCTGCTCATTTATTTTACAAATAAAGATGGAGGAAAGTATTGGGACACCTGCTCATTTATTGTACAAATAAATGTGGAGGAAAGTATTGGGACACCTGCTCATTTATTGTACAAATAAAGATGGATAAAAGTATTGGGACACCTGCTCATTTATTGTACAAATAAATGTGGAGAAAAGTATTGGGACACCTGCTCATTTATTTTACAAATAAAGATGGAGGAAAGTATTGGGACACCTGCTCATTTATTGTACAAATAAAGATGGAGGAAAGTATTGGGACACCTGCTCATTTATTGTACAAATAAATGTGGAGAAAAGTATTGGGACACCTGCTCATTTATTTTACAAATAAAGATGGAGGAAAGTATTGGGACACCTGCTCATTTATTGTACAAATAAATGTGGAGAAAAGTATTGGGACACCTGCTCATTTATTGTACAAATAAAGATGGATAAAAGTATTGGGACACCTGCTCATTTATTGTACAAATAAATGTGGAGAAAAGTATTGGGACACCTGCTCATTTATTTTTTCCTCCGAGATCAAGGGTTTTAAGAAGAGTTTATCCTTGTGAGGATTTAATTGCATTCAGTGACACGAGCATAAGTGAAGTCAGGATGATGGATGATCACCACTCACCTCCACTCATCCCAGAAGTACTGGATGCAGCACCATCCATCATTCCAGAGAACACAGTTCCACTGCTTCACACTCAATGCTGGGGGTGTATGAGGGGGCTTAAAACTCTATCTAGCCCATGCCAGGCATTAGGCATGGTGCCAACAGGTCCTATTTTACTGGCAATACTTCTCCACAGGGACTAGACAAGCATCTGTGTCAGCAATGGGTGCCAGCAGAACATCTGAGAAAGATATCAACTGGGAGTTGGCCGATTTTGGTCAGACCTGGAGTCTCACGCCCCGCTCTAGGCTGCTTTTCTTGCAGGGACCGCTGCGTGTAGCTGACAGTAAGGATGAGGAAGAGTACACTAGGCTACTGTTTCTGTCCCCACAGAGGGAACGAAAGGCTGGTGTCAAGGCTGCCAGAAGGCTGTAGATTCATTGCCCCTGGGAGAGGAGGCTTACTTTATACCCAGTAGTGCTAATTCTGTTTCCCCGCAGCGAGCTTCACAGTGTTTCCTATTGAAAAGTGCAGGACTCCGGCTTCTTAACTGCCGACTTGTCTGACGCACAGTAGTGACGAGCGGGGCCTTTTCAGGCTGCAAACCCCGCCTAAAGGTCAGGAGAAAACTAGCTGTCGAGACACTGTACTCCATCACAAAGAGTCGACTGAGATCTCTCTCACAGCCCATTTCTCACACAAAGGCTGAATGGGCTCGTAGTTGGGGGTGTGTGAAAGAGAGAGTGAGAGAAAGAGATTGAGAGAGAGAGAGAGAGAGAGCAAGCCCCCCTGCACCTTTTTTTTTTACTTCTTTCGGACACAACAATGGCCTTTGTCTACAATGTCCCTCCATTCTTTTTGGGGTTCCTGGTGGGAGGGGACGTGGTGGGGCTGCTTCTCCATAGTAACAGTGACAAAACAAGCCAGCCGAGAAGACGAGAGAGGAGCTTAAACACTTGCTCCTTACCACTGACAGATCCTGTGTGTGTGTGTGTGTGTGTGTGTGGATGAATAAACGATAAAGGGCGTACAGGAGAAGAGGAAGAGAGGGGAGTCAGGGTCAAAGGAACGTGGACAGGAGGTACAAGAGCTGCAAGACAGGAGAAGAACAGGAGAGGGTTAAAAAAAAAAGCCTGGACCTAAGATGTGTGTGTGTGAGTAGTGTAAAAGTGGTCAGTCCCCTGAGGAGGGCTCATCAGGGCATCTTCACACAGTGTTCTCACACACCCTTGTTAAGCGTTCTCAGTCTTGTGGACATCAGGATGAACCCGGAGACTCAGTACGAGGACTCTGTGTCCATTATGGTTCTGGAGAACATCAAGAACAAACTTCTGCATGCCTTCAGAACAACAGCAGAGCCAAGAACCTCTCCAGAGAGCAGCGCAGATCCCTTCAGCACCAGCAGAAGTCTCCAGGCTAATGAAGAACTTCGCAGAGCCAAGATAGATGGAGCGATTAGCTGGCTACGGTCAGAGCTGGTGAGTTGGTGGCATATCTTCAGCATTGGTGAGCTTTTTGAGGTCTGTAGATAGTCAATGAAAAATAATGTCGAAACTCTTAGTTATTAACTGGTCTGGATGTGGAGCATCTTCTCCCTCTGCTGTTCAAAGTGCAAGATGTTTCTTACTTAATGCATTTTATGTTTTATAAAAAAAAAAAAAAAAAAAATATATATATATATATATATATATATATATATATATATATAAAGTATACATATTAATATATACCACTGACAGGTGAGGTGAAAAAACACTGATTATCTTTATCTACAGTAGCATCTGTCAAGGGGTGGGATATACTCCTTTAAATCCTGTAAGTTGTGAGGTGGGACCTCCATGGATCACACCAATGAGCCTTAGGTGCTGATTACCCGGTTGTGTGTTCACCAGTTGTCCTTCCTTGGTGCACTTTTGTTACCAGAAAACCCCCCACAAGACCTGCCTGATGTTTGGAGATGTTCTGACCCTGTCGTCTAGAACCTCACAATTTGGTTCTTGTCAAAGTGTCTCAGATTTTTATGCTTGAGCATTTTCCTGCTTTTAACACCTTCACCACTTTCGTAAATTCACTGTTTACTTGCTGCTTAATATGTAGATCCCACTTCTTGACAGATGCCACTGTAACCAGATAATCAATGTGATTCACTTTACCTGTCAGTGGTTTTAATGTTATGGCTGATCTGATCTGATGGGTTTCTATTTAGTTATTAATAGATACAGTTGGTGTAGTGCTTGTAGTATCGGCTCATGTATCATGTCAAGTTACTGTCATGTTAGTGTTATGCAAAAACTACAGTATATCTATACCACTATCTATATCAATAACCATGTCTAATGATATATAATACAGCAATTAATTTTTGAACTGAAATTAATAGTAATTAAAGTGAGGAACTGAGGTTTAGACCCACAGAACGTGTATATGGGTAACTCATGCTGCTAAAGAATGCTTCTTGTGCTGCATAACAGGGCAGACACTGTTGAGTCCTGACCTGGCTTGACTGAATGCTCACAGTGTTGAAAATGCTCACGTGTAGTCCTGTCTTTAACATGCAGCTGGAGATGCGCTCACAGGACCGGCAGCTGGCTCAGACACTGCTCGGACTTAACACTGAGATCCAGAGACTGCGACGGGAGAGCGACCCAGTTCTACTGGACACTAACAGTGGTGGTCAGCAATGACCACGCACAACAGAAATCCCTTCCGGTGGACAAACTGACAGTGGTTCAGTGCTGTCTCCACAATGCATCCTGTCTGCTTTCTGGAAGATATTGCAAACGTAAAGGTTCCTAAAGGGTTCTTGGGTCGGGTGTACAGCTCTCTGCAAATACGTCATTGGTCTAAAACCTTTACATTATGTGGAGGTTCTTTACACGTTGAAAAGGTTGGTCAGTTTCGCACTCATTTACAAAAATGACTCTTGAAAGAATCCTCCATTGAGAGTTTTTTTTAAGGGAGCTGAAAGTGCCCCTTCTATGGCATCAGTCCAATGAACCCTTTTTGGTACCTTTATTTAAGAGTGTACTTGAGTTGCAAATGTCAAAATCTGCATCTTTTGCTCTTTGAAGTAAGAATTTCATTCATGCTCATGATATAATCTTGCGTATGAAACATATTAAGCATGCTTTATTTTGTAAACAAAAGAAAAAGAATGATGAATGCAATGGAAAGCAGTTTGAATGTGGACGTTTCTTTATCCACAAAAAAGGTCTGCACTTGTTTAGATGTATTACAGTGTGTGCATGTTTGTCAAATGTCCAATTCTCATCACAAGCCATGTCCATTAAATCAGCTCCCCTTACCATATAGGAGCACTTGATTTCTCTGCATTCCTTGTTAGCCTCCTCTCACCCTGTTCTTCAACGGTCAGAACCCCACAAGACCACAACAGAGCAGGTAGTATTTGGGTGGTGGGTCATTTTCAGCACTGCAGTGACACTGACTGACATGGTAGTGTGTTGCGCTGTGGTACAAGTGAATAAGACGCAGCAGTGATGCTGGAGTTCTTAAACACCTCAGCATCACTTCTGGTCTGATAACTCCACCAATGACCAACATAAACTGTGCAGCAACTGATCAAAGCTTCGGTCTCTGACTTTACATCTACAAGGGGAAGCAACTGTTGTGAGTGTCTAATAGAGTGGACACTGTGTGGACAGACACTGTGTTTAAGAACTCCAGCAGCACTGCTGTGTGTGATCTACTCGTACCAGCCCAACACACACTAATTGCGCAACTGTGATCCCTAGATTTGTTATTCTACTTTAACACTAATTCAGAAAAAGTTTAGCATATGTGTGAAGTCCCACAGGGTTCTATTCTAGGGTTTATGAAACTGCAGTTATTAGGGTGAAGAACTGAAGTGTGGGTCTCTGTGAAGAGTTTAAAGAGTTAACTTGGATTGGAAGCTAAGCATAAGCACACGTTTTTCTTTCTCCTATAAATTGTTTCTCCATTTTTGGAGTTTTTGTTCGGACTGTTTCCAATATGCTTGTTTATAGAGCATGCTATTTCGTAAGGCAGTGTTGCTAAATAAAAGAATCTGCCATACCAATGAATGTTTGAGTGTTTAATCATGACATACAGTGTGTGATATCTGTCCCAGAGAAGTTACATTCATAGCGTCCACAAGTATTCCCATCTTCACACTCAAAAAAGTGTCGTCACAATATTGTCGTCACTACAGTACAACACAAGCTTCACTGTAAATGTCTGTATTATTCATCTAGTACATTCAATCCAGCAACAGGGTTGTCTCATCTGGGTTTTGATAACTTTGGGTTAAAATGTGCATCCCAGTCAGGGCTGGGTAATAGGATTGGTGGTTTATACGCAAGTTAAAATCAGTATTGATCAAATGCAAGAGAATGTGGACAATTATGGAGTTTCATTAAGCCTATGGTGGCACCACAAACCTACAAGGCCAATAAGGCTTTGGATGGATCTCATTCTTCTCTCTTTTTCAACTCATGTCTAGCTCAATTTAACAACTAACATCGCCATTCTGTTGGTTAAACACTGGGCTACTCACAAATGAAATTAATATACACTATACAGCCAAAAGTATCAACACCTCTTTTAATTAATGACTAGCTACGTCAGGACGCACCCACTGCAATCACAGTTGCAGTTTTGCACACATACCCAGCGCAACTCAATATTAATGCCTTAGGATTTAGACTGGGATGTCATAAAAGCTCCTGCAGGTGTAATGTGTAGGTGTCCCATCCCGGCATTAGGGAGGGAAGGACCCATTCTTTCACTAATGTGTGTAAAAGCAGACTGCATGGCTAGGTGCTTGATTTTAAACGCCTGAATGCAATGATTAAGAGAAGTGTCCCAATACTTTTGCCCATATTGTGTATTCTATTGTGGTCGTATGTGCAGTGAGCCATGCAGGATAACACTGCTAACTGTAGCCTACAGTCTGTGAGGTATAAGGCACATATGCGTCCAAGCAAGCAGCAACATACACATGCTCTTGCCCACACATTCTCACACACACTCAAACATCTACATCTACAGAGCTCTTCAAGAGAGTCGGTCAGTTAACACATTTGGGGCATAGGCAATAGAGAACAGCAGCCTCTGTTCTTCCGAGACCTTGTCTGATGTAGAGCTGTGATAACGATCACAATCCACATCCACACAGCATTCCGGCCTACTCTCATCTTATCAATTGCTGCTATTGAATCCCAGGTCACGCACTTTTCCCAAATGCAATCCTTACCCTAGTGTAGGAGTGGGTAATATGGCAAAAATACATCACAATATTTATAGACGTTCACCCTGTGGCTGAAGCAGTGATTTTCATCCAGTCCTCAGGGCCCCTCAGATGACCCACACTATTGATCTGTCTTGGGGTTGATTTGGGGTCATTCAGCTAATTTAAGTAGCACCAATTGCTAACACAGATGTGCAAATGCACACACACAGCTTGGCTAGTCCCTGTAGTGAAGTATTACCAATAGAATAGGACTCTCTGGAGCAGATGAACAGATTGGATGGAATCGGCTGATACTCAGCATTAAAAGACTTCTGGATCAGGGGGCAAATAACCTGATCGGGACATCCCTAGTGGAAATACTAACTCACACTACCCACAATATCCTTCTAAATGATTATTGTGATGTGATTTGTCATGATAATGATACCATATCGTTACCTCACCCACCTCTACCCTAGCCATGTAAAAGGTACTATGATTTCCTGCTAAATGCAGGTAGTGATACATCAGTAAGTTGATACGTCAGTAAGCTGATACGTCAGTAAGTTGATACGTCAGTAAGCTGATACGTCAGTAAGTTGATACGTCAGTAAGCTGATACATCAGTAAGCTGATACGTCAGTAAGCTGTAAATGAAATGTTGGAGCACTGCAGGTTTGAAGAATGTTCAGATGATGTGCAGGAGCTCTCTAAGGTACTGAGCTGCGCCGACAGAAGGCCCTCTTCGGTATACAGCCTACGGGAACTGGACTGGTGCGGAAGGGGGAGTAGATTGAGGGGTAAAAACACATCTCTCCTGAATAAGAAGAGGCACTGCTCCCCCCTGTCTCGCTTCCTGAGTCCCAGCATGGCTCTTCGTCATCCTCCTGCTCATCCTCCTCGTCATATTCCACAGCACACTCCTGTTTCAGCTCCTGGATGCCTGCATGGAGGTCCATCAGCTGCCGGACAAGAGCCTGGTCCTGAGATCGCATCTCCATCTGAAACACATCAGACACCTTTTAATGGGTTCTTCAAAACAGTGATTAAACCTATGACAAACCTTGAGGTAACAGCTATGTCTTTGAACAATAGCTCCCCAACCGTGAATCTCTCTCACTCCTTCCAGCCACACACAGTACAACTCTTTTACTTAATCACTTTTGGTTGCAGCCCCCTGTCAGTCTGCCAGTCACTGGCCTCTTGTTGGTGTTGCTAAGGTCAGGGGTGAGCCTTGGCAACCAGTAGGCGAAGATAAGTCTGGTCTAAGCATATCCACACAGAGGGGTCATGTCCTAATGCCTTTTTCCACAGTGATGCTCCGCAGACTGTAAAAGAGAGAATGCACCTTGGAGTGCTGCTAACTGCACTATGTAACTCTGGTGAAGCTCGCAGGACAGCACTCATAAGAACTGCATAATGCTGCATAATCATATTATTAATCATAGTCATATTTGTGTAAAATCTTGTAATATTACTCTCTCTATGTGTATTTGTCCAGAAAGTCCTAAAAGCGTGTCCCTCAGGGGTGGCCGTAGGGGGAGCAGAAGTAACAAATACCAAATCGTAATGCTACACAATTTCTTTGTTGTAACAATCCTTCTTGGCAATAAATCTTAGACAGTTGGAAAGCCAGCTAATTTCCATTTTAAATGGTGCCACATTTGTAAGGAACATGCATTTGTGGGATGAGCAGCAGAGCTGAGTATGTGGGTTGCATCCATTTTGCCAACTCTCTGCCAAACAGCTTATTTTGCTGTTGCTATTGGTACTTGTTTTGTGCATATAGTACCCCCAGGTTCCCCCAGGAGAAACTCTATCCTCCTAGATGACAATGCTCGCAGCCCACAGAGCGGACTATTTATACACCAGACCAACAAAGAACACCTGAGACTAACAAGAGGGCGGGGCTACAAAGGAGACACAGGTGGGAACACTAAGGACAAGGCAGGGCTATAGGGCGGAGACAAGAAACATAAACTATATAAACAGAGTCATGTGTTGATGTGTACATGGCAGGGCAAAACAGAGACTCAGACCAGGAAGGGAAAACACAAGGGTAAGACAAAGACACCTGTTACACAAGTGATCATCTCAAAACTTTACATTTAATGTTGTTTTAAGGTAAAAACATTAAAAGTCACTCTAACCTTATCCTGATCTGATACTTCTGTCATCATCCTCATCTTCATCTCTATCCTCATTTCCGGCCTCATCACCCATTCCTCACTCTCACTCTCTCTTTGCTGGACTGTTACTATGACTTCATTTCCCTTTACACCTTTTTGAAGTGCCTTTAAAAAAATGCTGATTCATCTCCTTAATTAAATCATAATATGTGGGTATACACAGCATGTGAATTACATATTCTTATTAACACATTACAGTCGTATTAGTGGCTAATAAGTAAGTAACTCTTCTCATTACAAATTAAATTAACTTATGAACTGAATGCTAATTTTGCACCCAGCTTGGATTGATTTATCCCCTGTAAAATTAATATATATTTTTTCTGGTTGCAAAAGTATGTTTGTTTTAAAAAGTGTGGCATTATAGCATGAACGCATTTAGTACTGATGGGCAAGATTTGTTTGAAAATGTAAATTATTGAATAATAATGAATATATAATATTAATTATATATATATAATAAATATATACATTTATATGAAGTTATTCTTATGTGTGCTTTATTTATATATGCATTTAATCAGGAATTACATATTTACATACTATATCATTATTCTTTATATATTGCTTGTATTCCAACCTAGTGTGCCTGGTGTGGCCTTATGTGCTTCCATTATGGTACAATGCTGCTTCAGGGAAACATGCAATTTTTGAAAGTTTGTCAAAATATTAACATGCTAAAAATGCACTTTCCATTAAATAAAATATGGAACTGTGTGATGTGTGTTTTCACATGTGCTGAAAGAGGACGCAAAATGGACCCCTGCAGGTCATGTGACTTTTTTTTTTATACATAGGTTAGTATTTAAGCTCCCCTCCTCTGAGATAGCACTGACCAATCAAATAAGTGTCTTTTTTTAATAAGTGTCGTGTTGTTTCATACTCCTCTCATAGAAACTATAAATAAGATTGGTACACCGAAGTCAGTTCGCTTATTCTTTGTTTTACAGCTAGTTTTAGGGTGAGGATACAAGTGTTGTGCAGTGTCGCCTCATCTACCCTTTCAGGTTGAAGTGTAAACTGGAGAGAAACACAAGCTAGTCCAAAGGAGCGCCATGGTGCCGGTCCAAGGTTAAGGTATCAGTGTGTTGACTGAGTTTCTTCTCATTCCTTCAGCGGAGCGAATGTTTAAACTATTTCAAACCTAACAATGTCTCTTTCAAATGCTAATGTCCTATTCGTCTTTGGCTTTATGAGGAGCTGAGGCAGTCTAATTGCCTTCATTGTGAGCAAATAAAATCCTAAATTCCAGCACATTCCACTACTGAGCCGGTCCCAAGCTGAGGAATGGAGGGAACAAATAATGTTCCCGCCAAAATCATTCTTTTCTACACTAATTGCTTTGTTATAAATGTGTTTGGGGCTTTGCTCTGAAAGACACTTGTGTTGGGATTGCTTTGTAGAGAATGTAAGAAAAGGAAAGGAACTTTCTTCTAAAGCTTGTTGGTGCTGGAGATCTTCCTGAACTTGCTAGGGAAAAAGTCCCCACACTCCTACATGTTTCTGTGCTTCCTTGGGTTTTTTGTTTCAGCCATTGTAGTAGACTGAACTGTGACTAATGTTCTATTAAGAAGCAGAAAGCAAAGATCAGTCTGCCCGGTGTTTTCACTTTTGCTATTATTATGTCCACTGCTCAAAAGCTGACCATGAGACTTGACTGGAAGTGATCGTAATGAGTGGCGGGTGTCATTTTGTCATGCCTGCCGCTGTTGACATGTCTGCCTTTGTTTTATGTTGCCATGTGCTCCTGCATGCCTGTCCATTAGTGTTTCCACCAGTGTCTCCTTTGTAGCCACGCCCCCTTGTTAGTCCCAGGTGTTCCTCGTAAGTCCCTTGTTAGTCTTTGTATAAGTACCCCTTTGTTTCAGCCTTCCTTCGTCTGGTCTTGTGCATGTGTGCTTGTGCATGTCCATGTTGGTGTGTGTTCATGTAGTTTGTGGTTTGTTGACTTGGCCTGTTTATTCTTGTGTTGATTCTTGTGGTGTTTGTTTAGTAAGCTTTGTGCTTGTTTGGTTTCTGTTTGTTGTGTTTTCTTTTCTTTCATTAAAATATCCAGTGAGTATGTCTCTCTGTCTTGTGACAAACCGTGACACATTTCTGTTTCAAGTACTTCTTTAACATGTGTTGAGATGACAAATGGGCTCCATAATGATACTGTAATCATTTTAACTTACTAATGATTCATATAAAATGTGAATAACATTTGTATTTTTGTTTGTTTTTGCTTCATTCAATTAATAACAGAAGTGGTATCTGTCACTGTCACCATGCAACCAATGTAACCATGGTTTTCATTCATGGTTTCATTCATATTAATCTGAATAATTCTACATGAGTTTATTTGCTTTGTCGTACTCTATATAAACAGATCAGCCATGATATATAACATCACCACTGACGGGTGAAGTAAGAAACATTGATTATCTTCATCTACAGTGGCATTTGTCAAGGGGTGGGATCTGCATACTTGGCAGCAAGTGAACAGTCAGTTCTTGAAGTTAATCTTGGTGTTAAAAGCAGAAAAAATGGGCAAGAATAAGGACCTGAGCCACTGTGATGGCTAGACGACTGGGTCAGACCATCTCCAAAACATCAGACAGGTCTGCTGGGTTTCTCTGCTATGCAGTGGTAAGTACAGTACCTACTAAAAGTGCTCTAAGAAATTACGACCGTTGAACCAGCGACAGGGTCATGGGCATCTAAGACTCATTGACGTAATCCATGGAGGCCTCACCTCACAACGTACAGGATCTGCTGCTAAAGTCTTGGTGCCAGATACCACAGGACGTCTTTAGAGGTATTATGGCGTCCATGCCTCGAATGTTCAGATCTGCTGTGGCGGTATAAAAGGGGCCTACTCAGGCAGGTGGTGCTAAGGTTATGGCTGATTGGTGTATATGTATCATTTGTAAATTATGAGTGCATTGTGGGAGATTATAGTACCCTCAAAATCATGTTTGAATTTCACCTTACGATTCAGACATTCACAGATTATCAGTGCTCTAAATTGAGAATAGGGATCCATTTCGGTCACAGCCTCTCATTATGCAAACATCCCCATTGATAAAACTGATACATAAATACACTGATGTCACATTGATAAATAATATTTAAATAACGTGCCATTAAACATTTCCCAAACTTAAAAATTTAAACACTGATCATAAAAAACTTCTAATGATGAACTTTGGGTCAATTCTTTTTGAAATATACCTACCTATGTGATAATAAATGAATAAAGGTAAAATCAAATAAAGCTAAATAAAAAAAATTGTAGGAGCGTCCAGGAAACAGATATCAGATATCAGGAAACAGATATACCAAAAACCAAAATGGTATAATAATTCAAATTCACATAACGTTCTACTAACCAACTATTTGCAGCTTTACAGAGTCGTTGTTCCTCTCAGGCATCAATTACCCATGGGACACCACTGTCCCACCACTGGCCGTGGGGAGGCACTCAATGTGCGAGAAGTCCATACTCGGTACACCTTCATTACGATGACTCTAGAACATCTCATAAGGTTAGGGGTTTCTGAGACGCTACCTCCCTTGTCCCGCTACCACGGTCATATCAGACTAGATCAAATTTGGAGTTAACTCAGCCTGGGGCATCACAGATGCCACCTGACAGGATTTGCTGCACCTATAAATAAGCAAGCACACTGGTCACTTGTAGCAGTTTGGCTAAAAGGGTTTTGCGTGGTAGCATCTCAGAAACTGCTAACTTTGTGGGATGATCTAGAGCCGTCGTAGTGAAGGTCTACCGAGAGTAGACTTCTCGTCCATTGAGTGCCTTCCAATGGTATAACAGTGGCGCCCCACTGAACCTCTACAGTGAACACTTTCCATCACTTAATACAGTGCCTGACATGATGCCTGGCCAGTGCCATCTGAGCCAAGGCTGGTTATTCCCACTATTAGGTAGGTGGTCATAATATTCTCATATGACTGTATATTAATAACATATTAATGTTACTAGCAATAAAGACAAAATATATGTTCCAAAATATATATTCAAACCCCTAATTTAGCAAAGTCAAGGTACATGAAAACCCCCTGTCTACTAAACTACCACTCCACTCTACAGCTCGTTTTTCTCAGCTTGTGGTGTCGGGACATCCGAGACTTTTGCTGGCCGCAGTTCAGGGTAAGGATGAAGGCTGTAAATGCCAGGTGATTTATCTGCCCTTGCCCATGGGAATGCTGGGTGTGGGCTGTTGTAATGGTGACCCCTGCATGTCAATGACACAGACACACTAAGATTTTACTGTCTGGCAGGAACTTCTCAAACAAGCTGGATGGCCTCTGCTGTTGTTAGACTTGACCTGAGCCTAAAGTGACTATAAATTTAGACTGGTGCTATGTGGCGTTCGTAGAGACCACCCCTGAGCTTTTACAGACCATCCATGGGAAAAAAGCAGCTTTGCTTTTCAGGAAGCAGTACAAATCAAATCTGTGAACCATTTCAGTACTGGACTTGAATTAAAAAAGAATTATGAGCACAAACAGGATAGATTATCGAAAAATAAGCATAAAAGGAGAGTGAGAAAACCACAGCAGGACAATTTATCAATATACTGTACTGCGTAGAAGGTTTAGGTAGCAAAGCCCATTATTTAAAAGCATGTCTCTCAGCTATAAGAGAGTTTTTATGTATTAACTCCAGATTCTCCTGATCTCCTGGATGCCCCCCAGTCCAGCCAGCACAGCGTAGAAGTGTTCAACTCCATCAGCAGCAGCAGCAGCAGTTCACCTAATTTACCATCATTAAACACTGATTTACCCTCAAACCAGGTGTTGATATGAGGAGAACTCTAAATAACACTAGACTCCATGAGGAGAACTCTAATGTTAGCATTTTACTGAGGAAATAAAGACTTACTGCTCACGTAAGCAGCTTTTTCAATTAAAATTTGATGTAATGGAAGATAATATCACTTGTTTTAGGCATTATTTTATATAAAAAAATGATGCAAAATGATCAATAGATCAATAATCAATAGAATAAAGAAACACAAACCTGCTTAATATTCCCTGGATAAAAGTAATAACTTACAATCATATCATAATGAGTTATAGATTTTATATGAGTAAAATATTTATCCAGTGAATATTCAACACAATGTTCATCCAGGACTGAGAGAGACAGAACAACATGCAAGGGACCTCTCTATGTAGTCTATTGAGAAGTTAAGAAAACCGCTTATCAGGTCTTACCAGCTCTCGTCTCAGCCAGGCCAGAGCACTCTCGATGTCCAGCCGTCCAGTGCGGTCACGGGCCATGCTCTCCGTCCTGCACAAGTTCTCTGCTGCTGGTCGCTCTCTGAACATCACTGCTGCTTTGCAGTCATCAAAGGTAGCCTCCTTACAGGAGAAATCTCTGAGTCTGGTCAGGACCACTTCCATTCTGTCAGGACTGGCTTCTGAAGACGTATGTCTCGATTATTGCTGTTTTGTCTGCAGTGCTTTCTCAGCTGTAATGAGGACAGCTTTGTCTTCCAAGCTTTGAAGTTTTTGTTACTTTGACAGCTCTACCTGCCTACTCTTGCTAAGAGAACTGAGCTGGTCTCCACTGGAAAGGAAAGTGTGGCGGACCCTCTTTCTCCTCTACAACTTATTGGGAGTAGCAACGTGTGTTTGTGTGCGGGAGTGACGCAGAAAGAGGGACGTCAGCTCTTGTCTATTGTGTGACCCAGTGACGTTTGTGTTTACCATGTACCATGTCTTACACACACACACACACACACACACACACACATATGGTTCCTCCCTTGCTGAGAACATGTGGACATGGAGTTGCCATGGTTATCTGAGCAGTGCCGCTCAGGACAACTGGGCAGTCTGAGGAATGTCCTTGGCAGAGGCTGAAGACACAGTAAGCAACAAAAGAGCTAAGATGGAGGGGGACTTCTTTTTTATGTTTGTTTAAGGACTGTGTGAGTTCACACACAAACACACATTGCATGGAATTTGCACAAAGAAGACCGGCTACCCGCTCTGTGGTCAAGCTATGCAGGAGTTGGATAAGGTAGTCCTGCTCTGAAGACAAAACAGAATTGATGTGTAACGATACACTATAACGAATTTCAGTTCTGAGGTCAAGATTAGATTTTTTATTCAGTATTTTTTGGTTTGCATAGCCCCATAAGCCCCACCCCCATCCCACCTCACCGTCTTCACTATGACTGGATGCACACAGACCTCTTAGCATTTATTATCGACAGTAATTTCCATGAAATAATAGAAATGCAAGACTCTCAGAAGAGACCAAGGCCCACTACTTGCACAGTGTAGCATGATGTCTATATACCCTTTCCGAACAACCTTCTGACCTGTTACTATCCGCTCTCTGTTACCTGGTAATTCATTTTGCACAAATCTTTAGTCATTTTAATCAGTTCAGAGAGCAACATTAGACAGCCTAATCAGGCATAGCAAAAGCCTTAGCTGGACTAGCTCTGTTTATGCACAGTGCTGGAAGGAGCTGTGTTAAAGTGTACATGTCTACCTGTGTCTTCGGTTACGGTGGTGAGCCTATGTTAGCTTAGCTGCAGCAGAGCTGCCCAGGCAGTTGGAACATAATCCTGGGGCCGATTTTTACTTTCCGGACCTGAATCTTTGATCTGCAGCACATATGTCTAGAATAGAAAACTGCATTTATCTTAGCATGGTTGAAGAATGAGAGTTCGGTGCTTGGAGGTGAACCTGCTGTTCCTCCTGTAGAGCTGTAAAACGAACCAATTCCAAAACCCCACAACTGTTATGTAACAGTCTTGATTTGTTATATTTACGCCCCCAACATTAGCACACACTCAGCCCACTAATGAAAGTCTTTTGGGGCTACTTCAGGAGAATATGGAAGCAAGGCTTAACATGCCAAACGCCAACGAGGTCAACTGGAGAAAAGAGAAGGGCCGATTAGAGGAAGCTGGCGGGCATAGAAATGACCTAAAAATGGTTTTAAATGCTATTTGTAAAAAACAAACAAAGTAAAAAGTAAAAATTATAAAGAAATAATAAAGTAAACCACAAATAAAAATGATATGTAGTGTAAGAATGACTCGAAACAGGTAAGAAGACAGCACTTAAATTTACGGCATTTAGCAGACACCCTTATCCAGAGTTACTTACAGAGGTGGGTCAGTGTAGTGTTAGGAGTCTTACCCAAGCACCCAAGGATTATTGGTGCGGCAACAGCATAGTCACCCAGACCAGGAATCGAACTCCTGTCTCCCACATGGTGTGGTAGCTCAGTGGTGTTATCTGTTGCGCCACACCAACCACACAGCCCAATGTGAAGATAGCATCTGACATGTGCTGTCCCAAATCAAACCACTGCGTTGACAAAATGACATAAAAGATACGTTAATAATAATAATAATATATATATGTCACTGGTGTGGTCAGCAGTTCATCTTACATGCCACTCAAATAGCCATTTTCAACATGAATGCTTTCACTCTCAGCTACATTAGCCGTAATGTGTGCTTATTAGCTACCCATGCAAACTTATTGCACTTACCCAGCAAGCTAACATCAAATCAAATAGTATAGAAATATTAACCATCTGTTAAAAGGGCATACAGTCAACTTCCCTTCTGCTGACAAAAAAATGGGACTGCACTGTGGTATTCCCACAAGAGGAAATGGTGTGATAATGCTGCCTTCTGTTTCTTCTGGCATGTTGGAATTGCTTAGTTCCAAATAGGAAATTTCAACTAGAACGTCCCACAAGATGGATTTCTTTTCAGGAAAGTCCGGAGAGCCTCACCAACACCAACTTGGAGTTCAAATCCAAGATGGCCACACAAAAGCATCAGCAGTAATAAAAGCAGCGTGGTGTTATACAGCTTATTCACACTTTATCCATTTGTGTCTCAGTAAATCGGTCATACACGCTGTACTGTCCAACTTCTACCTGTGGACATGTTTCCATGGTTTTTGGATGGACAAAATACAGCATATTGTGTTGTTATCGTGAACAGTGGTAATCTGGGACAATGCTATTGCTATTCATATCTATGTGAAATGTATTTGTATTGTGATTAGTGTAAAAACCAATAATCAGAATGTTTTGAATGATTTTCTTGGTTTTAAAATCGATCTAGAGCTTATTCCTATCTGACTGGCTCAACCCACTACATGACATTGTATCCTCTTGGCGTTGCTTCTAGCAACCCATTCAAAATGAATAATACCTAGCATGGGACAAAAATAGCCACAACACAAGCAGAGCTATATTTAAACCTGAATGATTCAGCCACTTAGATCAGTCCAACAAAGAGCTTTCAGCTTCTCTGACGCCACAGACATCAAGACACTCTTAAGGTTGATTTATGGGAGTCTACTGATTCTCAGCCAATAGCCATCCCACTGATCCTGCATTTACGCCTCTAATGAGGAATACCCAGACCACTGGGTAAGAGCATTGACAACTCCAACAGAACAGTTCCACATACAGTCTAGCTTACATATCTTGAACAGAGTGGTCGTACGGTTGGATTTATATAATTGTTTAAAACAATTAATCTATTGAAACATGGTCACTCAACTGTCACTACTGCATCAAATTAAAGGACAGTCCTGTTCTATGACATAATAACAAAACTCTTTCTTGTAAAAAGCATGAAAAAAACCCTTTACCTCCCTCTTGTGGTAGTGGAGGACATTTAAAGGGTCATGGACCACAACAGTTTAGCTCTCCACAGCAAAAGCTTACTGCTGAAGGCAACATTTCACATGTACTACCAAACAAATTCTCCTAACATTCATTATATTAAATTAATATTCATTTTTTTTTGCTTATTTGGTTAATATGACAGGGACACAGTGTGATTTTTTTAAAATCCCAAACCAGTGCATGCAGAGGAGTTTCCCCCGATGTTAAACATACATAAGAGCCCTACATTTCTGGATGCACCAAATGAGGAGTCCCAAAGAAACACATTTTAAACAACTGACTTGTTTGCAGCAGGTCATAATATATATATATATATATATATATATATATATATATATATATATATAAAAAACATAGTTTTGCCATATAAAACAGTTTGCTGCTGAAGTTTGCTTCAGAGAAACTGAATGGAATACAATAAATATATAGTTGCTATTATTGTCATTAGTGTAGTTATTAATGCTTTGCTAATATTGTGCTTTTTAAAGTCATACCAATAAAGCTACTTTTAATCTTGAACCAGTAAATATAGCAGCTTTCCTGATCATAAAAAAAGTATGAGCCACCTTCTACAACAGACGGCTGTTTATTAGACATCAGACCTTAACAGTTAACGGTTTAAAAGAAAAGCTGGTGATCACAGAAAACATAGATTTTCTTTTTCTTTCAGTCTATCACATCACATCACATCACAGCAATTGTACAGGGCTGATATACAGAATGCAGGTCAGGACTGAGCACCGGAGGGCTTCGGGTGGACACTGCTGGTCAGATCAGCAGGTTTCCGTTTCCTGTGCCTGCTCCTCTTTCTTTTCTCTCCGTCCGTCTTTTTAGGTTGTTGTGGCATCGGCTTCTTCTTCTTTTTCAGACAGCTCAGGGGGTTGGGGTTGCCAGATTTCCTCTTGTGTTTTTTGCCTTGCTGCTCCACCCCATCTTTGCTGAGGCCCTGCTCAGCTTTTAGGTTCTGGATGCTCTGCTGCTCGGTCGGGCTCACCAGCTCACCCAGCTGTGCCGCCTCCACGTGCTTCAGTGAACAGGCGGAGGGCTTGTCCAACACCATGGTGTTTTGGATAATATACAGCAGAGGCACGCCAGGAATCCCCATCACGCCTGTGGTCAAATCTCTGTCCTACAAATGAAGATCACATAATGCAAAAATTGAATTTCTCTCATATACATTGAGCTAAACGCTGTGAGTCTGATTACTGCATTATGCAAGGTGC
This sequence comes from Salminus brasiliensis, assembly GCF_030463535.1. Taxonomy (NCBI): domain Eukaryota; kingdom Metazoa; phylum Chordata; class Actinopteri; order Characiformes; family Bryconidae; genus Salminus; species Salminus brasiliensis. Next base: position 42,709,800 of record NC_132880.1, on the reverse strand, counting down.
TAGTTTGACTGCTTTAATTAAAGAACAGGTCCAGGCCTCCACAGCTCACTTAAGAATAACTCATTTTATAGATTATGCAGGAAGCAATACCAAACACAGCAGAAGTACTGTAGCCTTTCATAAGAAAATAGAAAACATCTGAAACATTTGAAACATGTGAACTGCCAGTGTTTGGAAATAAGAGACATATGATGGTTACAGCAACTGTTTGCTAGTCTAGAGCAGAAGAAAGATTTGGCCTATTATTAATAAAACTTTGACCAGGTCCTGCTCATGGTTCCAAACTTCTAGTCCTAATTGCTACAACTTAAGAATAACTCAATATTACTCAGTTTGCATTTTTCCCATGTAATTATTTAATAATAAGCATTGTAAATGACAAAGTCTGGGAATTTATATTTAATTTCATACTCCATTTAGTTAATATTTCCAAACACCATAGTCTGAATAGCCGGCATTACTTGTGTTGCTACAAAGAAGTGATGTGGATTTGTCTTCTCAAGCATTGACAGCAGGCACTGGGATGCAGGGACAGGCTCCTTGCTGTGTTTACATTTCCGAATCTGGTATCTCTGCAAGATGAGTTTAGCTCCGTACAGGTCGTCAGAAAGGCTCTCAAGTTCCTTCAGTGCACAGCTGTATAATAGAGAGAAAATTGATAATGAATATATATATATATATATATATATATATATATATATATTTACACACAGATCACAGATGTATGCTTGGGCATATATTTAGTCAAAGGGTAAATATTATTTTTGTTATAATCATCAGTATTATTCTGACATATCTAGTGTGGAGAATTTTAAGGATCCCTAAACTGACTCTAGGGGTGGTCAGATTTATCAGAGGGAAATTAAATGGTCAGAGCAGCTAAATGTGTTAAAATACAAGTGACAACAACATTTACATGGGCATAACAGCTAAAACTAATAATAATCAGTTAGAGAGGTAGATGGATACGTGAGGATGTTGGCTGATGTAAGGCAGATATGATCAATGCTGTAATAAGTGATTAGAGTTAAGAGTTAAGTCCCAGTTTAAACGCAATACTGATGTATTCAGTGATCAGACATGTTACACATTCTGGTAATTGATCATATAGATTATAGTAAAAGTAGTAAATCTATGTTGACTCACTTTGTGGTGCAGAGTTGAACTTCTCCCATGAAATACTTTGGCATTTGCTCTCTGATTTGGATTTTATTCTTCAGCGCTGCTTGACAGAATGTGCCATCGATTAATATCTGAAAAGGTTCCCGAAAACCAAAGTTGTATTTATAAAAGCTGATGTTTTTCTTGGCTTGTTTTTGGCGTTTTATCTTCATTGTACCGAAGCTGCTCTGCTGCTGCCGGAGCTATAACACTGTTACTGACCCCAGCGACCAGTATACCAGTACGATTACTGCAGTGGAGTACAACTAGATATAAAAGAGTATAAACTGTCACCAGAGAGAGAGAGAGAGAGAGAGACACAGAGAGAGAGAGAGACACAGAGAGAGAGAGAGACAGAGAGAGAGAGAGAGACAGAGAGAGAGAGAGAGAGAGAGATCCTCAAAATACAACCAGCATGGTACTCCCGCAGTTACTGTCAAATCCGACCGTGCAGAAACACGGAACGTTCGTAAAGTAATAAACATCACACCAACGTGTAAGTACAGTCTAGGGGTCTAGGAGGACAGTTTACCCGATAATAAAAAATGATTAAGTGTGTTTATTTAACATTGGGTTCTGCTGTTGGAACTCCTGCACAGGGTATGTAGGGGCGACTCAGGGTAGGACCGATTGTTTGTTCTCTTTTTAGCCGGAAGGTCCGAGCCCCGCTCTTGCTCTCCGCGTGCTTGTAAAGATGGCGCTCCGCAGAGACACCGCGTCTGAAAACAGCCTGGATTCACCTGTTAAACAGATCCAGATCGAAGGCTTGGTAAGATCCTCCACTTCTTTGGGTTTTAGCGGAATGTCCACTGATGGGCCGAGTGTGTTTTGGGTCGTTTGAAGCGTGATAAAGAGCAGAAAGAGCAACGGAGAGCAGAGAGAGAGAGAGAGAGAGAGAGAGAGAGAGCTGAGAGAGAGCTGAGAGAGAGAGAGAGAGAGAGAGAGAGAGAGAGAGAGCTGAGAGAGAGCTGAGAGAGAGAGAGAGAGAGAGAGAGAGAGAGAGAGAGAGAGAGCGCTGAGAGAGAGAGAGAGAGAGAGAGAGAGAGCTGAGAGAGAGCTGAGAGAGAGAGAGAGAGAGAGAGAGAGAGAGAGAGAGCTGAGAGAGAGCTGAGAGAGAGAGAGAGAGAGAGAGAGAGAGAGAGAGAGAGAGAGCGCTGAGAGAGAGAGAGAGAGAGAGAGAGAGCTGAGAGAGAGAGAGCTGAGAGAGAGAGAGACAGGCAGGCCAAAGGATGGAGGGATAAAGAGGCAGGGAGGCCAAAGGATGGAGAGACTCAGAGACAGGCAGGCCAAAGGATGGAGAGATAAAGAGACAGGGACTCAGAGACAGGCAGGCCAAAGGATGGAGAGACTCAGAGACAGGGACTCAGAGACAGGCAGGCCAAAGGATGGAGAGATAAAGAGACAGGGACTCAGAGACAGGCAGGCCAAAGGATGGAGAGACTCAGAGACAGGCAGGCCAAAGGATGGAGAGACTCAGAGACAGGCAGGCCAAAGGATGGAGAGATAAAGAGACAGGCAGGCCAAAGGATGGAGAGACTCAGAGACAGGGACTCAGAGACAGGCAGGCCAAAGGATGGAGAGATAAAGAGACAGGGACTCAGAGACAGGCAGGCCAAAGGATGGAGGGATAAAGAGACAGGGACTCAGAGACAGGCAGGCCAAAGGATGGAGAGATTCAGAGACAGATAGATGAAGAAAGATGGATAGACAGACAGAGAACGAGAAACACAGGCTGAGAAGGAAAAGGAGACATGGGCAGATAGAGAAGGAGAGACAGGCAGGCCAAAGGATGGAGAGATAAAGAGAGACATAACAGAGAGAGAGAGAGAGACAGACAGACAGAGACTAGGACAAATAGACAGAAACAAACAGGCTGGTGGATAGAGAGAGTGAGGCTGAGACAAATAGACAGAGAAAGACAGGCAGACATACAGGCTAAAGGCTAGAGAGAGAGGGGGAGACACACTGATTGATAGGTAGACAGACATGGAAAGACAGACAAATGGATAGATGAAGAAAAATGGATGGATGGAGAGAGGGAGAGATAAATAGACTAATAGACTGAGACAGAGAGACATTCTGATGGCTGGAGAGATACACAGACAGACAGACAGACAGACAGACAGACAGACAGACAGATGGATGGAGGATGTATAGATAGACAGACAGAAATAAAGCTTAGGACTTAAGCCAAGACTGAAGCTGCGTCCACCTAGTGCCGTGTAGCCTCTCTCCCAGAGGAAGCGTTAGGGTCACTGAATTTACCTCGGCATAGCTGAGTAATGAGAGTTTGCTGCAAAATAGTAGGTCAGAATTGCTCACCACCGCAGTTAAAAGTGTATTCATTAGTATTGAATAGTAGAGCATTATTAGTATGTGAAGGACTCCATCTGTAGTGCGTACGTAGTGCACTACGTAGGACATGCACTCTTTGGGTGCACCATAAGAAGCTGTAGTTTCAGGACATGGTGTTATTTAGAACAATTAAAAGCACCTAGAGATTTCCATACATTGCTTTGTTCACCTGCCAGGGCCTGGATACTATGTTAAATGGTATCCTAAAACTGCGCTACAGTGCCAAAGTCAATCTGTATGGCTGTTTGATGGGCATTAAACTATGGATGTAGTTTGTATCCATCAAATCCATCTGTAAAAATACATATTAGGGTGTGTCTATCACAATATGCCAGAAAATCTTTTATAATTTATTAATTAGACTCCACTAAAATGCATCCTCAGCGTATCCAGATGATACCCGATTTTACTGTCCTGTGTAAAAATCACACCAACACGTTTGTTTTAATTCCTGTAAACAAAGGTTTCTTATCAAACCCTCCTTCTCTGGGAGACTGTGAACAGTTCAGGGCAACGGTCAGATGTACTTCCGCTTGCCTGACTGATTATCTCCGAATGCGGACAAGTGAAATCCGAATGTGATCCGATCACCGAACGCACATGCCAATGCCAGGTGTAAACAAATTCTCAGTTGGTGCGGGTGCGATCAGTGGCTGTAAATGAGCTGTAATAGACTAATGTACAGACCCCTGAAGGCAGTGTGTTCTTCAGCATGATCTTATTGCGTATTGAATATGATTTAGGAGGAGAAAATAAAAGGCAGTAAGTCCTATGAAAGCTTGATCATAAAAAGCCTGTTGGCAGAATAACAGATGAACTGGAAGTGCTGCATCAAAGAGCTCTTCACTATGGAAAAACAAGATTCTGGACATCAGTGTGGAGCCACAACTTTTAAGGTTTATTCTGACCTTTTCCCCCCTAATCTATATTTATGGACTGGAAGCTTTATACGCAGTTTTTTTCCTGCACCCGTCTGGGCTTTTGAGGAAACACTCAGCCAAAGCTTTAGACTCACAGGCACTTTCTGTTTGTTTACTTTCATGCTCAAGGTAGCACATTTTGTTTTAGGCTGTTGCTTAAGAAGAGTGAAGTGAAGTTGCCATTGCAGAGCTCATTGATTTCCAATGGCTGCCTGTTTCCAGCCTTCAGCGAGGAGGCTAATCCCTGTGTGCCTCCCTGCCTGGAGGTGTTTGAGTGGGTTCTAACCACGTTTCTGTTCACACCCTGGTTTAAACGGCACGTGTTCAGCCTTAGTTAGCCTGCCTCTATACTCCCAACAGTTTTACTGGTTGATGCTTAGGGTTGCTGTCTGTTTGGCCTTTTTACTGCTGTAATCTTGGGTACACTTAAACATTTTTTTTATTGTAAAGATTAACTTCCATGATGAAGTGTCCTTAAGTTGCCAAAGAATGCATTTATTGAATGTTCTGAGGTGTTTGATATGGAAATAGGCATCTGAGCAAAATCACATGCGTACTATCAACTTGCATCGTGGACTCTGGGGGGTAGGGGGTTGGTGGTGGTGGGGGCGGCATTGTTGTCATTGGTCAGTTATGAATTTTGTGATATTTATGATATATTGGCCTGTCCTAGCTGGGTGTAAATACCTTCTGGGAGCAGAAAGCAACGTTTTTAGGATTATTGTTTTGGTTATGCTGGATTTGTTTTAGTGAAGACACAACTGTGTTTGTGGTTTGTCACTTCCATGTATCCAACGTCCGTCACCTTGAAGGCTACCATGATTGCACCAAATTACTGTCACGACAAACCTTGAATCACCTCAGGTATTCATTGCTGTAGGACCACATAAAAATAAAAGTATACCTCTAAAAGTAGACCTCTGTCTATAGGTAAATAAAATTACCTCATTATACTCATTTACTGTATTATTTTATACTAATTAATAGTGTTAGAGATGCAATATTGTAATCATAATTTATCGCTGTTAATGTCACCCTCTCAGTATTCAGCAATAATAAAACATCCTGATTTATGCCTTGCTTCTGTATGGGGTGTGCAGAATATCAGCTGGTGATCATGGTTTGTGCTTTTCATTGGTGTGATCGCCGTATTGATCTCATTGTTTGGTGATGGGAGCTGCCCAGTTTGTTGTCCTCAAAAATGCAGGGAGAGAATTGCGGTCTTTCTGTTGTGAGGTGAAGTGGTTGGTATTGCAAGCTGAGCTGTCTGTCTAAAGGCTGCTGTATGAACTCAAACCACTGAACGAGCATAATAATAAGGTTCATAATAATAATACTACAAAGACCAGCAGAGGAAGGACAGAAGAAACATGAAAGTAATCAGATAAGACTTGATAGAAGCAACAGAAGTCTAGTCTTAAAGTTTGGAGTAGGGATTCCGCATGACTGCAGCACTGAAAATCTGCCACCCATGGAGGAGACTGTACTGTAGAAGAAGGTGAGTAGACTGCTGATGACCTGAGGGCATGAGTGGGACTGTAGGGATCGAGGAGTTCCTCAGGGCATACAAGGGCCAGACCATGCAGACTATTCTACTTATAGCAACACAATAGAAAAGTGCCCCCCCCCTACAGTCGGGAGGTGGAATTCAAGCTTTGACCCCCTCCTAAAAGGCGTTGAGCTGAGAGACACAGAGCAGTCCTTAGAAGTAAAAGAAGCATGTGGACTGAGGCGGTAGACTAATAGTATAGGATTTTACACAGATCTGACTGGTTATGCCGATCTCACATGCATTGTCCTGCCTGCTTTTCCAAAGTCACTCACTGCGGTTAGTAGCGTGCCAAGCCTGGAGTAGCAGGGACGGCAGTGCTGTCCTCAGTGGAGCATAACAATGATACTAAAGCTGTTAATTCAGATAAAAATGCATGTTGTTACTAGTAAGCAGTGCAGCTCACTAAGAACGACAGTGAAGTGTCCAGTTTTTAGGGTGTAAGTGAACGTTCCTGCTGCAGAGTTTCTGATGAACTGATTTGCATCACTAGTAGTGAGTAAAATGTGCAAGTACTTGTCACTGTATGTTGTCTATGTACAGCCAAATATGTCCTCCACATTTTACCCGTCTGTGGGGGCAGTGAGCACACACACACACACGCCAGAGCGGTGGGCAGCCAACTCCAGCGCCTGGGGAGCAGAGAGGGTGAAGGGCCTTGCTCAAGGGCCCAACAGTGGCAGCTTGCCGAACCTACAACTCTGTCATCAATAGCCCGGCTCTCTAACCCCTGAGCCACCACTGCCCCATGTAAGGGCTAACGTTGGACAGTATTGTGAAGATGAAAAAGTGCAGTTTGGTTTAGTGACTTAATAGGAGTCTACTTTCTGTTCAGGTTTGGAGGAAATGCTGTAGCGCTCCTGAGGCACCAAACCCCGACCTTCTATTTAGAGTCCTCCAGAAAGACGGTGTCCGATTCTCTTGTACTTTTCGGAGCCTCAGTCTAATGTTCTAAAGTTTGCTTAACTTAACCATCTGATAAACACTTCTTTTAGTAGCAGTTATTGATTCTTTGTTAATGAGTCATTGTGCTGCTGGTGCTGACGTCTCTGTTTTGTTTTTTACAGCCCGGCACATATCCATGTTTTGGTCTGGCATCACTCTATACTTGGCAGGCAGGGAGAAATTAGGCCTTTTTTTATTTATTTATTTATTTATTTTAATTTTATTTTTTTTACCCTCCCCACCTGTACCATTGACCATGGCTACTGGCGGCATTACTGGGAATTAACTCAAGCTCAGTTGAGTCAGAGCCTAAGCAGAAGTTACCGGAGGCTGCACGTCCTGCACAGACCAAAACTGCTCTGATTTGTAGAGAAAAGCATTGCTTCAGTTCTTCCGTAAATCTTAAACGACACTAAACCGGCCTGGTCTTTCTTTTCCAGTGGATGATAGCGCTGAGCTTCTGTTACTTTGTCAGATAACTGTCGTGATTTCTGAGCAGCCTGGCTTGTCGTTTTTTCTGCGACTCTTTTATAACCTCATAATTAGCATTGAGGCCTTCTTATGATCAGCAGTGACTGCCATATGTTGGTTCTACTTTTGGTGAGTGTTAGCCATGCTGTTTGTGGTGCTGTGAGCTCAGCAGCTGTGTATTCCCTCAACACCCACTTCCCTCAAGTGTCTGCCTCTGTTAACTATTGGGCCCTGTTTTATTAAGGGGTGCTGGCATCCAGTGAGAGGAGTGACTCCCTCCCTCTGCTAACCCCTAGACAAAGCACTGTCTATAGCTGTGCTTGTCTCCAATCTAAAGGTACTAATGGCTGTACAAGGCTCTTGATTGACAACAGTATTGTTTGGGAGGTTTGATGGGGCTAGTCAGGTTCAGATTGGGATTCGTGTTGGTTCTGTATTAGCCGTTAAGTTGTGAACCCATTTTCCATAGCTTACAATTCCTAAAACCACCTAGACAGTGAAATGAGATTTATGGAGGCCTGTGCTTTGTAGTATTTCCCCTCATTCGCTCCTCAGTGTTTCTCATTGTTAAAGACCCCGCTCCACTTTGCAGATGCTCCCTAGTTGTTTGATGACTACAAATAGCCTCGACACATAATGCAGGTGGATTAGCCACAGCTGCATCGTGGCAGGTAAGCAGCTTACATGGAGAGCCCTACAAATCCTCGCTAGCACACGTTTTGCCTCTCTTCTGCCTTACCTTTTTGCTATCTGAAACTTTTTCACTTTTTGACCTCTTGGGTAAGCAGCGACAATCCCAAGTCAATGAGGTTTGAAGGCTCTTGTGTCAAAAGCAGGCAGTGTTTTTGGTAGGTCTGGAGGGTTTTGTGTGGGAACATGCATTACACACATCACATTAGCGGGCAAGAAGTCTAATTACCAGTCTGATTGCCTTGTTTCTTGTTTCTCCTCACAGGATTTGAGTCCCATCATTCAATGCATTTCATTTAAAAGCAGTAGGCTTGAACTTCTGCAGTTGGTGCAGATGGCCAGCTGGGGGCAGAGTTGGTCCACCGAAAGCCTGGAAGTGTTTGAGATTTGTCCACACATTACCTTGTAGCCTATCATTTCAAACAGCAGGATTAGATGTCAAACTGCCTGAAACACGGTGAACTGTGAGCGCTGTTGTAATGCTATTTTAGAGACACCACTAGCAATTGGTTTTCTTCCACTGTAGCCGTTTTAATGGAAGGAAAAAGGCCTTCATCTGGGAGGTTGTGGCAGATCTCTGAGTGGCCAGAGAGGAGTATGAGCCGAGCAGGTCTCGGAGTGGAATGGATTAGCCATTCGACAGACAGCACAGCGCAGGCCGACAGAGGTGGAGGGCGGTCACTCTTTAGCTCATTACAGAGCCAGCTGTTTGTGTTTTTCTCCAGACCTCTAGAGGCAGCGTGTTGACTGCACCAGAGCTGCTGGGGGGTTGTACCGATGAGCAGAGAGGAGGAGCTCTGTCTCTTCTGGGTCAATCGGATGCTAAATAGTGCGGTTGAATTCCCCCCTTGATTAACTCCCATTCTGCCGTTAATGAACGTCCCGCAAGAGTTTGCCAGTTTTAAATATTTTTTTTTTGCTCTGTATTAATTGAACCGGATGGCAGACTTCATGAAGAGTGACAGGTGGTTCAGGAGGAGCATCTGCTTGCTTTTAAAACTGGTGCCCTGTCCATTAGCAGAGTGATCAATGGGAGCTAACTGAAGAGATCCGAAAGTCATTGTGTTACTGGCCTGGGTTAGCGGCTGAAGGGCGGAGGGGGTTAAAGTTTGAGGCCTTACTCTAGAGAGCTTTTTTTGTTTGTGCGCATGTGCTTATGATTTTTGTTATCCAGATGGGCGATACGAGCTCCATTAGTGACATCCAGCACGGCCCATGTGTGCAGGATGCTTTGGTATGTTCAGAAGTTGCAATAATTCTTCGGCAGATGTGGAAAAGTGGCAGGAGGTGAGTGCGAGTGTGGCTGAAAGATTGCCCTGATGGCTTCCTGGGGAGCGGGAGAACAGCAGCGCTCTGCTCCGGAGCGTGGATTAATAGTGCCGGAGCAGGGCTTGATTCGCTGTAAGCTCCCAGCACTTCTGAAGCAGGAGTAAAAGAGATTGATGGCTGTGTTGCGGCAAAGGGTGCAAAAAAAAAAAAGAGGCAGGCGAGCGCGAGGAGAGGAGAGCAGGAAATAAAGCAGGAGCCAGGCTCAGTGTCCTTGAGCGTGCTCAGATGGCTGCCTGCCACGGCGTCTCCACGGATGTGAGGAGTGACCAGAACCAGCAACAGAGGCCACTGAGTAAGAGGCCTCATAAAAAAAACCCTGTTGTATAATTATGGCTGGTGGGTCAGAATCAAAATCATCAAGCTTAATGTGGTAGACAACAGACCATCATAATAGCTTCATTATTTTAACTGCTTAAACCTTTAAACTGCAAGATAATACGTTGAGCCAAGAGGCTTTTATTGTTGTTTTCACAGTGGAGCAAATTCTCCTGGAACATAAAATATGTCCAAATGTTTGTGGACACCCCTTCTTGCATCCGTTACTGACACAGATGTACAAATGCGCACACACAGCTTGTCTAGTCCCAGTGGAGAAGTACTGCCAATAGAATAAGACTCTCTGGAGCAGATGAACTTGAACCTACTGGCGTCATGATGCCTAATGCCAGGCGTGGGCTAGGGGGGTATAAAGCCCCCCGAACTGAGCTGTGGAGCAGTAGAACTGTGTTGTCTGGAATGATGGATGATGCTCCATCCACTACGTTTGGGTTGAGTTGGGGATGAGTTGGGGTGGTGTTCATCCAACATCTTGACCCCACTAATACGCTTGTTGCTGAATGCTATCAAATCCTCACTGCAGTGCTCCACAATAAAGTAGAAATCCTTCTCTGAACTGTAGAGACTTACTTCAACAAAGGCAGGATGGACGGTGGATGGTAGAGGGTCGATAAGGAGTATGTGAAGGGTGAGCTTAGTGAAGAGAGTGGAGGGAAAAGCGGTGACAGTCGGAGGCTTTTCTTTATCGCGCCACTGTGGCGACTAACGGGAGTGTCAGCATTTGGTTAGGGCTGCAGCGGGTATGTAAGATTAGGTGAACCACGGTATGAAAATTGACGGTTGTCATACACATGTACATTTGCTTAATATTGTTCCTGAAAAATAATGCGTCCCACCAAATTTCTTACTAATTTAAGACTCGATCGACAGGTACCAATCGATCAATTGGTTAATGGAGAACATAATCAGCAGATTAATCCATATTAAAATAATTATTCAGTGGAAAAAGAGCCTGACCTTATAAGTAGCTTTAATTTAATTATTTTTTTTTTTTTAGTTTAAGGGTTAACGTGTAATAATAATAATAATAATAAGAAGAAGAAGAAAAAGAATCAGAAGTGGAAATTAGAGAAAATCTCATACCTGCTAATCGCTGCCCACCGCTACAGAATAGAGGGAAATATCCTCTCCATTTCATCATCAGTTTAGGTGGAGTTGTGGACCCTTTATAACTGGAATCCCTGACCTCTTGGGGAAGCGCTAGCCAGGATGTTGCCACAAAAATATAATGAATCAGAATAATATGGTTATTGTTGGATAAATCACTTGTTCTGCAGAAGTGCTACAAGGAGTGTGGATGCGAAAGTGTTTATATAAAATAAACTCTTAACCCTGCCACCCTTTAAACCCTGAATGTAGGCCCACAATTTATTACTATTATAATTTACATCTCTTTCATAGATGCTGTATGGCATAGAACCCTGTGGCACTCCACAAAATCAGGTAACCTAAAAGGCTGTACAGTAGTTTTTCCTTCAGGATTAATAACTGAATCATTACTTTAGGGTATAAGGGATTACTCAGGATACAATCTATGGCCCTTTAATTAGAGATTTGATCCTTTTAATTACTCCTCAATTTAGTTCTAATTGTCAAAAGCAATACAGTGATTTGTAGACCTACTGGGTTACATCAGTCATTGGACAGCTTGGTAAGGTCAGGTTTCCTGGGCTCAGCTCCGCGCTAAGACACCTCTTCCCTTGTGGGTCTCGGAAGCTTAGTGTGCCTGACAGAGGGCCATGTGGGATCTGCACTCAGCACTCCGCTCCACTCTCGGTCTGGATCTGTGCTGACTGCCTACCTGTGACCTTGGCTTTGTGGAGGCTCAGCCCCAGGAGGATGATGGACTGGCTCGCAGGTCTGATCCGTGGCTGGGCGTCTCCAGGAGCGGAGAGTTGTTGACATGTTTCCTCACATCTTTTGTTGAATGGGAGTACCTGAGTAGAGACCTCTCCCATGTGGAGTGTGTCAAGTCTGAAGCCAGCACAGGTTTGTCTTGTGAACACAAGGAGCCCATCATGATTAAAGTTAACAGCTGCATTTGCAAGCCCACCAGATGTACGGATCAGTAATGCTCATACCGTATGTGCCTGTTACCCATCTAAAATTCTAACTGGCTGATACAGCTGTCCAACACCACCTGTCTCGCCAAACATGTTGATTGGTGTGGGGGGGGGGTTATTAAAAATAAATAAATAAATAAATAAATAAATACATAAATAAATACATACATACTGCTTTAGAGGTTAATCAGCTTGGGGCATTGGTTCCCCGCCATGGTCCTCGCAGATCTCCTGCCCTGCATATTTAGTGTTCAACCGTCTCCTTGCACATCTGATCCAGCTAATCGGCTAATTAATAAGTCCTTCCTGAGTTGTAGGCGGGCCTCTGGGATCAGGGTTGGGAACCAATGGTTTAGGCTTATATTGGCTTACATTGGAATCTACATGGGTAGGGATATGGGCTAGTTCTCTCTGAGACCTGTTTGAAGAGGTCATGAGTGATGCGGCAGCATGGCTGCTACAGCTCATGCTCTCTGGCCAGCTGCAACAGATCTTCTACCTGAAGTAGTGTGTCTAGCACTGCATGTTTTAGTTGGGTCTGCATCTAGCGATTATTATTTTATTAATTAATTAGTCAGTTAATCTAAAACAATAATTGATTATTATTATGTGTTTGTGTGATAATTGTAGCCATAATAATGGAAAAAAGAATATTTCTCTATATTTCAATATTTTCTTTAATCATCTTCCCTTAGACACAGTATAACACTTCAGGGCGTTATTTTACAAAACAAAAAATATAATAATAAACCTGCTTTATGCACAGCAACCCTTTACCTGAAATGGAGTGTCTGTGTCTGTTACTTAAACTACATTACACTTAAAATTAAAAATGGTGTACTTGGAAAACTTGGAATTAATTAATCACTGGGTTCATGTATAATTGAGGTGATCACTGGCAAATGTGTTTTTGTATCAATGTAGCACGAGAAAAATAATTAAAAGGATTTACAGGCTGTAGCAACAAGCTGTAATGCTAATTTAAGCTATTCTCTCGCTCGTACACGGCCATTAAGCAAACCAAAACGGCTGAATTACAGTGTTGGATAATGCACACTGCAGCGTTACTTTAGCATAACTACTTTTACTTTTGATTTGGGGGCGAACAAGAGACAGCACCCGCAGTGCTGTTATGCTGAGGTTTTGACAAAGCGAGTTGCTTTCACCTCAAGTGCTCGTTCATAGCAGATTCTTCTTTTTAAAAAAGCTTACAGAGCACCACACTGCTGGGTCTCTGTCCAAAACCCTCCCACATTTTAGATAGCGATGGAGTTTTAGCTGCAGAAGAAAAAGAAATCCAGAGAAATCCGTATAGATCTGTGTGTTCAGTGGGCGTGTGTTCTGCAGCGTTATGCAAATCCTTGTGTTTCCTTAAATGATGGCGTTAATGATGTCGATTACATTGACGAGGGAGTGTTCAGTTTTTTTTTTTAAAGGCTAAAATGGGTATTATTCCTGTCCTCTTCTGGGACTATCCTGTGGCACATTGCCATGATCTGCATAAGTGCTAAAGCCAATTAACACGGGCTCTGAAAAATGTTCCGTATTGCTAACACTGGATTGGAAGCAGGCTCCATCACAGTTGTGGAGGACTCTGGTCATCTCACCTGTTATTTGCCAGCTTTATTTGGTGTGTTGGAGCTGGGAAATTAGCAAACTGTACTGGACCCTGGCCCTCTGTTTCCCCTCATCCAAGCTCTGCTGCTTTTTATTGCCCCCATGGTCTCATTTGACTGAGGACTTGACTTAGTTTAAGTAGCCCTGAGATGCAAGTAAGGCTTCTTTTCTCATCATCAGGGTCTGGGTGTATGCTGTTGTGTAAAGTTGTACACATCGTATTTAAAACTTAAGCGTCTATATGTATTTATACCTGAGTATGTACATAATGGAAGTGTGTGAGACCTGCTAACTGCACAGCTTTGATTGTGAGTATAAGCAGTGCAGAGCTTCCGTAAGTAAATCTTTCCCATGCAAGCAATCTGCCCAAGCTTCTAATCACGCTAGTATCAAACTTAACTGCTGCATAAAATTCCCTGCTGAAAAAGAGACCCTCGACCTCACTTCAACAAGCCAGACTCTGTTTTCGTTCTTATTCATAGCTGTTTTATTTTGATGCAGCTGTTTTTGAACTTCTGGCTCAAATATAATTAGCCTTTTATCATTTTTAATTAGCTTAACCGGCTGTGTGTTCAGAGCAAGGGCAGAGACAGTGATGGGCCTTTTAAATGATGTTTACTGAGATTGGCTTGCTTTCAGATTTGTGTGGGTTTTGGAAAGTAATTCAGAAGTTAAGTAATGAGTTGTGGGACTTTTTCTAGAGAATCAGTAAAGTAATCCCGTGGTAGTTTGGGAGACATAATAGATTAAAGCAACGTTATGTAGGAGCTGTACCTTAAAATAGCAGCTCTAGAATCGTGTTGATGCTCCACTGACTGTAAAAGGGGCAAAGGGGTCTCCGTCATTCCCACTATACTGCACTATAGAGGAGCTGAACGAGACCTCTCTCCAGAACTGGGTAATACTTTGTAACCAGAGTCATATTAGTGTAAAATCCTTCAGATTCTGTATCTCTTAGCTTGTTCACAAATGCACATCTGTGTACAGCTGTCCGTGAGGGGGTGCTCAAAGCGTGATTTGTATTTACAGCAGTGGTGTAAAAGTGAATTGCACTCTGCAACTGTAGGGGGAGCCCAGGAGCAAGACAAAAATACCAGTTCCCACTTAAAGCTGCATTAACTACAACCTTTTTGCTCACCACAAGCCGCTTTCTTCACGCTGAGAACAAAACGCTGGAGATAGAAAGATGGTGTAGAGGAGATAATTGAAGTGGAAAATGGGCTGTTTTGTCGTCGAAACCTATGAGGATGGGTGGAACTACACATCATACTGCAACCGGCCAGCGGAAGCGCTAGACCTGTGGTTGCTTTACTTTTGAGAGACGTTGCGCTGTCCATGTTTTCAATCATCAGTCATTGGTTCAAACCGGATTTAGGACCTTATGTGTTAATGTTAATCACTGGGAGAGCATCAGAGATGTCTGACTTCGCCTCTGTGTTGCTGTGTGCCTTGCTTGCTTCATTATATTACAGGCTCATGGTTGTCTGTGCAGCTAGAATCATTTAATCGTTAGTTTAACTGGGTGCACCCAGAGTTAGCCAGGCCTGACTGGTTTGCTAATACACTACACATGCTACAAGCTGCCTTGGCAGAGTGTTATTTTTCACCTTTATATGAATGTGTATTTGTATGTAGCTGTAGCTGTTGGCTCTTCCGTGGCCTGGGGCAGGGAGACTCTAGGCTCTCTGCTGTGTGGCATTAATTCTGAGATTCTGTGGTGTCACCTCGCTGCTAATTACCTGTGTAAACAGGCCTCCTGGGGACTGCAAACATGCTCCCCGTCCATGTCTCACAGTAGGGCCCCGTCACAGCATCAGGGAGGTGACCCCATTTTTTTTTTATTAGTTTTTTTCCCCTCTAAGCTTTCAAAGCAGATTCTCTCCACTGTGAGTAAGCGTGCAGAAAGAGGCCATGACGAAAGAGCTGCAGAATAAACTGCAAGAGACCTAGAGGATGGCACCTCACCTCGGTCTCTCCTACATCATGTTTTTTTTTATTTTTGATGTATAGTACATTTTTCTTCTCGTGTAGAAAAAGTGGGGTTACATTTCTGTGTAATTGATTCTGCCATGAGGACTGAGGACATTGCTGTCTCTGTACAGAGCTCTAGCCGGTGGGTGCCGATGGTGTGTATATAGCTGGGTGAAGCCTTGGTCCACAAGGTCACATGAGGCCTAGTGTTTGACTGTAGCTCGTGCTAGTCCTTCAGTCTCATGGAGCCTTGCCTAATGGCCCCTGTGCCTCTTTTTTAGGGCCTGTCAGTGTTATTGATAATCAGATGGCAAGCGTCCAGTTCACCCGGAGCTGAGAGAATGAAGCAGCTGCCAGCTTGGAGTCAAGTTGAGCCTTCGCCGCTCTTTCTGGGCATGAATGGCCTGTGCTCGACTCCCTGAGGTTGTGATCGTTATTTACTGTCTACACGTCCCACACGTTGGAAATAAGGAGGCATTGAACACGTTGATTAATAAATGAAATGGTATTTTCGGGAGTTAATAGGATGGATTTGTCAGCTTATTGAGGCTTGCCAAGCTTTCCATGGAGGGATGAATAGGTCTAATTTGTCCGTATGGACCTCTTGGCTCTGAGCTGGAAGCTAACCTGGTTCCCAGTCACCTGATGGAAGGCTTGCTATACTTTAGTTTGACCAAAAGTGCAAAAACATAGATCCTTACAGTATAGTATGTTTATGACTTTGTCAGCTGAAATACTAGCTGTGCCTTCTTCTACATTTCATCTAAAATCCTTGGCCCTCCTTAGTGGCTGTGCTTCTTTCCTCATTTTGGTAAAGTCTGAAGTACTACCTATGGGCAGGGATTTATGTCTGGGCCTGTTTCAACCCCATGGCTCTTCATTATTCTCCATAATGGCTGCAATATAGCTAACCTGAAAATGGGGCTTATTACAGTTCAGCGTTTGGGATGACTTGTGAAATGATTCTCAGAGGATCCTGATTTAATCCTATCTCCTGCCTGTGAAGAGACGCTCATTCTGTTTCTCATTCCTTCCATAACATTCGCCGATTTGGTCTTTACTTGCTTTTTGAACGTCTTTTGGAGACGAGCCACCGCTGGAGTCTGCAGATCTGGAGTTGTCAAACCTAGAATTCGTTACTTCCACCAAGGCTTCATGTCCAAAGGTAAATACTGCCCAAGAGCTGCTGATGTGTTGGCCTTGTATTGTAGATTGCTCTTGATGCTACTTCTGAGAGAACCCATTGGACTCTGAGAAATGGCCTCTAAGTACAGGCCCAAGGTGAAGAGGAGGGTGGTAGATTAATGTATTGTACGTGTGGTATTGATTTTTTTTTTTTTTTTTTTTTTTTTTTTGCTATTCCCCCACCCCCCTCCCACCCCCAACTTTTTTTCTGCTTCTTCATTCCTCCCAACCCTGGTGGGCCCCTAATCCTGGTCAACCTCTTGGAGCCGTGGGCATGGGCCCATGTCGAAGGTCTTTGAACCAGAATCTTTTAAACCATGTTTTTTACGCTCCTGGCCCTTCTGACCTGACTGTAGTCTAGTAAATGTGAGCTACGGTGCTGCTCACTATCTCTGCACACCGGCTCCTGTTTTGTCTCATCAGAAAATGTATTCCTCGGGCCTATTTTTTATTAAGATTTAAATGAGGTTGTATGTGGTGGTCGCATTTGAAAATCTATTACGGCAGCGGGTGCAGGCCTCCCGGACACAGGAGATCGATAGTGCTTTGTTGGCAGGATGGAGGCTCTGCTCCTGTTTACCGGAGATGAATTAGATTTTTCTAGAAAAAAAAAAAGAGCAAAGCCTTGCTCTGCCGCCATTCTTATCACCACAGTGAGGGATACCTACCCGTGAGGCTGGGCTCTTTAATCCTCTACAATCACTAAAAGTCTTATGTAGAGTACTACGGGTTGCAGCCTTCCTCTTAAATGCAGTGTCTGTCCCTTTCTGCTTACCCTCTTTTAATTACAGCTGTCTCTCTCTGACAGAAGGGTCATTTTATTATTTTGTCTTAATCAAAGCTCTTCTGTGCAGAGTTTATTAGTGGTGGGTGTAGACTTTATTGCAGTGGACTCGATGTCTAGTGTAGCGCTGTCGCTGCCTTTCACAGTGTGGTTCCTGCTTTATTTTAAAACTGATGATGGATTATGATGATTATTATTAGGCAGCTGAATGATTTATGATTTCTCTGATTTTACTTTTATATAATATGTCCAAATGTATGTGGACACCCCCTTCTAATGAATGCATTCAGTTACTTCGAGTGGCACCCATTGCTGACACAGATGTGCAAATGCACATACAGCTTGTCTAGTCCCTGTAGAGAAGTACTGCTAATAGAATAGGACTATCTGGAGCAGGTAAACATGAACCTGTTGGCTCCAGACCTAACGCCAGTCGTCTTCTGCAAATTTAACATCATCTTCAGAAATTTCTTTTTTTTACGTCACTCTTGTCAACAAGCAGAAGACGAGCAGGTTTTAAGCTGCTTAATCGTGAATCGTGCTCTGCCAGCATCCTCCCCAAATTCTTGAGGGTAAAAAATTCAACTCTGTTTTGACTATCTTTGAGCCTGGATTTCACCTGCCATTAAAGCAGATGCTCTTAAGAGAAGTTAAAGTTAAGTGTTGATTGTTCTGTTGGTTATGCTAATTACTACCTTTATAAATATGCATATTTTTGTGCCAAAACCTGTGCATGACATTTGTCTGTGTGTGTGTTTGTGTGTGTTTGCTGCTTTTGGGGAGAATACAATGTGTTTTATAGTTGTGTAAAGGTTTGCTGTGGTCAACCTTGCAGGTGGTGTTGAAGATCATCAAACACTACCAGGAGGAGGGCCAGGGCAGTGAAGTGGTGCAGGGTGTCCTGCTGGGACTGGTGGTGGAAGACCGACTGGAGATCACCAACTGCTTCCCGTTCCCGCAGCACACTGAGGACGATGCAGATTTTGATGAGGGTGAGTGAGGGGAAGCTAAGCCATGTACCGAATGGCACTGGGCAATGTTCACAGAACTGGGGAACACACTGGCCCAGTTTTTTCAGAGAACTCAAGCACCCCCCCCCCCCTGGAAAGGTCCTGGAAAACTGGAAAGATTATGTCTTCAAAATAGTGTCAGAAAAAAATGGAAATATGGAAATGAATGTTTAGTAATTTCCATATTTAATTATGAATCCAAGTAATTAATAATTACTTGAAGATTTTCAAATAGTTATGGACAGTTATTGCTGGCTTGTTCATCATAAACAGAATTAAGATGGTTACGAGTTAGGTAGATGTGAAATGGAGATACAAAGTTTTGAATCAATGAGGCAGTCGTTGTTCTGCATGCAGTATTTTGAGGGCGTAAGTATGTTCAGACTAATGTCAAATGTGGCTTCTTTGCTGACTTAAAGCAACATTATGAAGCAATTTTACAGTAAAATAACACTTTCAGAATCCTGTTGATGCTTCAGTAACTGTTACAGGGAGAATGGCGTCTCTAGCATTGCCTCTCCGGGGCTGAAAAAACTACTACTACACTATGGGACAATGTTGGAACTGCACAAGATCTCAAGATCGCCCAAACTGGGTCTTATTTGGGTGAAACCCTGTAACATTACTCTATTGACCCCAGATAAAGATCAGCTTCTGTAGGTAAAGAAAGATGTCTTCAGCCTGTCAGCAAATGCACATGTACAACTGCCCATGATGGGGCACTTCAAACCGCAGTGTGCATTTACAGCAAGAGTGTGAATTTGAATTACTCCTACCAACTGTAGGGGGAGCCAAGGTGCAAAAATACCAGTTTTTGCATAATGCTGCTTTAAATGTCACCCATTAAGAGAAGAGATCACCAACAAACATCAGCAGTGAGCAGTAAGGCTTCATTCTGTCCCCAGATGCTTCATAGAAGGTTCAGACATTTTTATATTTCATATTTTCAGTTTGAATTGCAACAGTACAATAATAAAGCATAGCTGCGTTGGTGGAGTACAGCTGTGAAAGGAATACTTTTAGAAGTCCGCTAAGATGTGTTCAGCTCTAATTAAGTATGACTGACAGGGCCAGTGTCTGCTTCTCATACCACACACAGTAATTTGTGTTTCACAGATTTGACAGCTAGTAAAATTTTTACTGCGTTTTGGAGACAACAGATGACTTGGTATGCGGAATCAGAATGTACATCAGTCTACGTCTGTGGTTTTAGTCTCTCTCTCACTGTCCCTCACCTTTTCCTCTCAAGTTGCTTGGTTCTTTTTAAATCCCTTCAAACCTGAAGACCTGTATGTTGCTCCCTTCCTAAACTCCTCATCCACAAGCTACATGAATGGAGTATTTCATTAGTGGTTAATCTTAGTAGATCTTAAATTCATAGTGGACACACATGAATTACTAGTAGATACAGTATAATTTATAGCGGACACTGAATAGTTTATGGTGGGTAATGATGGTATTATAGTAGTAGTAGTGTTATAGTAGCATAGGAACTGCTTGATAATACATAATAGATAAAGAACTCTTGATAGTGGGCCTTGAGTACTTCTATTGTGGCATTCATAGTAGATACTGAATACTTCATAGTAGGTACTGAATGATTTCTAACAGATCCGGAGTAAATTATAATGATTAATAAATGGGTCTTAAATCTCAGAAATACGTCTAGGTTTCAAGGGGCTGAAGCAGAACCAGCGAATCACCGGATTTGCAAAATATGTAACCCATTCAATGAATGTCACATACTAAACAGACCAGGTGCGAATGCAAGACTGACAAAATACAGACCTCATAAATAAGGTGACTTATGAGTGGAATAGAATAAGAGAGCAGAGAAGCAGTATAACAGACCCAAAGCATAAAAACCTCACACAGTGAGATGGCGGGGAAGAAATATCACGTGCGCGCGCAGGAAAAGCGGTAGCTACCACGTGAGCTGCCTAAGCTGCAGGGAAAAGGTGGACCCCATCATCAGCTGACTGATTAGAGACAGACAGCAGGAAAGAAAGGAAGTGGGAGACTGCGAGAAGGAGAGAGAGAGAGGGATTAAGACTGCTTGTAATCTGAAGCTGAAGCCTCCTAGAAGAGAGAAATGGCCTGCTAAACGGACACACACACACACTCACTCACACACGTGCACACGCAAGCGGGGTGAGAAATGAAATCCCTTGGTGCCCTTGTGATAGATTACTTTTGAAAGGACTTCAAAGCCCTCGGGAACCCTGAGGCATTGGCAAAGGGGGAGGAAGGGACTGTACCTTCAAACTTGCTTCTGTTTCTCTGGCAGAGCAATACACCACACACACACACACCACACACACACACACACACACACAGACAAACGGTCACCCAACTCACTGTGTTCATTTCTAGCAAAATGTGGATAATAGTTAGAAGCTGAAGTGGAACAGTATATATATTTTTTCATATATGCTGGATCACTAATCCAGCATTCCTCCTGCCCTCCAGCACCATTCTCATTAGTAGATTGGTTAACAGTATGGATACGTCATTTTTCTTCATTAAAAGGTTCAGTAGGTTTTGAGTATTGAATCATAAACACAGTCATTACTGGAATCGATTTGTGAGTCGAGTGTGTCATTGCAGCCCTAGTTAATAAAATTAAAATGGAAGTGAACACCTTAAGACACTGAACAATAGTAAAATAAATAACATGTAAAAAAGTATTATACAGTATACAGTACTGTGCCAAAGGTTTAAGCACATGTGAACATTAGAGGTGAAAATATCCTTATATAAGCAGTAAGAGTTTATTTCCTCAGTAAAACATTAATATTAGAATGAAATATAATAATAATAATAACGTTAATATTTCATGGTTTTCCATCACTGTGTTCATTAGAACATCTCAAGTTCTCCTCATATCAACACCTGGTTTGGTGGTAAATCAGGGCTCAATGATGGTAAATCAGGTGAACTGCTGCTGCTGCTGCTGCTGATGGAATTGAACACATCCTCCACGCTGTGCTGGCTGGACAGGGGGGCGTCCAGGAGAAACCTGGAGGAACCGAGCTCTGTTCTTCAGACTAGCTCACCGACAAGATCTCACTACTTTCTTCAGAATCAGAAGATCTTGCTCCTTTTTACTGGATTTATGTTTACCTGCACTGTTTTAAAAGGATCTGGAGTTCCTTCAGTAAATTATTTTTAATAATATAGCTTGGATACAAATTTTGCATACATTGTATGTATGATCGTCGCTGTTATGCAAAAATCTTGTATCTGCATTTTGGCTTTTCTTCACTTTTTGACAATGTGAATCTGGCAGTGTTTCTTTGCATTTCCATTGAAATGCTGTATGTTTTTAATGTTATTTATACATTCAGGCTTAAATTAATTTAATACGAAACTTTAGTTAACAGTTATAGTCTTTAAATCCTTTTTCTTAACATTTTCTTAACATTGTCCATTAGTTGGTTAGGCTGTGAGGAATATGGAATTGACCATAAATCCGCTAGGACTGTTCATCCCTGTAAATAAAGGCCCCCTCAAACAACATATGGGAATAATCTGTATCAATAATATCAATATTTAAATATTAATATAAAAAGGCAGTTTTTTTTCTGATTTCCCCATTTCCTACCCAGTTTGGAAGGCCAGTTACCCAGTCCCTGTTCATTTGAACACCCCCGAACACTAGCAAGGCCCAGCACTAGGAGGGTGAAGACTAGCCAGCCACCCTCTCTTTCACACTGCCCCGATGCAGCATTGCTAGGCAGCTCCGACACAACAGCTAACAGACACCTGTTCTTACCAACATCACACTAGAAGTGCCATCAACCCACCCCTGAGGGAACAAGGCTAATTGTGCTCTCTTGGACTCTGTGGCTGCTGATTGCAAGCAGCATGTCCTGGGATTTGAACCAGCAAATAAAAAAGCTGTTTGATGAAACATACAGAGGATCAGAAACCCAGTACCTGAGGAAACTGATGAGAGACAGTGTTGTAGGACAAATGCAGTCCAACCCTAAGACTGAGCACACCCTTGTTTTCGGCACTGTAGTGGGAGAGTGTGTCCGAGGTGTTGAGCTTTCTCTGGGGAATAAGAGCCCTCTCTAAATAGAGAGGAGATACGCTGCTATCAGGTGGACCGCAGGGAGGTACAGAGCAAGCTGATGCTGTTTTCAGCCGTCAGCAAATTGTTGTATCCCTTTTATTTATCAGGAAGCCTCTCGGATCAGTTCCCGGGGTCCCACCGCACTGCAGAGTTCACTGTTCGTTTTCTGCGGCTGCATACCTGATCGAACCACTCGTCTAATTAACAAACCCTCCATGATCTGAAGCAGTAGCTTGTCAGCAGGGAAACCTCCAAACTGTGCGGGGTAGAGCTGTTCGAGAGATCCTTCACGCTTAATTTTTAGAACTGTGTGAGAGCTGTTATTCAATTCCTGTTGGTAGGTTAAGATAATTGCCTTTGTTCTTGGCATAAAGACTCGATAGGATCATGCACACTGGAGTATTGACCCGTCATAACAGCTTGGCATATGCTCTCAATTAAATTGGCAGCGGTGAGTTTGTGCATTGGACGTGTTTGCAGAGTCACAGTCCGAGACAGAAATGTCTCTGCCAGCTCAACGAGTGAGGTTTTGCCATGGCTAGGGAGAAGGGCAGATCTCATTAAGGCCCAGTCGATGTAAAGACACATGACTGATGCCAGTTTTAAGGACCTGAATGTTTTGATGACTGATGCAGATTCCAATAGATTTGGCCATACACTGCAGGTTGTTAAAAGAATAGAAAAGGGTAAAATGGCCGTTAACACCTAAACATCGGTATGGTGCACATATCCAATACATTTGAAATATGTTCTATAAATGTATTGAAAATAGACAAAATTCTAGTACTAGTAGACTTCAGTTCTTCTTGTGGGATTAAATGGTTGCTGTCTTGTGTTCTGGAAGAGGAGCAGAGAGCTAGGTTTCTAAATTAACTCTAATTAGTCTACTGGACGACCTTTCCAGCGTAAGCCACAGGGTGATGCCACTCAGAAGAAGCTTTACTTATCTTGTTTTTGGGGGACTGTCCAGCATAGTCTGCTTATAATAATCAAAGCATTTCCATTTTGTTTATACCTTATTTCAATAGTATCAGACATATTCACTATTTTAAGGTATAACAGTTTAACAGTTAGGATGCCATTCAGCTTTTCAAACAAGTCAGTGTATATAAATAAAACCAGTGATTCTGCATATTTTGTGTCTTCTGTATTCGGACACACCTCAGCACATGATCTGAAAGGTGCCCTAGCATGGAAAGTGGCAGAACGTGACATGTTTGTCTCTTCACTGAAAAGGCAGTCCAGCATTAGCAACAATGAGCTGTTAATTGAGCCAATTCCAAAACCCCAACACTGTGAGGTAACAGTCTTTGCTCATTTTATTTACGCCTCCAAAATGTACACAAAATTTGCACTAGCCAGACGTTATGACCTCGAATCAGTATCACCATAATTGATATTAATTCACATTAAAATGAACATTTTACCTTGAGTTTCTTGAGTTGGCTTGATAGGAAACAGTACATGAACACACCCAGTCCTAAGAGAGTAAATTAAAAAAAAAAAAAAAAAAATATGTTGATTGACTGGTTCTGAATATGTTTCAAATAATTTATTGAATCATTTATTCAAGAATTGATTCATTGGCCAGCCCTCCACCCAGCCCTCTAGAAAAAGCTTTTTGAGGTTAAAATCAACATCTACTTCAGGAGAAATCTGAAGCAAGGCTAAAACAGGCTAAAACAAGAAAAGCCTGAGAAGGGCTAACTGGTGCAAATGCTATTTACATGGGAAAGCCAGGCGGGTTATGTTGTAGCACTCTCCCAGGAGATAGACGGGTAAAAGCTGATGTTAGGTCAACCTTGGAATGGAGTAGGGTCATTGGTAGCCGAGGAAATGCAGAAATGCAGAGGCTGTAAAGGCTCAAAGCAAATGGTAGCTCTATGGCAGAAGGGAGAGGGGCTGAGCAGGTTCTAGGCTAAAAGGTAACCCAGCTGACTGGCTCGAATCTCTTCAGCTAGCTAATCACATGCTCATGGTTAATGCATCTACCAACAACCTAAAATGCTGTATAAAAATTCATTCTTAATGTTGGGGTCCAAGTTCAGCAAGGTTCAGGAGAGTATTGGGTTTATGGCCTGGTTTAATGTAACTGTCCTCGTGAATCGACTGCTGATATTGGCCAACCTTTATTATTTGGGCCCTTATTCTTCTCTTAGCCATGCTGTTATGGTTGAGAAGCCTAGGTATGTTTACCCAGACCTTCATGAGACCAGATGTCTCTCAAGTCTCCGTACAAAGAAGTTTGCTCAGACTTTCTTCCCTTGCCTGGAGCACTTGAACCATGAAGTTGTGTTTAGCGCAATGTTGAAACCTTGGCCGCTTGTGCGCCGCCGGTCTTATTAATCTCTCTAGAAGCGCGTCCTTTGTGTTTTACCACCCCACTCGACGTTGTCTTCCATTCCCAAGTTTACCGCCTGCCAGCTCCTCAATGATCACTAAAGGAGAAAAATGTCATTGTCAATAAGGCCGGCCTGTAAAAGGCGTGGTAAATTGCGGTGTAATTCAGCCGAACCCCGTATTGGAGTGTGGGTTCGGGAGCTGCGCTTTTATTGAGTTCCTCCAGAGAGCAGCGCCTCATCAGCTCGCTCGACAGAGAGGCGAGGGGGAGATCGGGCTTGTTACGAGAGGAGGGGAGCGCGAGTGTGTGCTGTTTGCTTGGATTTTATGGTCTGTGAGTGTGCAGGTGTAGCCAGGGAAACAGGGAGTGCATCAGGTGGGAGAGAGCGAGGCGACCAGGCATTATTGAAAATGTAATAGACGCTGCCGCTGAGGGACAGAGGAGCGGCGAGCGAAAGAGAGAGGGAGAGAGGGAGAGAAGGTGATGAGTAAAAGTTGCCAAGCTGATGCCCGTGTGCTCAGGATGTGATGTCCAGGATTGCTTCAGAATGACTGGATTGCTTTTTATTAAAGGATGAACTTTAGGTCAAAGAGTCCAGAAGTTCATTATTGAATGTCATTCAGTCCTCAGTTCATATATGGAAATGAAAGGTTGCCTAGAATAGTAAACCGTAAATGGAAAACCTGCTGAATGATGAGAGTTTTGGTACATGGAAGCGACATACTGTGAACCTCAAACACTGTTTAACACTCTAATATTTACACCCTTAAAAATGTACATACGCCCAGTCCTCTGGCTAATGCTCTCTTTAAGGCTCTCGTTAATGCTGCCACATGGTAAAGCGCAATGGCCATTTCAGGGGGCATTGTTGGTCATTTAAACACTGGAGGAACACTGGAGAGTGGCACATCACTGCCAGACTCTCGTTAGATATTGTGAAAAGAATTACTACATGAACCAGGCCTACAGGCTACA
This sequence comes from Salminus brasiliensis, assembly GCF_030463535.1. Taxonomy (NCBI): domain Eukaryota; kingdom Metazoa; phylum Chordata; class Actinopteri; order Characiformes; family Bryconidae; genus Salminus; species Salminus brasiliensis. Next base: position 42,684,020 of record NC_132880.1, on the reverse strand, counting down.
GGCCTGATCCGGGGAAGGGGCAGTCAAAAGTGAGGTGTAAGGGAAGCAAAAGCCACGGTAGCAAATGGTGTCCGTGCTAGACTAGGCTTTACCGTTTGAATTTACCGTCTCTTTTGGTAGGTACTTGCATGTTGCAGGACAGGATATCAGCACTATCCGCTAAAACTGGGGGGGGGGGGGGGGTGGAAAATAAATATTTGCAATGGTCTTGTTAGTGAAGTTTGAGGGTAAACTGTGCACCCTGTTTTGTGGGACGAGTCGTCAGTGGTGCTCATTTTTCACATTTCAGCTTTTGAAGCTCAGAACTCAGAACTGTCTTTTTTGCTTTTGTTTTTTGAACCAATTAACATGAAAAAAACAAACATTCTAAAAACATTACGAATATTAATTGAAAGTGAGCATTTTTGGGAAGCTCAACCCAAATCCGTTAAGACACAGCCATTTATAGCACAGTACAGAACAGAACAGACTGTTTAATTCACTTTTTACCTAATGTTAATGAAGTTATTAAAAGGTGGCTCTTAAAAAAAATTATAAAAATTTATAACCAAATAATTCATCTCCCAGCCTTTTTTTTAATATTAACACTAATTGTCTGCCCTGCTTGAAATGTAATATTATTTTTGTAATACAATGCATGTTATTAGTCTGTTCTAACTAGCTAAGGTTTTCTTGGGAAAATAGCAAAGCACTTTTGTAAGTCGCTCTGGATAAGAGCGTCTGCTTAATGCAGTAAATGTAAATGTTATATAATGCATGCATATTAAGGCCAGGGTGCATCAAAATTTGATCTTGCAATGCCACAGTGTGACCGTGTGTCTTTTATTAATTGTGATCTCTAATACAGTTGCATTGTTTGAACACCATTTGTTTATTTGCAAACAAGCAGCAACCAGTACCATCCTATGCACCACACTCCCCTTGCCTCCCAGCCACAGCCTCATCATTAGATTATGCAACAGCTTCATGTATCTCCATGGTGTGCACACCTGCCTGCTCTGCAGCAAGATGTGTGTATGTGCGGGTGTGGGTGTGGGTACTTCTTGTGAGAGTTAATGAAATGTTAATTAATGATGATGGTTTAATGAAAATGAGGGGGCTCTCAGGGCCGGCTGTCTACACCTCCTAAACCTTTGCTATAACTGGACAAATGATGGGAGCCTAATGACTGCTTAAACGGCTCTCATACGCAGAGTGAGAGAGCGAGAGAGGCCTTGAACAATATGGGCTGCAAAAAGTACTAAATTCACTCTCTAATGAGCAGACAAGCCTTTTTCCCTCCCACCAGGCTATATCGCCGTATTTACCTAAAAGTAAGCCTGTTTATTAACACCGTGTCGCGTCTCCTCCTTCACCCCGTCTCTTCACTCAACAAACGTTTTCGTTTCGAGCTTTCTTCTCCTGACCGCGTTTCACCCGTGGGGGCGTCAGCGCTTCGGGGAAGAGACTAACTGGGGTTCTGTGGAGCCTGGTAAGCGACTTAAAAGAAGGATTGCAGTCAGCCTGCAGGTGCTGAGCAACAGCACCTAAGTTGCTGCAGTTTTGATCCATAGATTTGACATTGTTTAAGAAATAATTAATGAATAATAAATGCAGTTAAAAGAAATCAATATTTATAGTAGCAGTTTTTCCTCACCTCATGCTGATGCTCTGCTGACTGTAATGGGGATGATAATGTCGGTCATTCCCACTCCAGGCCTGCAGACAATGTTACTATGCAACTTCGGTGAACTGCATAAGACCTCTCTCCAGAGCTGCGTAACGCTGCAGAACCGGACTCCTATTCATGTAAAACCGCCTCAGTTCATGTGCTTCTTTACCCTCAGATGGCTGTTCTGTATCTCTTTGCCTGTCAACAAATGTACGTGCTGTTGTGTACCCGAGCTGGAGGCTGGAGAGCTTTATAGCTGGTTCACAGCTTTAGGGAAGGGGCATCAATGTGTATTGTTTAAACAGACGGTCAATCTTTAGGACTTTTACGATCTAGACAGTTCCAGCAGGCCATATCTGACTGACCCTGAAACTTCTGACCCTTTAACCTCTAGGCTATTATTATCTCCAGAGTGTCTGCATTCCTGGTACACCTAGTCTCCATTAGATCACACCAGATTTCACACGTTAACCAATGTAATATTCATCAGTGTACAGCTGTCTATGACTGGGAACACATCGTTTTTTTTTTTTTTGGCAGTGGTTTAAAAGTTAGGGGAGCCCAAGAGCCAGAAATATCAGTTCTCTCACATTTCGTGGAGGCGTGAAATTTGTAGTTTCTGTAATTGTTGGATTTGAGTGTCCGTCTATGTTTTGTGTGAAACTTAGACTCTGGTAAACCCATTTCAAGCACCGAAACGAATCCTCCTCATGGGTGAGGCGATGCTTTTACAGGAAATATGGAGAATTTCTAAAATTGAGTGGGTTTTCCAAGGTTGACCCATACCTTTACATGGTGCTCTGGGTGTCTTCAGGTCTCATTTTAATGAAAGCTAAAAGCAAATTTATGTAAAGAAGTATTATTATTTTTAATATTAACACGGACGATGTTGGACAATTTCTGACTTAAAAAAAAAAAATGCTCACCAAAAGTTTGAGTCTGATGGAAATGCACGTAAACCAAAGCAACCGAAACCCCACATTTAAGGACATATGCATTTTGACACTGAGAACAGAAGGTGGTGGCGTATGAATCAGTGTTGCGATTGAGCTTTTTCAATGGTGGATTCCACCGTTTCAGCAGAATCTGCACGCTGTGCTGCTGCTTGGCCGTCTGGACCATTTTCACTCTCGTCTGCCTCACTGATGCTGGCTGTTTACTGCACTGCTGTGTCTAATTACGGCTCGTGCCATCAGCCAGGATCCCTACACAGGCCAGCCTGGCCAGCACCTGCTTCCAGCTGTCTACATCTCTCTCTCTCTCTCTCTCTCTCTCTCTCTCTCTCTCTCTCTCTCTCTCTCTCACATTCTCCGTTTCTTTCTTTCTCCCCCACCACTATTTCACACATCAGTTTCTCTCTCTTGCTGTCCGTCTGTCTCTCTCACTCTTTTTGTGTCCCTCTTCCGCTCCCTCCTGTGGTGGTGCTGTTCAGGGTAGGTAGGAGATATGATGGCTAATATTTTCATAATCCTGCTGCCTCTTGTCTAGCTCCCAGGTGTCCACCTGAGCAGCTGCCGTTTTTTTAGGCTGATGTGAGCAGCATGGGACAGAGTAGTTTGGTTTCTTCGGCCTCTAACCCCTCTCTCCGATTGTCTCGGTCCTACAGCCATCTAGACCTGAACACAGAAACATCACTTAATGGTAGCTTATTGAGCACTTTCCTGACACATTTGGATTGGGTACTTCCTATGGATTAGGGCTGCTACAGGTTCTTTTTTTTTGGTAGTGATTATCTGTTGAGTATTTTATTCATTAGTTGATTAAAGTAAATGGCTAATTTATGCGCAAATTAATTTCCTTTTATCTGACAACAGCAAACGTGTTCTGACAAAGGTTCACATATTAAAGTGTAAAATTGTAGGTTTAAACTGGCAAGTCCAGCATGATAACTAAAAGAAGGCATTTATTAAAGTCAGTAGTGCAACTCTAATCCAGGGTCTTGTTTATTCCCCTCTTGTATAAGTATTGGGACACCTGCTTATTTGTTTCTTCTGAAATCAAGGATACTATTCTGCTTTTGGTTGAAGATGAGTGAAGTCAAGATGTTGGATGATTACCAGCCCACCTCATCCCAAACTCCTCCCAAAAGTCTTGGATGGAGCGCCAACCATCATTCCAGAGAACACAGTTCCACTGCTCCACAGCTCAATGCTGGGGGGCTTTATATCCCTCTAGCCCACACCTGGCATTAGGCATGATGCCAGTAGGTTTATGTTTATCTGCGGCTACTCTGTTTGCCAGTACTTCTCTACAGGGCGGGACAACCGTGGCTAACCGTATTTTAAAATGTTGACCATCTTAAAACGAGGACTGCGTTTTAAAATTGTGACGTGTCTGATGTCACATGTTGGTTCTGTGTTTGTCTAGTGCATGGCCAAATAAGATCCTCCCCCTTTTGCATTTAAGAGAGCCAGTGGTGAGGGCTGAAAGGCCAGGCAAGCAAACTTGGATGAACCAGTCAACTAAACATGCCTAAAACCACTCCTAAGACTGTTCACTCTGTGCTCTCGGATATGATTACCCTCTCACGTGTGTGATTCAGGGATCCCTTAGCTGGAACACAGTCTGTGCTGTGGTGTATAGCCTGCTAGCTAACCTTTCTAAGCCTTGACACATCCTATCCCCCCTGACGGTTCCATTGGTTAAAATCGTCCACATGATTAATTGCTCATCTTCATGCGGCCGACATAACTTATGCCAGATTAAAATTAATCGAAAGATATTTACTGAAGTTTTTAGCTTGATAAATTGTTGTTGCTAAGCTGGTATATGACGCTGATACCAACAGGGAAAGCTAGCTATTGCACACTTGCTATCCGCTGTCGAGCTAGTTCCGTTAACGTGTTATAGCAACAGTTATGTATATCCTCTCCCCCTGACACGTCATCTCTCCTGACTGTTCCATTGGGCGAAATTGTCCATGTGATTGATTGCCCATTTGCAAATGAAATAAATGGAAATATATATTTGTATTACTGTTCTTTTCTTGACCGTGCTGTAAGCAGTTGCTTTGGGTCCTCAATGGTCCTTCTGTGAGATGACCTCAGAGGGGATTGGCGGTGTCTTGGGGGATAGGATGTCACAAATCCGGCCTCTCGTTTCTCATTACTGTAATTTCCAACACCAGTCGCTGAGCTTCGCTTTCTCAGACATGAGCTTTTATGGTCAACACTTGCGTGTTGGTGCTCAGCAGTCAGTCCACAGCAGCTCAACTGGGCTGTCTGATACTCGGTGGAGCTGTAGCCAAGCTAGCTAAGCAAAGGCCAGCTTAGAGAGCGAGTTACAGATCCAAAACCACAGGAGGAAAATAAGCTTTTCTGTTCTTCCAACAGCAGCAGCTTGATCACTATTCACCAGCTGCTCGAGTCATTATCGACTAACTGTGCTAATGCTAACCAGCTTCTTTCCTGATTCAGAGCAGTTTAAGATTTGTAGTGGTCAGATGGTTTAACATTTATTGGTCATCCTGCGAGCAAACTTAATGCTGTATTAATGCCTTCTGTCCTCTAATAATACTGTATACCGCGGTATGATTGAGACAGTATAACGGTATGAAAAGGTTGATGCCACCCAACCCCATTTAATGTCCTTAATTGCTTTGACCAACTGTGGCAGCCCTGCTGTGGATGCATCCTGGAGTGGCGTCTCCTAAGCGATGTACACAGTATTTCCCATACAGTGGCACAATACAGGGCAGCCAGTCTGAGCAGAGATCTGTCCTAAAGGCTCGCTTGCAAACCGAGAGGAAGATAGAGGCTGGAAAATGGTCATTTTCATACATCCACAAAAACATAAGTGGACAATAATTGAGAAATAAAAAAGTGATGAATTAAATGTGAGCCCTTTAATGTCTGGGCGAGAAAGAACTAAAGTCACGGTAACCTCCATACATCCCTGCTCCTGTGCTACTTGACTGCATCATCATGATACAGCAGTCCTAGCACTTGGAAGCTGGCCCGTCTCCCTCCGCCGCTGCCAGCTGTAGAGCTCCACTGTGCTGCCTCTCCCCTGGGCTTCTGGCCCGGGTCTTTTTCATTAGCTGGATTTATCGGCAGTAGTAATTATAGTACGCTCTTAAGCCCCAGACGCTCTCAGTGCAGGCTCGATGGAAAAGATCACGCATTAATGCTGTTCGCTCATGAGAACTTAATTAGCAGCTTTTGTAATAGGTTTGTTGTTGGTGCTTACAAAAAAGAGGGTGGGAGGCAGCTGCATGAATGAGGTTTGTGTCATGTTGGGGGTGTGGGGTGGGAGGGGGGGGTTGATGTCAGGCCTCTGTTATTAATTTCAGTGATTGACAAACACGGTCGCATGCACCAGGCCCTGTTTGGATGTCTGTAATCAGAGGAGAGCGTAAGAACGGATGCTGCCTCACTGCTGGGATCTTGCTTTAGAAGGAGTGCCGGGGAAAGCGAGCACTGAGCGATAACTGAGGCAAAAAATGAAAGCCTTCAGTCGGCTGAAGTGTGCGTCTGCTCTGATGCTGGGGCTACGAGTTGATTTGGCAGGCCGGGAGAGTCCTGCAGTCCTCCAGCAGGTGGCAGTGTGGGAGCATCCTGGAGATCATCTAATACCCATCTAGGGGGACAGCGGAAAGTGACGACGGGTGTGCTGGTTTTCTGATAAACACATAAATACAAGTGCGTCTGATTTAAAGATCGCAGCTTCCTGCTGCCGGAAATGAGCCGAGGCCCATATTTCCTGGCATCAAATTTGAGTATTCATTGTGTAAATGATCTCCATGATTAACACTGGCTCAGCTGAAGGTGTGCTGGGAATGGATTGTTCATTTAAGCTGTTTGTTAGTTTGTGTTGGGCTGACAAGGAGAGCATTATGTCTTCGCTGCTGTCGCGTGGGTGATAGATTTGCTGGGTGATTTCGCATTCTTGCTGGGGACCGGGAGAGGGGGAAGAAAAAAGCCATGCTGGTTAACAGCGTCATGACGAGGGGGAAAATGGACACGCTTTCTCGAGTGGCATGTCTGTGATCTACAGCACGTCCATTATAGACATAACTTTGCCTCAGGTGGGGACTTGACAGATGGTAGGAGCTGCCTCCTGATTTAGGAGTCTTTCTGTCCTCAGGCCTCATGGCTTCCCTCTTGTCTTATTGATTATTTAAATGCAGTGATTGATCAGTCTGTTTGTAGTGAAGGCTGCTACGCGTTCAGCTTCGCCCAGCCCATAACAGCCCAACCCGGCCCCTCAATTTCCCATCAGCTGTAGTCAGAATCCGGAACGAGTGAGACTGCTCGTCTGAGGAGAGGCAGGCCCCCAGGGACCTGGCGGGACCTGGCGGGACCTGACGGCGGGCAGGTCACCATGCATCTTGAACCGCAGAGACAAATGGTTTTAAGTGGGAACAGGCCATTCTCAAAGGACACGTGCTGTGTAGCACCTGCTGTTAAACAATGAAGAACGGCCGCCGCCTCGGGCACAAGCCGCTAAAGCCTCTCTTGTCTACATCTGAACAACCTGTCCTGAAGTTTTTTTTTTATTCCCCTGTTCCTTCTCCAAATACCAAATAGAAGTTTCATTTCCATTTCTTATTTTGCCTCTCCCACATGCATCAGAACTGGCCTTGGACTGCTTTGCCTGTACTCCTGATTGGGGCTGGATCTGCCTTGTGGTAAAATTGTTGTTGTGAAGGATTTTATTTTTATTTTTTTATTTTTAGGAGTAGTGTAATCTTTGCTTGTGCAGTTGTGAATATGAATAGATTGTGTGAGTCTGCTCCAAAAGGTAATGTCACCAACACATTACAAACCTTGTTCAGCTCTACCGTGATTACTCATGAAACGGCTAATTTGAGCTTGTAATCTGATTAAGGTCAGCAGGTGTGGTCACCTTGAAGCACAGTCTAGGAAAAATGAAAGAAATCTTGCATGTTGAGGCGTTCATGCCTTCCTGTTGTGCTGGTGACCTTGATTTATTGATCTATATTTATTTAAATTTACATTTCTGGCATTTAGCTGATGCTCTTATCCAGAGCGACTTACAAGGTTACTTATATTACAGAGCTGGGCCAATGCAGTCTTGCCCAAGCACTCTTATTGGTGTAGCGCAGCATAGTCACCCATAGTCAGTTCCTGTCCGGGAATCAAACCCCAGTTTGGGAGCCATTGTGCGGTAGCTCAGTGGCATGTACTGGTTATGTGTCACCACAACAAGCATTGAATGGGTGTAACGAGTCATGATTCGGTATGATTGTGGTGTCTTGTTACTTTTTAAAAAATTTATCAAATGGAGGAGTGTGTGAAGTCCTGTCTTATGCTCATGTCTTCAGTTGTAGTTATATTGATTTTAATGATAAAGCTGTGGTGCCTTACAGTAATGTGCTAGTCACAAGCTAACATATTACCCCCCCCCCCTCCCCCCAAGTTCATGTACTCTTCAATACCATACCTGTAGTATTCGTACCAGTTATACCAGGGGGAATTAAATGGTGCCAGCATGAACAATACATTAACAGTACAACTAGTCCATAACTTGCCCAAATGTGTAATTCATTGTTTTTGGTTATAAGTTCATGTTGTTGGGCCAACCGGTGCTTCTAACGCTCTGGGTACGCTACACAACTTTGAAAGTTGTAGCAAATTATCAAAACTTACTGCTTATCTCTTACTGCCCTACTGGGTTTTGCTGATTTTCATGGCGATTGGAAAAAATTGAGAATAAAATGTCCGTTGCACACTAAACAGCTAGGGATCATACACTACACGTCTTTGGGTGAGGACGTGGGTGGGAAGACTGAGTCGGCGTGGTCTGTACGGACTGCAAAGGGAGTTGGAGTAGCACAGCACATATTAGAGGCTGCCCTACGTACAAGGCAGATGTTGGCTTCTTATACAAAATTCCATCCATGCTACAGTATCGGGCATTTAATAGCACCAACAGTTGGAATGTAAAATTAAAATAAATAAAAAAAAATAATCATTAAAACTGCTGAATAGCTGCACTTTTCATGCTCAATTTTCATTGGCTAATGATGGGACATGTTTCAGATTTAGATAAGGACTAGCATACGCTACTAGACTAAACTCCCATTCAGGTTATAAAAAAATCAGCACCCTTCACACATTGCTCGATTCTCTCTCCAACTGTCGACTTCAACTGGCGAAAAATCTGCAAATTAAAGCCAACCAGCACGGGCTCAGCCAGGATGAGAATCAGGGCTGAAATTGGGGTAAATATTAGTTTAAGGCCTGTGCTTGTTTATGCATTTGTGATCTATTATTGGCTCTTGTTTCAAATGACAACATTTGTTGGGTGTTACTTACTTACTTATTTTTGTAGAAACACATGGTCAGCAATTGCCGGTCCCTTTTTGCTTCTTGTGATTTAGAAAATTCCTTTTTTGTTTCAGTCTGTGTATTTTGTTCAGTAGCTGTGCATTTGCAAATATTTAGAGTCTCGTACTGGACATAATAGTGTATAGTATAGTATAGTGTTACTAATATTGGCTCTGTCCCATTTAGCTCATTATTTACCCCTACTCACCAGAGTTGTTGGGCTGTGTGCATGTCTGCACTAGCATAATTTAATGGATATGTATGTGGAGTTGGGACTTCTGGTGCTACTCTGTGTGCCACTATCTTTTATTTTTTTTAATTATAGAAGCACTGGCTTATATCGTTACTTTGGCGTAGAAGCCTTACATCTTCAAAAGCCCTTCTTAACCTTGTTGTCCATCCTGCATTTTTGCACACAGCTGCCAGGTTTAAGCGATGTGTTGCTGCAGTCCTTCAGTACTGTGTTCCTGTTTCTCTCTAACCCTTCTGGCTCTTTCACAGTGCCACTGTGGACCTCATACCACTTCTGAGAGGTCAAAAGTGGGTTCTAAGAAATTCCTTGCCCGATTCTCCATCAAACACACTCCTCATCCTCTCTCCACCCTCTTAGGAGCAAACCGTATCTGGAAGCTATTCTGGTCACCATAGGATTTCCGATGGAGACGAGCTAACGCATGCATTCCAGGGCTGGAAGGGTAAATGTCTTGTAAAGCAGTGACCTGAGGAAATGAAATGCGGTGTTGTGAAGCGAAGGAATGGCTAATGAGTTGTTGCTCAACAGAATGCTGGCACGTGGCTTTTTTGCTTGCCCTTTGAACGGTGGTCCTCCTCCTGCTGTGGCTCGCGGCGCGGATTAGAGCCACACTTAATCTCCGGTTAGATCAGATCAGCCGAGCGCCGGCCCCTGGGGCCGTTCAGCATTCCGGCTTCTTCTGTGACCACAGCCCAGAAATATTAGCTTTGAAATGTGTTGCTCTCCTGCTTGTCTGCGGCGTAACAACTTTTTCCGCCTCCCCTTGTCGCATCCACCTCCAGGCTGTTTTCCTTCCTTGTGCTACCTTGCCTTTTTTCGCGCGCTGTCTAGCCTGGAGGGTGGTTCTGGGTTGGTAATGAGTGCCCAGAAGGCCAATGTTTCCGAGCCGTCTCACTGGTTGGAAGGCCAGGGCCGGAAGAAGGCCAGGGCCGGAAGAAAAAGTGCAGGACTGTCTGTGGCTGTATATCAAAGGTGTATGTGCTTGCTTACCAGCTATGACTAATGATTGCGTTGCTGGGGGTTGAATATGATAGTGTGCTCTTTTTTATTTTTACTTATTTATTTATTTTTTACACTACTTCCATTTTATTCAGTTGCTAAATCAAAAGACTGTGACACTCTTCAGCTCCTCCGCTTGCATATCGGAGCCTCGCATTAGGGTGGAATTATTCATTGATCTGTGTTTATTTCCTCTGATTTATTTTGAATAGATGAATGCCATCAGAGAAATTACTCGTGCTTTCCTCGGGAGCCCCGAGGCTTAGATCAGATCTGCGGAAGTAGATCCCTAGTGTCAGCTCTGTCTGCTCTTGCATTGTTGGAAGACTTCTCAGCACTCAGTGTGTGTCCTGGCCCAGATTTGGAATCTTTCTCATGCATCATTCATGCACTTGTTTAATTGTCATGGCACCTCTCCGCTTTGAAGGGGTTTTAGTCGGGGGCTGAGCGGCTTGCGAGAGGCCGAGGTTGCTTGGCATGCTTTGGACTCGAGTCCTTTGAGTGTGTTTGCGTGTCTGTGTCGGGCGATAAACTTATCTGCGTGCGGCACGCACCGAGCCGTCCCCATCGCTCAGGCGGGTTCCTCAGCTGAGCGCTGTGCTGGAATGCCTGCCGCTGAGGTAGGAGGCAGCGTGGAAGGCCTCTTAAAAGGGTTTGTTTTGCACAGCGATGACAAAGAGGATGAAAAGGCTAATGCGGCTAATGACAGGCTTTCCGGGCTGCTGCCACCTGTGCCCCACCACCTCTGCTTTATTAAAAAGTTAAGGTGCTACAGTGGGTTTTTTGCGCTTTGCCATAGATGAAACACTGTTGTTAAAGATGTGTGAGTGTGAAGAACCTTTCCAAGGTTTAAAGAACTTGACTGCTTGACTGCTGTGCGGGATGTTATTAACACATGGTAGTTTAAGAGAACTGTGGAGGTCGAGATGTGCTATGACAATAGAAGACCAAGAAAACTCAAGGAGAATTGCTTGTATGCAGATAAGAACCCAGCAAACACGATCATGTGGGGCTTACCTCTGTGGAGCTAACATGGGCTATGTGGGTTCTTGGTGGGCATGGGCTCTGAGTGGGTTTGTATGTGTTGTCCTAGGACACAGTTGGGCTTTCTAAATGGGACCCATCATTATAGCCTTCCATTACAGATCTTACTCAGGTCTCATCTAGGCCCCAATGTGAAGTGTACAAGACGAATATTGCCCATGCTTAACCCCTCCTCTGGGCCAATCCCTGACCCTGGTGTGCATCCATATGTGGGGCCAACATGGAACCCGTGGACAAAATTGGTTTCTATTTGGGCTACCAGTACAGGCCCCACACCTGCCAACTGTGAAGCATGGGGATGGATCCATCATGCTTTGGAGTTGTGTTCGCAAGCGGTGATTCTTGCCAAAGTGGGTGTTCGTCCCTAGAGCTGGTAGAGTTATGAGTAAATACAGAGACCGGTGTGGCAGCAGTCAGGCAGCCTTTCTTGTAGTGAAAACTGAACTATCAGAGAATCAAATTAGTGCTCACACTACAGTAGTGTTTATGACTGCACTGTGAGCTAGAACGGAGATGATTTGCGAATGCTGTTTTCCTTCATTTTTTTTTTACCCTCTAATTACCAGCTAATGGTCTGCTAATGAGCTATTGATAATCTGCAAACCCGGAACCTTAAGGTCCAGTAGAGATCTTAATCTCATATAAACATATTCACAATGTCCATGTGCTTCGTATTCGTAACGTAAGTGGTGATTGGTACAGAGCCGTTGATCTGTGATGTGCCACCTGGGGCTTGTTTGTATGGAATGTGGATTTACTTGTATAGGTCCATGTTTCTATTGGAGACTTACTGGTGTTAAAGCAGCCAGAACAAAGACCAACCCAGCCTCTGCTTGGTGTATAGGGACCTAGATGCTCGACTGGAGCCGGGGACTGTGCAGAATTTTGTTCTTCCATCCCTGTGTGCTCTTGATCTTAAACCATCTTGGCCACCCTCAAGACCTTGTTGTTTCCACCTCTGGAGTCTCAGGAGTCTCAAAGTTCCTTGGTAGCTCAGAATTGAGTAGCTGAAAGGCTTGTCAAATGCTGATGTTACTGAAATGACTCCACCTTCAAGCATATAAACGTAATCCTCACGCAGCCGTCCCAGATCTTGGTCTGTGGACGCCTTGTTCTCATGAGAAATCACTATTAGGTTTTCTGTGGTCCCTCACTCTCTCTTTCTGGGGCGCTTTCCGTGTCCAACTTGGCTCAGTACTTGAGTGGTATTTTCTTAGACTTCAGGTCCAGTCTCCACTGTGGCGCTCATTCTGAAAGGGCTGACTGGATGGACTTCCCAGAAACCATGCTTATCGCCAACCAAGCCCTTCCCTGGCCTCCTCCTCCTCCTCCTCCTTCACCACAAACAGAGCGCGCTGGAACATTATCGTGGCGTGTTTTATTTTCAGGGGGCCCCGTGTGTCATAAAATAGGGCGTTGCTCTCTGAGCCTGACAGAAAGCAGAGCTTGATGACGGATATAAGCTGTTTATTCAGGCCTGCTTGGGTTAGACTCGGCAAGATGGCAGCTTCAGGTCAGCTCGCCAACCCTGGGGCTCTGACGTTTATATATCTTGGTCATTTTTGTTCCCTCTAATTCTCACTTTAGATTTTGTTATCCTTTTTGTTCTCTCTTTCCCTGGTGCAGTTCTTTTTTAAACCATCCCCTAAAGGCAGCATACTCCTGGTTTTCTCACTTGTTTTCTACCTGTCCACTGTAGATGCTCTCCAGAGACCAACAATAAGTATTGCTCAATTGCTGTGATGAATAAGAATGTTTTGGGCAAGTGAAGCCTGCCTGTGCTAGCATCAATCGGTTCTCTTGTAGCAACAGCAATCACATATTTCTTCACACTTTTTTTTTTGGTTAGGGTGAAAATGTACCTGTCAGACTTTTCTGTCTTCATGACAGAACGAATAGTGCTTTAAAAAACAAATCCTGTATTTCTGCTTGTGCCTTGGGACCGCCGAATATTAAATAGGTCCCCCTTGTGCCGCCACAACAGATCTGATCAAGTATGGACTTCACAAGACCTCATCTTGAAGTCATCTTGTGGCATCTAGGCAGATCCTTTAAGTCCTGGAGGTTCTGAAGTGGGGCCTCCCAAGGATCGCAACACTGAGCCTCAGGTGTCCATGACCCTGTTGCTTTTTTTGTTTGTTTTTGATGAAGCACTTTTGGTAGTCATTAACCACTGCATACCAGGTAAACCCCCACAAGACCTGCCTGATGATCTGACCCATTTGTCTGGCCATCACAATTTGACCCTTGTCAAAGTGGCTCAGATTCTTATGCTTGCCCATTTTTGCTCGCCTTCAAGAACCAACTGTTCACTTGCTGCCTAATATTATCCAGCCCTTGACGGATGTCGCTGTAGATGCAGATAATCAGTGTTTTTCACTTCACACACCAGTGGCGCTCATGTTGCGTCTGATTGGTGTAAAGGGGTTACTGTTAGACAGATATATGGATGTGTAATTAACTCCAGAGCTGGTCAGCTGTTAGCTGTTTAGCTCTCTGCTCATATTTCATTAACAAGCATTTTGTTTGTAACTAGTTTTCTTATTTAAAAACAGTGGATGGGAAAAATACTAAACTCATCCATTACCTCAGTAAAACATCAGTTTTTCTCATGGAGTCTAGGGTTATTTATAGTCATCATCTCACACCTTAGTTTAGTTAGTTTAGTGAATCAGTTTCTAATGCTGTTAAATCAGGTTAGCTGTTGATGGAATGGAACACGTCCACGTCCTTGCTCTTCAAACTAGCTCAAGATCTCAACTCCTTTCTTCAAATGAGAAATTCATGTTACCTTAGGGTTAAATTTAAGCAAGTAAAACAAATGTGATTCAGCATCCAATGGAAACATCAAGGATTCTTGCCTCTGAAAAAAGAGAAGAAAAGAAAAGGATGAAGGTACTTCTGGGTTTCCGCAGCAGCGGATGCCTCAGCATAGCAAGTGCTGGAGTACTACAGTGCTTTCCACACACACACACACACACACCTTTTTCTTTTTTTTACCAACAAGCTCCCAGACGCCACCAGGGGAGGTATGGATCCTCCCCTCCTCCTCTTGTTTCCTCCTGGAGGCAGAAGACATGGCCCGCTGCTTGGCAGAGAGCTGATTGACAGGCGGGCAGGGGTTTGTGATGTGCCGAAGATGATTTTCTCAGTTGTAATTAGGAGGCAGAGAGCATGGAGGAGGCTAGGAAGAAATGCCCCTCGTCCCTCCCTGGGGCCTGGCACATGCCTGGCTTAGAGCCCTCCCTGCCCTCCGTGTTCCAGCAGCTTAGCCCGGCCTGCCGACCATAGAGTCGAGGGTGCAGGGCTTGAGCCTTGTGCCTCAGGACGAACTGCTATTAAGAGGTGTAGACATACTGATTGGGCTCCCTGTTTCATCGCAGTCGGAGGGACCGCTGTGCTCCGTCTAGAGACGAGGCCTCAGCGACAGCTACAACTTCTTGCACGTCGGCTCATTTTTTTTTTTTTTTTTTTTTTGGCTGGTGCTTGAGCGCCGAGTCTGACAGGTGCTGTACTGCAGTATAAAAAGTAACGATTCCAGAAAGAGTTCTCTATGCTGACGTTTGTGGATTTTTTTTTTGTTTTTTTTTTGTTGCAAAGACTTATCCGGGCTCTGCTTTTATTGGCTGGTTTGCATAATCATGACGACCCTTAGCCTTATAGCATAGCCTGGCCTAGACACAAGTAGCAAGACATTTTTCCAGAGTCATAGCGGATAGTGTTGCTGTCCTCTGTGTCCAGTCTGAACTTGAGGGTAAAAGAACACATTGTGTCAATCATGACCTTAGCTTATTATCTCACTACTTATAAAATGCTTATAATGCTTACATACATATATTGTGTGTGTGTGTGTGTGTGTGTGTGTGTGTGTGTGTGTGTGTGTGTGTGTGTGTTTGTGTGTTTGTGTGTGTGTGTGTGTGTGTGTGTGTGTGTACAAAAAACTGCATAAGGTAATGTGATTGCCGTTGCTATGGTGGGACCAACGGGTGCTAGCACAGAGGCATGCTGGCAAACGTGAACTCCAGTCTCTCCTGTGCCTTCGTCTCTTGGCCCAAGGAATTTGTTGGAGCTGATCATTTAGTTTGCTGCTTCATCGCATCATCATTTGTTTGCATAAAATTGAGAGTTTCTGCCTCGGCTTCTGGCTCGGAGCGTGTCACTGAGTCACTTGCCGCTTGTTGCTGAATTGCAGCTACAAGTTGCCTGCTCCCATAGGAGGCTACCTGTTGTCTGCTAATGTGATTGATTGGAGATTTCGAAGGGATGCATGCGCTCTGTTACTTCAGTATTTATTCTAAGCTGTGGTGTGAGAGACCTTTCCATTTATGCACAAACCCTGCATCTCCCATTTTTAAATAACTGTTTGACATAATAAGAATTAGACAGTTTCTCTTTACATTGTGTCAAAATGTTATAACGAATGGACCAATAGAAACGCTCCAAAATGCTCCCTTTAAAAGTTTCCATTTTGGTAATGCATTGTTTTGGCATGACTGCGTTGGTTATATTCATGATAAGATCTTTAGTCATAACTAAAGAGCTGCATAATGTCTTTCCCAGTCAGGGAAATAAAATGAACCTTAATTAATCTCTCCTTCACTCTGATCATCAACAAACCAATTAAACCGTTCTGTGCTCCACATGAGGAACGTTAAGTGCATTTACACTATTTTATTGCTGATTTGCTGCTATTATAGGCAGTAGCAGTTTCTGTAGCTGAACCTATAGGAGTGTGTTAAGTCAAATGTCAAACAGGCAGATTACGCAGACAGTGCTGGCATGTCCTGAGGAAAGCATTCTCTTATGTAATTCCCTTGTTTAATGTGGCATAACATATAAAAATTCAGTCCTGCATGCGCTCAGCTAACCAAGGATTCGCTTAGACCTGCGTTTTTTGCCGGACCACAGTTCAGTTGGAGCTTTTACACCTTCCCAAACAGGCCGAAACAGTTGCTCCACACCGAGCAGGCCAAATTTGAAGGCACCCTTAGTCCTTGGAAACGTCCCTGTGATGAAAAGGTCTTCAGAAACGGAGAAGTTTGAATTAGGGTGCGTAAGGCTGCATGCCTGTTGTTGTTTGTGCCCATTTTCTTCGACTTTCTTGAGAAGCAGTAGAAAAAAGCTCACTAGGTGGAGCTGTAACTCTTCAGTTCGGCCAGACTGTGGGCTGGAGCAGGTTCCTTCCTTCTGTGGTGTCGGTGAACTTATTTAGAACAGGCAGATGACAGTGAGCAGAGGGGCTTTAACCCTCAGCCTCTTTCTCTTTCTCTTTGCCTGTGTGGGGGTGGGTTCAGACGTGGGAATGCGTGCATTGATGTGCTTGATTAGTAGAGCCTGAAATGGCGTAGCACATTTCAGATTCCTGCCTGTTTCTCTCATGTTAGTGCTCTGTTCACCCGTATTCTTACCCGTCTTACACTTAACAGCAGCAGGTTAATGCCCACATATAAAGGCCCTCGGTGAGCGGTGGACTTTGGCGAATGTTATGAAAATGTGCTAAAATGCAGACCTGCTAGTCTGCGAGCTTCATTTTCTTCCAGGGATATGGTGCTGCAGATTGAAGCAAGCATATTTGCAATGATTAAATGCATGTCTGATCAATTATTTATGATGTAGTATATCTCTTCTAATCCTGCACATCAGTTTCTGAGGCTCATAGCTCCGAGATAATTGGGTCTGTTGCACATTCTGCTTTGATTTTAGCTGAAATGGAGTAGAAAAGGATGAATGTATATGTCTATCCTTTTTGCAGTGCGGGTGTCAACATCCATGGCAGGGCAGAGGTGCCCAATTCCAGGGACCTAACAAGCTGTCAGTGGCCAAATATGTCTCTTAACAAGTCTGTAGGACTGTGAGCTCTGAGAGAGAGAGCGAGAGGGAGAGATATGGAGGGGATTCAGAAAGAGAAAATAAGCCTAGATGGGCAGAGAAAGTGAGACAGGTTCTTATTACCTCTTTCGGCGCCTATATGTGGCACAGCCTCTCCAGGTTTTAGCAAGCTCCTAAGAGCTGCAAGAAGCAATTGACATTAGCTAGCCTTGCCTCTACCTATGCTTCACATAGAAAGATGGCACATGGAAGGGTGGAAGTCGAGGAGGTGTGGAGGGGGGGGGGGTATGGGGGCGCAATGGTTATTGTCAGAAGACACTTCACCTTCACTTCTCGGCCTTGCACCAAACAATGGTTCCTGCAAGCTGTTTTCAACATCTAACACAACCTACAGAAGCTGACACAATTGGGTGCCATTGACTTGACTTCTTTGGTTATTTATTTATTTATTTATTTCTCCCCCTTTTCCTTGGCTGAGCGAAGGATAACTCCCTGCTCTTCCTCGTGGAGGTATCTATTGCTAACTGCATGTGCTAGAGTGCAAATCCGCTTCTCCATCCCCCTTCTGCGTAAATCCCCAAGCCCTCGCTCTAAATAATGGCCTGACAATGCAGCAGGCACAGCTCCAATGAGCTGATAAGCCCAAATACCAGCCTTTTTTAATATATACACTCTTCTATTTACATGAGCATGGCACAGCACGGCGGAATGATGTCTCTCTGTCTGTGAATGGCAGTGTTTGCGATGTAATGAACTCCAGGACTATTCTGCTGGAGCGCAGCGTTTTCTGCCTTCTAATCGCCATTGTGCGCTCCTCCCGGCTCCTCTGCTGGGATATGTCTTAACTATAGTGTATTCTCCTGTTGGTGCTTTCCATAATACTTGAGAATCTGCATCTTTTATTCCTTCCGGGGGGATGGGTGGTCAGAGACCATAGAGTGGATGATCACACACCAAAGCCCATCTCTCAGCAACAAACGTCAGCATACCCAAGACAAAGGCAGGCGGTGAATAGGAGAGTGTGTTTGAGCCTTTAAGCTTTTTTTCTTTTCTTTTTTTTTGTGTTTATGATGTGAAATGTCAGTCCTGCAGCCTCACCGTACGTCTCCGTGCAGAATAGGTGAGCGGACGAGAGAGGGATTGAAGGCATATAAAGAATAAGAAGAGTGCTGTAGTTTGTAGATGACTTGACGAGCCCCAAAGTTGTCTTGCTTTGGCTCTGTACTCCAGCTGTAGCTTTAACGTTTCCTTTTATTCCAGGTAAACAGAAGTGTAATCAGTCATTTTCATACTTGGTTCATTCTGTTAATGAGTTCAGATTGGATCATTGATTTTGAGTCACAGATTGCATAATTTTTCAGATCAGCAGAAAAGGGAGGCACGTAGCTTAGCTTTGCAGTGAGGTCTCCGCAGCTGGACGTGAGGTTCGTATTTCCATCGAGTCAGTGAGTAGGACTTCACCTCAGCTCAGCGGTTAGAGCGCCGAGATATCGATAACAGGGTTGTGGGTTCGATTCCCGGGCTCGGCAAGCTGCCACTGTTGGGCCCTTGAGCAAGGCCCTTTACCCTCTCTGCTCCCCGGGCGCTGGAGTTGGCTGCCCACCGCTCTGGGTGTGTGTGTGTACTCACTGCCCCTAACACGTGTGTGTGTGTGAGTGTGTGTTCACTACCAGATGGGTTAAATGCGGAGGACACATTTCGCTGTACAGTCCACACTGTACAGTGACGAATAAGTGCATCCTTTATCCTTTATCCTTTTAACGATTCATTTTTATCGATTAATCTTAATTTCTTTTTTCCAGATTCGCTGATTAATCTAACAACATTTTTTAGTTTACTCTGATGTGAGTGTGTTAGGAAAATAATCCAAAATAATGAAGAAAAATATTTTTTTGTATTCTTTAATATTTACATTTTTATTTTATTATATATTGTCTTTTCTTGAACTTAACAGATAAAAACAGCTTTACAGTCAAACATAAAATCTCAACCACACAAAATAATTCAAGTAAAACAAAGTACAGCACAAATAATCTAACTAAATAAATTAAACAATGTACAATTCAAGTCACGTTTTTCTGGAGGAACTCTAGAGCAAGTTTTACAGTCCAAAATCATTTTTTTACAATATGTTTGAGTATATTTGTTATTTTTTTTTTTTTATATTTATAACTTTTTTTTTTTTTTTTTTTTTTTTTTTACTAAAATTAGTACATTCTTAAAGAATATTCTCAATGAGTGCAGTTTCACCAACTTTTTGTGGTGTTTACACACCGCAAAGCTCTGTTACTACTTTAAAAGTAACAGCTGTACAATAAAACTGTACTCAACACCATTCTGGTTAAACACTGACCATTATTCCGTAGTGTGTTTGCGTGCGTGCCGAGCCGTGAGGGTCGATCCGTACCGATTACGGATCAACTATGAATCATTACACTGCTAACGTGTCATTAACACTGTGCCTTCATAGACTTGTAACAATAGAAGGTTAGAAAGACAAGCTGGATGTAGTGGAAATGAGATTGTTGTCCGTATACTTTAGGGAGGTGCCCAAGCCTAGCTTACTTAAATTCTGTGAGCCCAGAGATCAGTAGAAGCTGTGTGTTTTCCATGGTAAAGCTCTGCCAGGCTTATAATGCAGCATTTTTACTTATTGATTATTGAGGTGTTTTGGTCAAGTGACCTTGCAAAGAGCATTCTGCCCTGAGCCTTAATCTGAAGCAGGTTATAATAAAAACCTGGTATCTCACACTTCCCAACCTTGACATCGTACACTGATTTTTATGGCAACTGGAAAAATGCTAGTTGGCTAGAGGTGATGGATTACATGACTTCAACCTGTTGCTGAACTGAACATGTCTCAAAACATAGGAGATGCGGATTCATGCCATGGATTCTGCGCTGCAGAACGAGAAATAGAACTGCGGTATTGGACATGTTCTAACCCCAGAATGTAGCTGCTGCGTCATTTAAGGTGGAATATAAAATTAAAATAAGAAATTGACCCCTGATCGGTGTATATACTACTAGATTATATCAGGTCAAATGGACTGAAATGTGATTGGGAGGCCAGAAATCTGAGTCTGCGTCCCTCACACACTACTCAATTTTCTCTCCAACTGTTAACTCCGACTGATGAAAAATCTGCAAATTGGGGCCAACCGGCACAGACTCAGCCAGGGCTAAAATCGGGGTGAAAATCACATGGTGAAACCTCTGCTTTAGTTGCATGCTTGGATTCACTCTTCTTCTGCATAATAAAGTCCTCAATTTTGAGGCGTTTGATTGGATCTGGGCAATAAAGATAAAGTCAAGCCAAGCATCATTATTTCCCTCCATACTTTCCAAATTCCGTCTCCCTGATGCATGTTAATCTTCATCTTATGTGTCCAAGTACTTTTCAGGTAACTGTAAACCTGGCCTTTCAGCTGTGGAGATTTATCAGTGGACATGACCGATTGGCTTATCATGTGGTTGGTCAACTTTGCCAGCTCTGACGCTTCTTGGGGCACATGAGTAAATATAAGATGTGTGTGATGAAACAGAATTCGGTTTCTTGCTGCCTTGCACCGTAAGCAGCCTTGTGAACACAGCGCAACCTTGTTGTCGGGTCTTGAGACACTTCCAAACTGCTCTTTTTAAATTCTGCTGTAGCCACTTAGCCCAGTTCAGCCTGACCTGCTGCTGTGATGGAAGGGGACAGCGGTATATTCTGGCTTTCAATTACTTTATGTAAAACCGCCCTATAACCAAGGAGCTCATTTGAAATTTGTAAGCGAGCACAGTACATTTGTGTCGTTTTCGGACGCTTGTCGGTGTGACGGATCTGATTGAATGCATGCAGGCTGGGTTTGTGGTGCGATTCTGCCTGTTAAGGGTTTTTTCTTTTTTTCTTTTTCTCCTTTCTCTTAAACCGTCACATTTTTAAGTGTCCGCATTACAAGTTTAAAAGTTAAGAGAGGCCTCAGATCGTATTTGTAATTTTCTACAGAAAAGCCAGCTTTCTTTCATGCTCTGATCTGGTGGCTTTGGCCCTGCTTTTATGTTTCTCCGGGTGGTGTTTCTGCCCGCCGAAAAGGCCGTTAATTACAGGACAGCATCGGTAAGACTCTCATTATCTTGTTTTTTGTGTTGTTGTTTCAAATGCTTTGGTGGGTTTGGGGTTGGAGTTGTTTGTTTCTTTTCTTTTTCTTTCTCTCTCTCTCTCGCTCTTTCTCTCTTTTTTTTTTTTTTTTTTTTTTTTCCCCCTGTCCTCGACCCTATTCATTTATTTATTTATTTATTTCTTCAGTTTAAGCCGGGCACGTTCTGTTCGTCCGAGACAAATCCGACTTGCGGTTAAAATCTGTGCAGCGTTTTGGAGAGTGCTGCTTTTGAAGTCGGCGTGTATTCTCTCTGAAAGCCACATTGTTTTGCCTTTTGCAGGCCCGGCCTCTGCACAGACTTCCCTTAAAGTTGAGCATTAGGCTGCGACGAGCTGCGAGGGTGCCTCAGAGGAGGGGCGAGCGGTCTGCTTCACGGTTCTTTCCTACCAGATTCGATCTGCCGTCGTTTCTGAAGAAAGCCCGAGGCCTTCTCCCTCTGCAAGAGTCTGCTTTAAGATGCTGTTTGCTCCTCAGGTTTCGTTAAAAACAGCACTCTCTGAAACGAGGTGTTTTGCTGTCGCCAGTAAATTGAAATTAGGTGAGCAAACAGAGCAGCCTTGGCTCCCGAAATGAAGGCAGGGCCTCTAGCAGGGCTTCAGTTTGACATGCAAACTGTAATTTCAGCTCTGATATTGCTCTCCCATCACATATTCCTGCTGAGCCGGAGCTGTCAGAGAGAGGAAATTCAGGGACTTGTGAGTTTCCAGGACTGGACATCAGCGTGGCGAGGTGTGTGTGTGTGTGTGTGTGTGTGTGTGTGTGTGTGTGTGTGTGTGTGTGTTGTGGTTGCTGTCTGCAGGGACATTTGTGGTAGTGTTGTCAGCGCTACGGTAAAGCGTAACGTCTGAAAGTGGGATGAGACCACACTCCCAAAATAACTGTCCTATTCTGAGCGCACACACACACACACACACACACTGTAGCCTCAGCCCGATTGCCCTACACACCTAAAAAAACAATAGCCATTATGTACATGCTCTCATTAGCACGTACAGACACACACTTAAACAGCAGTCAATGGGATTGTCTTGCACACACTGTTTAGACTGGGTACTTGATTTTCTGATGCGTGAACATGCACACGAACGCGCGCACACACTCCTATCCTCAGCACATGCTCCTCTCTGCTCGGTGGTAATTGTTTACAGAGGGACTGAGCTGGAAGCCAAGTTTTCACGCTTCCACTTTGCACCTGCCCTCTGAAAAAGAGACTTTCTGCACTGCCTACTGCGTTTTTTTTACTAACCATCTATGACGACACACACACACACACACATGTACACACATACGCTAGCCGTTGCACCCTTCTGTCAGACTCTTAATCTGCTGGTAAGCTCAGCTGCTGTGGGGCAGCAATGGTGATAAAGCAAATCAAAGCTGTCCTCAAAAGCCTTTCTCTTGCTCTCCCTTGCACTCTCTCTCGCTCGCTCGCTCTCTCTCTCTGGTTGCTTCTCTGGCTCAAGGCCAGTTACCCAACAAACAGACATCTTCACTGTTTTCAAATGTTTTGAACTCAAAAAGGAGACTGATGAGCCAAATAAAGTGGTGTGAGGGTGGAGGGAAAGTGGAGGGAGAACACGAGTTGGGTTTTATTGTGCCAACGTGTTCTGGCCTGTAGACTATTTGAAATCCTATCTGTAGTTGTCGTCATTGTAGCAGTTTTGAAAAATCCCATTAATTTCACTCATACAGAAATCCAGATTAGACCTGTAATTTATGCCCTGCAGTTCCAAACCATTTATGTTTAGTCCTGTGTATGTTTTTCCTCCCGAATGTCACTAGATCCTCTGACTTTTAAGCTCAGAAATGAGTCAAAGTATGAAATTTAGCTGACTGTGCTCTGATCTGACACCATAAGACATTAGCATTGGATGTTCTCTAGACTGACTTGGTTAAATCATGTTATTTTTCAATTAGGCAATCGTAGCATAAGGAGACTTTTACCCAAGGTGTTTTCACACCTATAGTTTGTTTGCTCTGGTCCAAATCAGTTAAAAAGTAACAAAAACGATCAGTATTTTCACCTTTGTTTGGTTTCCACCTTGGTTTTCACACTGGGACAAATCCAACACACCCGAATGCGTCACAGTAAACCACGTGTGAACGTTCTCTCTGCTTATTGCTCAGACCTGTCTGGGCTGGGAGCAAGAAAGTAAATACAAGGAGGTGGTCCAGTGTTTTTGGACCAGTGCCGATTTCTGCAGTTTATCATGGAGCAGCAGCAGAGATGGGCAGTGTACCAGGTTAACACCTGGCTATGGGAGTCATTTAGCTCAAACATGCTGAGTACGCTTGATAATCGGGGCGAGGTCAGATCACATTCTCTCCACAAACAAACCGCTTCAGAGTTTATTTGGGACCAGACTGAGACCACCACCTCTCAAGGGTCTTGGTGCAGTTGTTTTGGTCCTCATGAATGTACGATTACTGTATTCACACCTGCCCAAACGAAGACCAAAAGCAAGCTAAAGAATTCAGATTTAACAGGACTGAAAAGTGCAGGTGTGAAAATGCCCTTATTGGTATAGTGCGGTTTGTTTGGTCAGCTGGGGAGTTAAACCACAGTTTACCACAGGGACGACTTCATTGTTGCACACTATGCTGCAGCAGCCATATATACAGAAGGCAAACTCATTAAAATACCCTAAAATAAAACATGTGCATTTTGTTAAATACGATTGGTTGTGTTTCTTTGGCAGTAGTAGATTTTAGGTAGCTGGTGGTTTCATGTGATAGTGTTTTCTTTTTGGTTTCAAAGTTGTATAGAGGATTTACCCCTAAAGTGTTGCCTTGCTTGTAGTTGTAGAAAAAACAGGGTGCAATAGTTGCAGCTTGTTTCTGCCACCGACAAATCTGCAGTAGACCTGGAGGTCCTAGTATGGGCATGATGCATAAATTCAGAGGTCTTTTAGGACACAACTTCTGAATCGTTTGCATTAGAATCCTCTTAATTTGTCGCAAATACACACCTGTAAATGGTCACCCAGTACTGTTATCATTATTCATTTGTAAAGAACCACTCTTGATTGTCTCATTACTTTATTGCCTTCTGCTCTGCTTTTTACCTTTTACAAAATACTGTGAGAAAGTCTCTGAGACACTCCGAGTTCTAGACTGTAAAGCCCTCCCGGTTGTTTTTCCCCCCCAGATATCAGCATACATGGACCACAGCCTGTCCAGATTTGTGCTGCATGTATTCTACTTGATGCTTCACTCTCTGGACATCCTGTTCAGTAGAAGCTCTGCAACTTCACAGAGAATCTTTCCTACCTGCTATACACCTTTTCATCCTTTGCTTCCCTCACTGTGTCAAACACACATTTACATTACATTTACATTTATGGCATTTAGCTGAAGCTCTTATCCAGAGTGACTTACAAGGTTGCTCGTATTACAGAGATGGACCAATGTAGTGTTGGGAGTCTTGCCCAAGGACTCGTATTGGTATAGCGCACCCAGGCTGGGAATCGAGTCGTGGTGTTATCTGTTGCGCCACACCAACCACAGGAGCGTCAACAGAAGAAATAGAGGGTTTAGCTACATAGACCACAGCAACAGCAGGCTAACAAAGAAAAATACATGCCGGCACAAGCAGCAGCAGTTTTAACAGCTGATACTGTTAGCTAGCCTCTTAGGCCGGCTAATTACACGAAACTCATGTTTGTTGTCATGACTGTGTTCGGCTGCAACTGCCAAACTAACTTGATCAGTTTGATCCATTTAAACACAAAAGCAATACAGAAATATACACCCCTTCAGGGACAACCAAATTTCAGGAAGACCATCATATAGATCAAATCTCATTTAAAGAAAAGTATTTACGTAACTTAAGAAACACTTAATGCAGTCAGAGCAGTGGGTTCTGAAGACAGAGTACAACACTGCTATCTAGTGGTCGGGGGTTTAATCACAACACAAAATGAACCACTGTTCTCCACCCGTCTTTACATGTATCCTGTCCTTTTAAAAATTAATACTGTGATCAGTGGCCGGAGTCCACGAGAGGGCTCTCCCTTCATCATTCTTAAAAATGATGTTGGCCGGCACATGCATCTGTTAGCTGATGTGTAGTGGAGCCGAGGACCCGGCGCTTTCCTCAAGGCATAACGGCTGCCTGATGATGCTACATCAACAGCAGTTTGAAAAGAGGCAGTGGCTGGCTTTGCATGATTTGGAGGAGACGTGTGTAAAGTCCTCCTTGTGTCGGGAGCATTGCTAGTGCTAGAGGGAGCTACATATGGCTGGGTTAGTTGGCTGTACCGGATTGGAAGTAAAAGGGAAAGATTTTACCCCCAAAAAATGTATACAGTATTGCAAAGACACAACATTATGTTAGTACCCCCCCCTAGAGTGTTTGTCAATGTTTTAATGAAACTTCTTTCTCTTCTCACAGTTCAGTATCAGATGGAGATGATGAGGAGTCTTCGTCATGTGAACATCGATCATCTGCATGTGGGCTGGTATCAGTCCACCTTCTATGGCTCCTTCGTGAGCCGAGCGCTGCTGGACTCTCAGTTCAGCTACCAGCACGCCATCGAGGAGTCTGTGGTGCTCATCTATGGTAAGATCCCCATCTTTCCGTTCCTTTCACTGTCTCTCTCTACTCTTTTCACCAGAGTTAATAAGAGTCGTTCAGGTCTGGGTTTGTCCTCATCTCTGTTTGCTCACTCTTCCTACGCTGATATTCTCTGCCTCTCTATGCCTCTGTCTGTATTCCCCATGCACCAGCTGGCCAGGAGTATTCTTGCTTTCTCTGTGCTAACACCTCCCTCATTTGGCCTTGCCTTACCTCGGTCTTCCTCACTTGTGTGTCTCTCTGTCTATCTCTCAATCTGTCTCTGTCTTTCCTTGTGTGTCTTTGTCGCTCATTCACTCACACATATGCTTTTTTTCACCCTTTAACTTCTCCTATCTCACTCTTTTATACGCTCACTCTCTCTCCTCTGGCTGTGGACAGCAGCCCCCCCTTGTGTAAATAGTGGCTTGGTGTGCGTAGTGGGCCGACAGCAGCTCCGTCTAGACAGGGTTTCCTCCTCTGTGTTTGTTTTGCCTGCTATCGGAGCGCTGATGTGGACCTTTAGGAATGCTGGAGGGCTTTGGCTCACTGGACACCCCCCCTTCTCCCTCCCAGCCCCACCTCTTCAGTACCAGTCTATCCAGTACAGCACACCACCGATCTGCACCAGATGGCCATGTGGTGATGGCTGGAAAGGGTTCGGGGGGGTGGGGAGGTGCGTGTGTGCGTGCGTGTGTGCGTGCGTGCGTGTGTGTGTGTGTGTGTGTGTGTGTGTGTAACTGCTTTTATGACAGACCCAACACTCTACACACTCTCACTCAGCTGAGCCTGCCCCTGCCATCCTGGGTCTCTGATTACAGCAGTGATTGAATGGAGCGGCTGCAGGCGGGGAGGTCTGTTAGGGTGGGGGTGCAGTTGCTTGGGGGAGGTAAAGGGGAGTCGAGCACAAAACTCCAAGTGTTCTCAGCACACTCCCTCTCGGTCCACTTGCTGTCAGTAAGTTTCCTCGGCCGTTCCCTCACGCCAGATGTGGCTCCCTATCAGAATGCTGCCTCGTTCTCCAAAAGGCAGGTCCACAACACTATTCTAGATTAGACACCTAGCAGCTGCCAGGACCCCCGCCCTGAACCCACTCCACATGAACAATCGAGCCATTCAGTGTGGCTGAGGGTGCCCCACCTAAGGTGCAGACTGGCATGAAGGCTGCCGACATGAGAGAGGACTATAGCCACTAAGTATATGTCTTTAAAGGCCCATATCTTATATGTTTTGGGTCTGTATGCTTGATTTCCCAGTTGTGCAGCTTATGGTGTCATTAACACTGCTTATCCCATGAATAACAAGTGGGGTATAAGAGGGCAGGCAGACGTGTTGTATTCTTTATCCGGGTCATCCACTATGGTGTCTTCAGTTTATTGCTACATTATATATAATTCAATTGAAGCTCAGATTCTGGTCATCTTAACCATCAGTATCTCTCTCTTTTCTGCCTGGACACTGTTTATTAAGGGTCAGGGCAGGGTGTGTCTGTCCTTATATCCGAGCTGTCATATAGGTTGAGATTGGCAGGTTGATTTGGGACATTCTGAGTCACTGACCCTGGAGCCATGGATCATCCCTGGCCTGTCTGAGGATCTGATTGCTCTGTATTCTCCCCATCAATAATAGAGACCTGGACACGGATTAAACCTGGAGGCTGGGCCTCTGCTCGGCTGTGTTCTTTGGCTCCTCACTTTTTGTTTGGTCTGGGTTGAAGGTTTATTTTTACCTCATGACTCTTCCCCTCTGTCTTTCTGGTTGAGCGCAGAGGGATGACTGGACACAGTTGTTATGGATGCTGGGTAAGAGTAGTGAGAGAGCAGTATTTTAATAGTCACATGAACTTGCACGTCTGCTGAACTTGACTTTGATGTTGCTTCCACGCTAGAGACGTGTCATCGTGCGTTTGTGAATTTCCTGAGATGGCCGTCTCGTCTCGTCCGCTCCTGCTTTAATTCATTTTCATGCTATACATCACTTGTCACTTGTGTCTGAATAGGTCCTCAGTTTTCCCTCGTTCGTTACTGTATTGCTGTCGTGCGCCACTTTTGTCTTCTGGTTTCCCCAAATAGAACCACATTCTGAGAAGTCAGGTAATTGACTGCTTTCTCGAATGACAGAATGCAGGGAAAGGTGGACAGAATTGTGCTGAAGATTTGCAAATCCTCTTTTTGGCTGTCAAAACGTTCAGGTGACTGGCAGCTTTTAGCAAGCCTCAGCGGAACACTAATAAAGCCATTCTGACGCGGGATGTCCTCCTGCTGACGGTGGAATTAATCCACTACGACTGGCTTATAAATCTCCTCCCTGCAAACATTAGCATCAGTCAGCACCTTTGAAGGCCTCATAACCCAGAATTGAAGTTTCGCACAGTGGTGTCTCTGACATGGTTTAGAGAAGTAGTGTTTTATTGTTGTTGTCATTGCGCATTTAGCCGCTTAGTGCGGTGGCAGTCTGACAGTTTGACCTCTCTGTGGGTCCTGTACACTGACAGTATTGTTTTAATGGGGATTAATGACCTGTTTCCACTGCACAGTGCCTACACTACTCAACTCTACCTGCTTTTTTGGTACCTGGATTGGGAAATGTAGCTGGTGATGTTGGAAAACACCATCACTCCGGTTTATAGATTCTAACAGACAATATTTGAGCCAGTATCTAGATTTAAAATGTTTGTTTTGTTAAACAGACCTTTAAAGAGAATGAAGTGGAGAATTTGTGGTAAATAGGTAGCTATGTTAGCGTCAAGCTAGCCAGGTTGGCTTGGTGCTATTTACTATTTTTAAGTCACTGTTATTACAAAGAAAAACATATATTCCATGTCTCAGCTATCTCCACCCGATAGAGTGGAATATATCATGTTATAAAGAAAATATACTGTAAAGAAAAACAAAATTAATTGAGCGTCTGTTGGGCGTCTGTTGGGCGTCTGTTAGTCCTAGCACAACAGTAGCACTAGCTAATGTAGCTGATCTGTAGGCATGAAACCAGCATCAGAGAAATGCTTCTATTAGGTAAAAATATTATCACAATATTTTAAGATTAAGATTAAGACTTTTTTCGCGATACATGATATTTATCACGGTACATGTAATCATAGACTAAAAACATCAGTAACGACAGATTCTTATAAACTACTATTCAGATACTCTCCCCTACTGAATACAGTGAATTAAAAAAATTAGTTAAAATCTGCTGCTCTTCATCTAATTAAACCAGTCAATTACACTGTCTGTAATGAAACCTGCAGCTGATCAGTGTTTATTAAGCACTAACAGTCTCCTTGATATGCTTGGAAAAGCATATTGTTCATCACAATAACACCACCACGATATGATAAAATATCGTCATATTGCCCAGCTCTAGCTTCTATACAAATTTAAGGCTAACAGGTTTTGTTGTTAGTAGCGAGCACTGAAAAAAGCTAGCCGACTAAAAAGCGGCGAGAAATGCCTGTATTGCGCTGTTTATAGTGACAATTCTCTCTGGCCAATCCGGCGCTCTGCAAGGGTTACATATTGTGTTTTAGTCTCTACTCTGCATGCTTGGAACCACAACCAAGCAGGTATTGAAAAAGTACCTGCAACCAGGTACCAAATTTGCCCAATAGAAAAGCAGAGTCGAGTCAAACTGAGTAATGTCAGGACCATCCAGTGGAAAGGATTACAAGTGGTGATGGTGCTATTTTGAAGTAATGCCCTGTAGGATATTAGATGGTAACACCTATGAACAAGTACAGACATGCCTTTTCATTGCCTTTTCTCTCTCTACAGACCCCATCAAAACAGCCCAGGGTTCCCTGTCACTCAAAGCCTACAGGCTGACCCCCAAACTCATGGAGATCTGCAAAGAGAAGGACTTTTCAGCAGAAGGGTAGGTCACACCATACTGCACTACTGCAAACAAGACATACTGACTTGTACAGGCCATACATGTATGCATAGATACCACACTCCGAGCTCATCAGCTTCCAAGCTCCCGAGCCCCCTACTAGTCTCTGTCGTTTGAGGTCCTGCCCGTATTCTCTGAATTTGTGCCACTAATTCTGATCAAAACCACTCTGGGCTTTGAAGCTGTTTTACTGAGCGGCTGAGAGCGTCACCAGCCAATTTCGTGCCGGGAAAGTGTTGACTTTAACCTTGACCGCTCCTACTAATGGACAGATTAGTGGTGGCAGAAATGTGAAAGCATCGTAGCATTTGATGAGTGCTGACCTCCTGTAACTCTGTGCTCTCCATATCAAGAGAATGCTCTGATTTACTTACCTGAGGAGAGAGTTAATGGATGGAAGTTAATACCCATCCAACTTGCACTTAAATTATCTGAAAGTCCATCTATCAAACTTGACCTCTTCATTATACGATCACATTGTTTTGTTTTGAACGGGTGTAAAACCTTGTAAAAACAAGACAGACCCCATCTTCTCTGAAGGCCTTTTTTAGTTGCTGTGTCTGGCCTGAATATGGTTGTTGCTTCTTGTTACAGTGACTCATTCAGTTTTGGTAGAGTTTGAATAAGTTTTTTTTTATGTAATATCTACCAAAAACATCATCGATAAAATGTTATATTGCACAAATAATGAGCACACAAAATCTTCATTGCCAGAAGAGATAACTGAACGCGCCCCATTGCCTTTGGGGAAGTGAGACGTGAGTTGTATCTGAACTGGAGTTAAGTGTTTAGAGTCGAGCATTTTCCTTGTAGAGGACAGTTTTGAAAAAAGGGTGCGTCTTTGTCCATCATCTTGTTCCGTGTGTTTCTTCAGGTTGAAGAAGGCCAGTGTGGGGCATGAGAATATGTTTGAGGAGGTGCCCATTGTCATCAAGAACTCTCACCTCATCAACGTGATGCTGTGGGAGCTGGAGGACAAGTCTACTGTAGCAGACAAACATGAGCTGCTCAACCTCTCCAGCGGGTGAGTTGCTATATACTTACAACACACCCACACTTACTCACTGCAGAATGCAGATCCTGACCGTAGACACAACCAGGAGGAAATGGCATTAACAGTTATAAAGGTTATATTATTATTATTAAGGTATAAGGCAGCATTTAGCTGTGGAGCTGTGGAACGGTGTTCTCTAAAATGATAGTCGGTGCACAGTTCAATACTTTTGGGATGAGTTTGGGATGAGGTGGGGTGGTGATCATTACAGCATCCTGACCTCGTTAATGCTTTTATCGCTGAATGCAGTCAGATCCTCACAGCAAGGCTCCTCCAAAATCTAGCGTAAAGCCCTCTTCCCTGGACAGTATTGACAGTTAATCCAACAAAAGCAGGATAAACTGTGTCCCAATACTTTTTTGTCAATGTAGTGTATATATTTTTAGTGAACATTTTAAGAAAATGCTAACCCTAGGACTGCAGGCATTTCTTTAAGTCAGTAAACAGAGAGAATGCTAATGTCATGTTAATTATGTCTCAAAACCGTATCGCGTAGCAGACAGCGTTGACTGCACTTTTAGAAAACGACGGAGGGGAAAAAAGCGGATCTCAGACTGCAGCTGTGTTGTCCTTTGTATGTGATCAGTCAGAAGGTCTCTGTCTGCACATCTGTGGCATTACAATTGTCTTCCATTGTCAACATTAGCCAGCATTGCTGGCCACAATTTATGAGCACCCTCTCAGTACTCTAAACTGTCTCTGCTTCTTCTCAGTGCTACAGCGCAGAGCTGCTGAAGCAGTCTAAATATTACTAAATGAATGTGTGAAGTTATCTCATTCTACCAGTAACCTGCTGAGTGTGCTACACAGGAGGTCATTTTCTGAAATGCCTGTGTGCTTCTAAATGCAGTCAGCCCCTCTAAGGCGTGAGAGATTCCAGATAAAATGGTAATAATGATTATGAAATATCATAAATTTAATATCGGGCCTTTTTAGGAGAGCAGTGGACGTAAAGAAGTCAGCTCAGTGTCCTTGTCGTATGTGTAAAAAGTGGAGCGAGAAGGCTGATGAATATCCTGTCTAACCTCCCTACTCTCATCTGTTCTCCACCTTCCCAGCATGGATCTTTCAGATATGCTGAGAGCACTGAGAGCAGCTGGAAATGAGGATGTGCTCTTTAAATTATGATTACTTAGATTTGCTTAGTGGCACAGTACTGCTGCTGCTGCTGTGCAGTATCCCACTAAAGCTGCATGTTTGTACGAGCATCATGCCATCTACCTGTAGTGTTCCTAACCAAATACGCTTTGTCCTGTGTATACTTTTCTCCTGACAAGTACCAGGTTCCTTATGAGATCCTTACAAGGTTGTCGCTCCATCCTAGAAATAGGCTAACATTCCTGCATTTTATAATGAAGATACATAAAATTAAATTAACGTTAAACTTCAACACTATTCCATTCGGACCTAGAATTATTTGGACAGTGATTTTTTTTTTTTTCTTCACCTCAGTGAAGCCGTCAATATGTGGACTTTCAGCCATATAAATGCTGCATTACCTGTTTAGGAATTGCAGCCATTATTTGACCTTCATCTTCACAGGCTCAAAGTAATTGAACTATAAACTGAGAAGCAGTCAAGTACATCATTCTTTTGTTCAGAATTAAGGTCATAAAAAGTTCTGGAGCTGATTTTAAGTCTTGAATTTGCATTTGGTTGTTCATGGGGGAATCTTAAAAGGCTACAAAGTTGTTGTTGAAGCTTAAGCTTGTCAGCTTTAGGCCTGCAGATGACTGAAGACAACTGAAGTGGATGATTGCAGAATAAAAAAAATAAATAAAAAAAACCATTAAAAAATGTTCACAACATCCAGTCAAGTCAAGAACACACCTGGGGATGCGGACGTATCATTGTCAAAGTCTACAATCAAGCAATGCCTTCAAGGTTTACCTTCAGATGCAATCCACTGGTAACAGAAAGCCTGGCTTTGAAATTAGCTTTGAAAAACTCCTTTAAAAAAAACAGTCCAGTTCTACAGTAAGGTCAGATAGGCAGATAGACCCTAGGTTACATTGCACTAGAATGATGGGAAGAAATGAGTATGGAGAGAAAGAAATAATGGCCCAAGGGCCAAGGCAGTGTTATTGCATGGGCATGTATGACTGTTAATGGAAGTGGCTCACTGATGTGCATTGATAATGTGGCTGCTGATGGAAATAGCAGGGTGAATTCTGAGTCGGTCCTGATCGTGGTCATGATTTTCAGTTACAGATGACAAAGCTGAGGTAGAAAGACCCACAAACAAGCAGCAGCTGCTGAAGGCGATGAATCTCTGTCTGGCAATGAATCTTGTAAAGAGGAAAATCATCTGGTGATGTCTGTGGGTTTCAGACTTCAGCCAATCATTGATTGGAAAGGATTTGCGTCCAAGTGTTAAAAAATACTTATATTTATAACTGTTAAAAATAAAAAATAAAAGACCGGACTGCTTTAATGTAACTATTATAGCTGTAATTCCTGAACAGTCTACACCATTATGGTGGGGTACAGAGTCCAAATACTTATGGGCTCTACTGTTTAAAATAACCCCAGCTGCTTGAAATATACACTACTGTTAGACGATGTGCAGAATGATGTGCGACTTCAGTGGTCTGTTGAATTGAGGATCAGCTAGGAGATGAAGAGAGCATGTGGCAGCTGTCCAGTGAAAACCTTGTATCTCCATTTTGGTCCATTTCTAGTTTTCTCTGTGGTTTAAACCCTGTAGCTGCTCTGTGGACTGTGTGGATAATTCTGGATGAATGGACCATTAGGAAATGGTCTAAATGACTCTGAATGGAAGTCAATGTAGAAATACGAGTTTATTCAAAGTTAAGACCATTTTTGCTTTTTTCTGTAAAGTCACCATTTTGGAGATGCATGTTTTTCATTGGACAGCGACAATATACTAGTTAAGTAATGACTCCTGGTGGTCCACTCTGCTGTCCTCTTTCATTTTTGTCCACATCTTGATGCTTTGAGAAAATCAAGTTTTTCTTACTGTACTCTTTAAATTAGGTTTGTTGTTACTTGTAATGGACTCAATTCTTTAAATTTTTCACAAACCATTTAAATCCATTTTTCTGGTACATTGTGATTGCTCTTTCCCTTTCCTCTGCCAAAAACAGTCAGTCAACTGTTGGATTGTCCTCTAAATTTCTTGTTCTTCATCATCTTGTTGAGCAGGTGAATCATTAAATCCAGAGCTATCAATTCAGAAATCTGCTCATATCTATTTTTTCCCTTTATTTGAATTTAGGAATGCTCTTTTGGGACCTTTTGAGTTTCCAATTAGCATTTTAATTTTTCTTAATTACATTCAGAACAGCCATGGTTGAGGTGATGCTTTTTGACAGAAATATTAATTTTTGCTGTTATTTTTATTTTATTTTTTTCCTCCCCTTTGTCAAAGGTCCAAGTGGTTTTGAAGGTCTCTCCCGACAGACAAGAAAGGGAATTTTATCTTTTTAATTTGTCTCTCTTAATTCAGACCTGTCACATGTTTTTCACTGGATGAAAGGCACCGCTTTGGCAGCACTGTTAAGCACTTGAAAGAGTACATTGCCAATTACTTGCCCTTCTCTAAGGAAAGGCGTGAGGACACACACAACTAAACACACACGCACAACCTCAACCCCCATGGTCATTTTGATTGTAACTGCCAAATTGGATAATATTCATTTCATTTTTATGCAATTGATCCTAAATTAATTACCGCGGTTATGTTTGGCCTCTACTAGCTTTGAAAGCTTTTAAGCCTTGTTAATCACAAAAGTGAGAATGCTTGGTCACATATTGTCTGTGTTGAACACACCTAGTTATCCCTCATCAGATGAAGACCCCTTTTTAATGTGAGACAAATTGTAGGCATTGCTGTTTTCTATATGTATTTAGAAACCCCCCAGCATTGAGCTGTGGAGCAGAGGAACTGTGCTGTCTTTCGGGATAAGTTTGGGATGAGGTGGGGTGGTGATTGTCCAACATCTTGACAACACTTGCTAAATGCAATCAAATGCAAACAAATTCTCAGGAAAGATTGATCTTTCCTAGACTGTGGAGACATTTACTACGTAGTACATAGACTTTAATAAAAGCTGCATAAACTTTTTATGCTATTGATTTCAGAAGAAACAAGGAATAAGCAGGTGTCCCAAATACGTACATAATGCAATTGTATACATATGGACAAAAGTATTGGGACATATTGTATTATTAAAGAGTATACCCTGCTTTTGTTGAGTTACTGTTCAGGGAATGCTTTCTACTAAATTGTGCAGCATTGCTGTGAGGATTATTATTTTATTTTATTTTATTTTTTGCACTCAGCAACAAGAGCATTAGTGAGGTCAGGGTGCTGGATGATCACCACCCCAACTTGTCCCAATAGTATTGGATGGAGCACCGTTATTCCAGCGAACACAGTTCCACTGCTGCACAGCTAAATGCTGGGGGGCTTTATACCTGACATTGGGGGATTGGTGCCAATAGGTTCATGTTTATATGCTCCAGAGAGTCCTATTCTATTGGCAGTACTTCTCTACAGGGACTAGTAGAGGGTGATGATTAATTATACCGTTATTAGAGATGTTTTATGTATAAATAAATATGTATAAATGGCCACAAGCAGCAATTGTAGGTCCAAGCGTAATAGGCCCAAAGACCTAATAAGACCTAAAGCATGTGCCAGCTGTGCTGTAGCGCTCCCCTATCATTCAATCGGTCATTGCATTTGGGTTTGAAAACACAAGGCCTATGCCCGGTTGAGCCTCCCGATGACTGATCTGGCTCAGACCTCGTAGTCAACTTCATTCATTACCTGTATATCAGTACATTTCTATGTTACGAGCTAGGTCTCCTGTCTTTTGTTTAATTAGGTTTGAAAATAAACGTATATATAAACGTCTGTATGGCATGAAAGTGTGCGCTATAGAGCCTCCTGATGGCCAGACGTTTTGTGTTTGTCATGCTTGCAGTGTCTCTCCACTTCGCAGAGCTTTCTCTTTTTCATGATCAGCGGCTGTGCTTTCCCAGGATAATGGTGCGAATGTCTGCTCTTTTTGCTTTCATGTGATTCACACAAAGTTTTGTTGATCATTTTAGACAAAAAAGATTCTTTGCAAGATTTTGTTTTTGGTGCCAAACTCCGACAACGGAGTCTGACGCTCCTTCACCTCTGCATGGTTCTGAAACATCACGAAAACCTCATTTTTCTCTTTCGTGAGGCCGTTTCTGTTCTAGCCTGTCTGATGTTATGTAGTTTGCTGTGATCATGTTGTTTTACTCTGATGAAGCTGAAAATCAGAGCCATTGTTCGGTTTTAACAGCCTCTATTTTCAGAAGGAAACGAAACACAGCTCTGTTAAAAAAAGGTAATGATGGACTCGTTGAGAATAGGGTGGTCTTTAATGCATACGGCCTAATTGAGCACTATGGGCTTTTGAGATAAAAATAGTCAATTTTCAACAATTCAGAGTAAACTATGCATTAATTCACTTGTGGGTGAAAGTTTACATGTTAATGTCATTGCAATATTGGGCTCTTTTTTTTATTGGGTGCTTTTTCTTGGGGCAGAACGAAAAAGTAGACAAAGTATTTAATGTATTTATATATATATATGCAGTTAATTCGAGCATTTCAAGACTGCATTCATACTGCACCCCTAATGGTTAATAAAATGTTTCTTAAGCCAGGCATACACTGCAATTCTAAGCCCAATTTGGTCATAGCCAACTGAATTTTAGGATCTCTCGATATTTGCTCGATCGGTTTGCCGTACTGAGTATGAGGGGAAGGGATGCTCGATTAACTGCCCAAATGAGCTCCAAGTGAGCAGTTGGGCAGATGGAGAGATTTATTATTATTTATCATTATGACTATCTATGATTTTTTATTTATTTATTTATTTACCAAGGGCGATTCATCAACTTTTCAGTTTCAACATTTACCTAAATGTGCCAGAGATATCTAATAAGCTAATTTTCATCTGCAGTCCCTATGCTGGAAGATTACAGACAAGATTTCTGTGTCAAATTTTGGTCGTTTTTTTTTTTCTGTAGCTTTTAATCATTTTATGAACTTGGGAAACTTACTACTTCCATTTTCTGTTCTTTCCTTCCCTCTGTCTTTGGACTATTTTGTATATATATATATATATATATATATATATATATATATAAAAAAATCTTGGAAACATCCTCTATGAATGAAGAACCTGCACATAGAGGCTGTTTTGCCTGGAAATTGGGTGAAGGAAGGGTTAGGTTGGCCTCTAACTTTTGTACTGTACTGCACAGTTCTCTTATTAGAAGATCATAAGCACACAGTGTCTCTGCAGCCAGTGTACGAGTCGCCCGCCCCCGGACTCGCTCTTTCTTTCTCTTTCTCTCCCTCACACGTTCTCTCTCGCCGCCTGTCTATCTTTGGCCGTGCTGCCTCCATCTCTAATGACTGGAATACTAAAAAAGCGCACATGCATGGCAGATTTATCAGTGGCTTTGCTCTGGCGTTCCTTTCCCTCCGTCTCTCCCCTCTTTCCACATCTGTTTAAGTTATCTCTTTGCAGTCTGCTGTTACCCTAGAAACCAAAGCAAACACTGGACCACTGCAGCCGAACTACAATACCTCCCTGTCTTTCTCTCACCTCCCTCCTCCCTATTTCTCTTCCCCCTCCCTCTCTCCCTTCTTCCCAGAGGGTTCACATCGAATCAGCTCTCTTCATCTGGAGGCTAAATTGAATTCCTTTTTTCCAGCATTGAATGAAAAAAGAATTATGAGTTTTACAGGGTTGAAGTGGGGGGTTGGTGGTGGTGGTGGTGGTGGTGGTGGTGGTTGTTGAGTGGGTGGAGCTGGGAGTATCTGTAAGCCTGGTTTGGCTGGCAAAAAAAAGAATGTAGTGTTGAATGTAGCCTCAATTTTAAATGAGCTCACCTCTCTGGAGGGGCCCACCACTCTCCTTCTCTATCCCGTCTCCTCCCTCCATCCCGGTAATGTTCTGGTGTTCTGGGCCCCTTCTGTCTTCCTTCTTCTCGTGCATTTGTGCTCCATAGCCAGTGCAGCTCCTAATACAGAATTCTGGGGAATCTCACCATTTCTTTACAGACATACATTGTGTCTTCTTGGTAACGGAGCTGTAGGGTCTGCCAAAGTCTGGTACAGTAGTCTTTGACTCATCTGAAGTCACCTCAGCTAGCATGAGCGAACCACAGCCTAAATGAGTTTCACATTTGGCCTGTTTGGTTTAAATGTCCAAATATATATATATATATATATATATAGTCCTGAAGAACTTTAGCCCATTTCTCATGGCCAGTGGCCTCCACTTCACTAATATTCTTGGGTTTGCTGCTGCAGCCACCACCTTTAAATCCCACCGGATTTTCTGTGGGGTTCAAGTCAGGGGAGTGTGACAGCGACTCCAGAAGACTGATTTTATCAAGTATCAAAAAATTCTTTGGGAAAACATCATCCCCTCTGTGAGGAAGCTGAAGCCTGAGTGTCATTGGACCTTCCAACAGGGCAGTGATCCCAAGCAAAGACACCAAAGTATTAGATTAGGATTTGCTGGTATTTTATTAAATACATTCTTATTCCCAGCTATATAAGATGCCACTGGTTGTAACACCAAAGCATGATGGATCCACCCCCTTGGTTAACAGTTGGCAAGGTGTTCTTTTCATGAAATTAATCCTATGGGGTTTTTTGAGGTATGCTTGGGATCATTGTCCTGTTGAAAGGTCCAGTGACACTCAGGCTTTAGCTCGCCTTACTGGTTGGATGGTTTTCTCTTAGGGTTTTGTGACACTTGATTAAATCCTGTAAATCTTGCCCTCCACACGCTGCAGGTTTCCAGTGCCAGAGGAGACAAAGCAGGCCTAGAGCATCATTGCCACCGCCATGGCAGGGTGTTCTTTAAGTTTTATATTGAAAAATCTTGTTAATTGGTATACCGCTAATTGCTTTC
This sequence comes from Salminus brasiliensis, assembly GCF_030463535.1. NCBI lineage: Eukaryota > Metazoa > Chordata > Actinopteri > Characiformes > Bryconidae > Salminus > Salminus brasiliensis. The sequence continues at coordinate 42,645,368 of NC_132880.1, read as the reverse complement.
CTATAATGTTTTGAGCAGAGGTGGAATTTCTGTATTGCTGCATATCAGTATCAGGCTCGTATTAGCAGAACAGAGAGGTATTCGATATCAGAGGGGAAGGCAAACGTACTAATCCATTCCTGCAACAAAACTAACATGAAACACCACACAATCACACAGCGTGAGATCATGTTGTTAGCAGTGTGTTTCTTCCTGTGAAGCAGTAGAAGGCAAGAGAGTTTGAGTCCTGACTAGTGGGTAGGAATTGGAAATGGAAAAGAATATTGGGTGAAAAACGTCTGTTTTTAAAGCTAAAACGATCGTTTCTGTACTGGTTGGCAGACTTTTTATAGCCGTGTGGTAGAAAAGAATTTGTGTATTGTATTATTTCTGGTTATATTTTTATGACCGATACTGGTTTATTGTGTGCAGCCGCCGGGAGGATGTGGTCAGTACCTGATCATTTGTTTGATTTAATTTGATTCTACACATCATTTTTTGTGTTTGAGTGTAGAAGTGTTGAAAACAGCCTGGTACACAGTGGGTTGTATATATTGTATATTGATGTATATTTTGGATCATTATCCTATTGTAGGAACCATCCTCTTTCCAGCATGAGCCAGATGTTGCCATTTGCATCCAGGAATGCATCTAAATGCATCGTCCCAGCTAAACAAGATTTCCACTGGCAGTAACACAACCCCAAAGCATGATGGATCCACCCCCCTGATTAACATTCTTAGCCTTTCCTATAGATCTGTAGACAGGTGCTTAGAGGAGCCCATGGTTGCTGAGATCTTGGCCTTTACTCATGGTGCCCAGACCTTTACTCTGGCCACACTTTTTTGTTATAAAAGAGGGAGACACTGTTGGAGACACAGGGTGCCACAGATTGTGTCTGTCACACAGCTCCAGGGGCCAGGGTTGTTGGTTCGATCCTCACTCCGGTCACTGTCTGGAAGGAGCTTGGTGTGTTCTCCCCATGTATGCAGGGTTTCCTCCAGGCTGCCTCTCTCAAACACACGTGGTAGGTCTGGCTCCCTATCCAGGGGGTATTCTAGACTTGCGCCCAATAATCCTGGGTGGGCTCCAGACCCATCGTGACCCTGACCAGTAAGAAGCGAATAAGAGATGTGAGGAAGGCTGGATAGATTGCATTAGCATTTGCTACAAAAATACAACTGTATCTTTTTGTTTTGAGATATGTCCATATAGCTGTTCTTACGCAGTATGTCCCCATTTCATGTATTGTGAAATCCAACACCCGGCTTATGCCTTAATATTCTGCAGGATTCTCAGTTCTAATTTATTTCAAACTGGCAGGATGATATATGATGGGCTCTGAATATTCAGAGCATGTCTTACTGGAATACTGAATTATTTGAATTACCACTACCATCCTTATTCTGAAACCACTAATGACTCATTGGCCCTCTAATTCAGAGGGACTAATTCCAAGCTGAGGAGTGAACGGCTAACTTTGACTTTAGCGAAGGTGCTGCCTTCTGTTGTAGAATGCTGGATCTGTTTGCTGAGCAGGTGGTTCCGATGATTTTCCTTGCGTAAATTAATCCAGCTGCTCCTGTAAAGTGCAGGTTTTCCTGTAGCTCTTGACATGCTATTCTGTTTCTCTCCCCTTATGCACTTTGAGATGTGCACCATGTATTTTTCTCATTACAGAGCGAGTTTGGGGAAGAGAAAGCAGAACCAGGAGCCTATCTCACAGTCTGCCTCTTTCAGCTGGCTATGCTGAAATCAGTCACTACAGAATAATTGCTGCCCCCAACAACTAGCACCCCCTCTTTATCTTGTCCAAGCTCTCGTCTGAGCCTCTCCAGCCTTCTGCCTTGTATGTCATGGGTTATGTCTGACTTTGTTGCAGGCTGGTTGCGCTAGACTGGGTATGTGTATGTCAGTGAAGGCTGTCGTCGTGCTCCAAGATGACCTAAACCTTCCATTAGTCGAGCACCAAAATAGACCGCTGTCTTTAATGAGTCACCTTTTTCTGGTACTGCAGGTTTTATTGGGACACCATGTTTCTGCGTCATTGAATTGCTTCAGTTACGGAAATGGAAGAAGGATGATGCCCACACTTTCCTTTCAGTCATTTCAGAAGAAACTGTTTTTTGGATGATCTTGCTGTCCTCCCTTCACATGCTCTTAAAAACAACAATTCCTAAATGGCTCTTGGATGGAAATTTTTAACTGGTGTCTGAAAGTCCAGAGACCTTCATTTGTTTCATTTCCAGTCAGACCAGCCATTAGTTAGGAGACATATCTGCCAGTCAAAGAAAGATGATGCTGCTGCTGTCAGAACAGAACAGACTCAGCACTTCAGACCTTAGCATCACTGAATGTTGGGATTAGTTCAACTGTTCAAAAGTTTTAAGACTGGTATTTGGAAGTGGAAAAATCTACTTGCTGATAGTCACCTGATAAAAGTACATGGACATACATTTAACATGTACAGACTGCAAGCTCATACAGATTTTCTGCATTCTTGTAGCCTTTTCTGTTGATCTTAAGACAGTAGTACACCACATGTCGTGTGTGTGTGTGTGTGTGTGTGTGTGTGTTTTGCACAGCTCCCCCTGTCTGGGAAGAGTTTGGTGTGTTTTTCCTGTGTACACGTTTTTTCTGGGTACTCTAGTTTCCTCCTGCCTCCCAAAAACACACAGAGTAGTTGTATTGCCAGTGCTAATTGCCCCTGGGTGAGAGAGTGTGAATGAATGGTAGTATGTGGTACCCTGTGAAACACTGACGCCCTTTTCCATGGGGTGTCCAAAAGTCCAGAGACCTTAATTCATTTAGTTTCCAGTCAGAACAGCTATTAAGTACACAGCAGGAGACCTATCTGCCAATCAAACAAAGAATTCTGCTGCTGTCACAACAGTGGACTCAGCACTCCAGGGTCCAGAACTCAACATCATTGAATGTTGGAATTAGTTTAGCTGTAAGTTTTAAGACTGATATTTAGAAGTGGAAAGATCTACTTGCAGATTTTGGCCGAGCACGTGAAGCAGCCGCTCCCCCAGTCGTGGTTTAGCTTTAGCTGTTCTGGTCCCTCAGACTCTGAGTAGAGCCACGTTAGCCTTGTGATTGGTCATGGGTATGCTGATGTGAACCTGACCCACTTTTGGGACTGCCCATTCCACATTGAAAGGAGAGCAGTACTGGAGAAATACAGCAGACATTTCTTAGACTTCGGGAAGATATTCATGGGACGATTTGTACATTTACACTGGGGGCCCTGATGAGCCAGATTAACTTCATTAGAAAGGAAACTCAGATGTAGGTTCCCAAAGGCTTTAAAGAACCACCCATTGAAAGCTTATTTAAGGCACCAAAAATGGCTCTCTTATTACATCACTCCAAAGAACCCTTTTTTGTGGCTCTCTATTTTAGAGTATAGTGGAAAACTTACTACTCTCTTTCCCAAAGGACTGCAGGCCATAGATGCCACGTTTGTGACTTGAGCATAAACCCCAGCAGAAGTGAGGATGTTTGGTATTCATGTTTTTAATAACCATGTGGAAGAGACATGAAGCATAATAGCAACAAACAACCAGTGTGATCTGAGCTCTCGTGTGTGTATACCCAGAGTCAATCTGCGTGCATTGTATTTTGTTCTGTATGTACTATAGGGTTGAGTGTGTGTGTGATCCAGATAGTGTGGGAGAGCGAAGTTCTGCAAGCTCATTGGAGGCTGAATAATGAGGTGCATGGTAAAAGATGGAGGTCATATTGGGATCCCTGCCCTCATTCATCAGAGCTGGCGCGCCACGACAGAAAGCCTCTTCTGAAACATTAAAAAACTCCTTCCAGGGCCACACACAGACACACACACACACACACTCCTGCTTACTTTTTTGCCAAACCTGCAGAGCCAGCAAACTCTGTAATTTGCCCAGTATGGGTAGTTAAAGAAAAAAAAATCAGTTATATACTTTTCCCTCCTGCACAGCATCCGGATTTCACCAGGTATCTCCGGCAGTTCCTCACGTTTGCTCAAATACCTTGAGCGTTCAGGCTGGTGGTTTTGTATTTTGGACTGGTTAAAGTCTGTTCAAGGCAGACATGGACACACACTAGCAGTCGTTTCACCCGAGCTTTTTTGTACAGTGCAAAAAAGCATAATTACTGCTTGTTCCACCTGGGCAAATGAATGCATTCAGCTACTTTGAGTTGCTCCCATTGTTGAGACTGATGTTGAAATGTGCGCTCACTCAGCTTGTCTTTGTAGAAAGGAATTACCAATAGAATAGGACCTTCTGGAGCGGATAAACATGAAACTATTGGCACCATGCCTGATGCCAGGCATGGGCTGGAGGGATATAAATTATTATTATATCCCCCCAGTATTTAGCTGTGGAGCAGTGGAAGAACTGTGTTCTCTGGAATGATGGTTGGTGCTCCATCCAGTACTTCTTGGATAAGTTGGGGAGTTGGGAATGAGGTGGGGAGGTGATCATCCAGTGTCTTGACCTCACTAACGCTCTAGTTGCTGAATGCAGTCAAATTCTCACAGCAGTGCTCGCCAAAATAGTAGACTAGGGTACCAGTAGAAAGCTTTCCCTGGACAGTGGAGACAGTTACTCCACTGTCTCAGTTACTTTTTATTTTTTTTTATAAATACTCAATGAATGAGCAGGTGCCCCAATACTTTTGTCCATATATTGTGTGTGTCTGTGGGTTGATGCAGTTATATTTATTTAAGCAGAATAAATTGGGGGCCTGTTCTGCATGTGACGTCTCCTTGCTGTCTGAGCGGTGTTGACTCTCCTTGCTGTCTGTGTAGAAGGGCCTTAGAACAGCACTATTAACAGGAACCTTCAAGCATGTGTATATCGGTGTGCGAATTTTGTCCTTACCCCCAGATCATGTCTCATCTGTCTTCCCAACGGACTTTGGGAATTTTCTTGGAAGATTAATGGAACTTGCTATTGTGGCTAATTGTCTGCTAATGTAGATTAATGCTGTGCGGGGAAATAAAAAGGCCATGCATGGGGTTTCGGAGGAACTTGTAAAACGCCGGTGAAGAAATTCCCCTGTAACCACTTCAGTCCTTGACTTTGCTGTCCACCATTATGAATGGCAGCTTGCAATTAAAATTTGCATATTGTATGAAATATGCTGATTTTCTTGTGATGTATTCTGGATATGATGAATCATTTATTTGATTCCTAATGAAACTCCTCCTACCAGTATATTCCTGCTGGCAGCTATTTATGAAGCTTTATGTGGGCGAATCATAGCTTCTGGGTAATTGAGATGCTTTGATCATATGGTATTCCAATAACAAGCTATTTAAAATGCGCATAACATTATTGTGCAGTATATCTATGAAAATCTTGTATCTCCATTTCTGCATTAATTTTTATTTTAAAATTGCTGTGTGAATTTGGCAGTTTGCATTGTCAACATTTCATGATAAATGGACCAATAGAAATGCTCCATACTTATTTTTTTTTGTTCCTTTAAAGTTGCCATTTTGAACATTAAAAAGATTTTGCCTGACAGCGACTTTATAAACACCCCTTTTTTTCATTTTTACTACAGCAGATTTTGTAGTTAAACACACATACCCTTATCTAGAAATATTAAACCGATAGCCTATATTTATTTAAGATAAATTCAGAATTTACATGCATTTAATCTACATGCATTTAGTAGTAGTTTTTACATGTTGTGTGTTCCTTCGTTTGCATTGACTGATATTTGCATAAAAACGAGCAGCAGCTGCTGGAGTTACCATATTTGTGAATTTGCCCTAATTGTTACAATTCCCTGGAAGTTTGAGGGAACTCTTAGACATTCGGACGTGCCCGATCAGTTTCTTCACTTCGCAGTGATGGTAGCCATTTGTAGTGGTTAATGAGTATGATGAGAAATCTGCAGTAATAATTGATTTTTTGAGCTAATTACTGCATAAATCAAGGCACTGTGCTCTATCTGTCCACTTTTCCCCCCCCACAGTTCTCATCTGGAGAAGAGCTTGCAGATGTTGATGGACCGAGTGGACGACATGAGCCAGGACATCGTCAAATACAACAACTACAGTCGCAGCCTGAGCAAGCAGCAGCAGCAAAAACACCAGGTACTTCCACCCCTGCGGCTCACTGGAGCAGCTTATAGAAATGCACCGCTGCTGAAAGACGTTTCCTTTGGAATTCCTCTTTCGTTTTGAGTTGCATTAAAAGCTCATTTGTAGGATTCATTTGCCTCCACTTAGGCGATAATTGAGACTTTCTTTGAGTCCTTATTTCATGCTACAAGTCTTTCTGAACCTAGCTATTTCCTTTGAACCTCGAACAGGGTAGCTCGAATATGTTGGGTCTTTAGTTTAAACCTCAGTTTGCCCTGTTCGTGTTTGTCTAACAGTTTAGTAATTGTAACATTTTACGGGATGAGAAGTAAAAATGAAGTGCTCTCATGTTTATAAGGGTTATCATAAAAAGGAGAGAAGTGCTGTTGGAGGTTGGCCATTTTACCAGGCATTTTATTGTGCTATTTGTGTGGGATAGGGGATAAAAGACCCTAAAAACTGCTGAGGTAGGTGTTCTGCTATTTGTCCATTAATTTGTTTGGTCTGTACTATTAAAGTTGGCCAAAAACGGCCCACATCATTTATCCAGCATGAACCGCATAATGAATATTTATCAGATTCTGTTTGCTGTGTCTGACCTCGGCTCCGTATGAGAGAGCACTGCTAATGGAGTGTGAGTGGCCCTTAGAATTACTCCTCTCCATTTTTGACCTCTTATGCTGTAATCCTAATAGTTAAGTCTTCCTGAGCTCGGTCCCTTCGCTGTGCTCGCCCCAGCCTGTGCAGAATGGCAAGTCGCAGAGTTTCCAAACCCAATCACTGGGTCAGAATGAAGGTCTTCCTATCTTCTCTCTTCCATGTTGGAGTCCAGAGCCTAACCTAACCACCTGCTGTTCCACCTGACTGTCCTTTTTTTTTTTTTTTCTTTCTTCGTGACTTTTCTTGTTGTCGGAGTCGGCCTGGCGCGCTGCCCTCCAGCTTCTGCTCGCTCGAACACCGCCTGACGAATTCAATGTTCTGGCTGAAAAATGAATCTTCTCTTGAACGTTCAAATGCTGTTCTTTGCTGGAGCTCCACCATGCTGGTTTGATTGAAAATCAATAATTATCACTCAGGTGCTCTCTCCCAGCTGCCGCGATGGAGTGCAGGGTGGGTGGTGAGGTTAGCTGGGCTGGAGTATTTGTTTTTAAAGGCGCGGCATGAATCAGTGGACCCGTTTCAAAAAGCTTGCACACTTTATCTCAGTGCTAATTCAATTAGGCATCCGCTTCCTGGCTGTGGCTGGTGTTTCTGTGCTCTCACGGCTGCGTGGCTGATAAGAAGTAGCACCTTTTTCTCCCCAGCTCTTTGATGTTGGCCCACGTTATGCAGGTGACTCACAGCTATGGAGTTGGGAGATGCTAGTTTGCATTTTCAGATGTGCTAATTGAAGAGTTACCGCGGTGTCTCCTCCTTTAGAGGTGCCCCTGGCCTTGTGCAGAAAATACCAGTTGAGTGCAGAATTGATAAGACCACCAGTCTTTTCATTAGCACCACCTGTCTAATTGTGCTGCTACAACAGATCTGACCATTTGAAACATGGACTGCACAAAACCTCTAAAAGCGTCCTGTGCAATCTTTGAGGTCCTTCATGGATCAGATCAAGGAGCCTTAGGTGCCCATGACCCTGTCGCCAGTTCACAGTTTACTTTTGGGTAGCTGCATACTAGGAAAAACCCCACTCAAAGCCTTGACAGATGCCACTGCAGGTTTTACATAACCTGCCAGTGTGGTTAATGTTATGGGTTTGTGGTACATCTGGGTGGATAGCTGGGAAATAGAAAAATGGCTGTGCAACAGCTGCATGCTCTCTACCCCCTCTTTAACATCCATGGCTCTGTGGTTTCAATTGTGGAGTCAACCACGTTCCTGGGCACCACCAAATCCATGGGCCTGGAGTTGAAGGGGAACACTGCGTATGTAGCCAGGAGAGGATTTTCTTCCTGAGGCAGCTATAGAAATTCAACCTGCTGCAGGCTCTAATGATCCAGTTCTTCACAGGGACAATTTAGTCCTTCCTCACATCATTCGTAATCATTTGGTTTGGGTTGTCCAGTAATCATCTGGTTTGAGTTGTCCACCTCAGAAGAACCAGGATGTTAGGATGATTCTAAGGGCCCCCAATTGAAATATTACACTTTAATCAGTTTCATTTAAAATGTTTGAATGCGTATGTATATTTTTAATATAATTTTATTTATTTATGTATTTATTTTCTTGTTTGACAAAAAGTAAACATCTAGAGCTTCTGCATTGCCTGATTTAGCCTCCCCTCTTCTATTTGCATGCAATGGTTCAGTCCACCTCAAAACGGCAGTGCATGGCGAGTTGGGGGGGAGGCACGTGTTGCGTTTAAAAGAAAGACATGGTTACCAGAAACGCAAAGAAAGAAAACAAAGATTGTAGAGAAAAGGCAAATCTGCAGTATGTAACCCAGTGTTTCAGGAAGAAAGGTGGGTGTAGTCTGTGAGTGGTGGAAATGAACCCGCTAATGTTAGTGATTTAATATCTTCCCAAGCGTGTCAGTGTTTACATTTCACTCCTCTTTTAATCAGTGCAGGCAATACTTTTAGCAACCATTCAAACTTAATGAGTTGCCTCTGCCACTGTCAGGACAGGCAGAAGCAGCTTATAGGCTAGACAGCCCTGCCTCCCCAGCCCCATATCACAGCCTTAACGTTTCTCCCAACTGAAGAAGGTGGTGAGTAGCACGGTGTTGAACGACTTCAGTTGACATAATTGCAGGGGCTCGATGGGAATTTATTATTTTTATATTTACAATGACATTTTTACAACAAAAGGCGTGTAAACACTGTAATTACTGTAGTACTTGATCAAATAAAAACGTCCCTTATATGCCAAATATCATGAGTTACTTTCTCACTGAAAATAGTGAAATTAAGTCTTTACTTTTTTTTGTCAGACACCTCGCCCTCCCTTTTTCTTACCACCTACAGTCTTTTGTTCCACCTGTCATCCCCTCTTCGTTTCAGACAGAGCGTCCCCTCCCTCCCTTCTGTCCTCCACCCCTCGTGGCATGAAAGGTCCATCCTAAAGGTTCTGTCACTGTGGGTGATAATTGAATCAGCTCAGGCTACCCGTAGGTTAATGACAGGAGCTGTAGATATCAAGTTCACATTAACTGTTTGCATTCTCTCCCCCCCCCATCTCTCTCTCTCTCTCTCCCCCCCCCCCTCTCTCTTTCTCTATCTATCTATGTCTGCCCGCTTGTCTGGTCCCTACAGTACACCCAGAGGCGTCAGCAGGAGAATGCTCAGAGGCAGACTCGAGGGGAGCCGCCGCTGCCTGAAGAAGACCTGACTAAACTCTTTAAACCTCCCCAGCCTCCCCCACGCATGGACACCCTGCTCATCGCCGGTCAGTTAAGACAACTTCTTAGCCACTTGACATTGACCAGATCTACAGCAGTGACCTCCAACCCTGCTCATAGAGATCTCCTTACCTGCAGACTTTAGCTCCGTTCCCAACCAGACCCACCTTATGCATCTAATTGTTTATTTATAATCCTTCAAAAGTCCTTGATTAGCTTAGATTTAGGTTGGAGGTTAAACCTACAAGGAAAGGGTTGGTGACCACTGCTCACTGCACGTTGTTCTGTAACAAAAATATTAGACAATTTTCAGTTTTATGCAGTTTTGAGGCAAAAGGACTGCACAGGACTGGACATTTGTCCCAGGTTTTAGGCACCTCAGCCCATTATTTAAAACTACCAGCAATACTTAGTAAAAACTCCAGATCACATTAGAACAGATGCAGGTAAACATAAATCCAGTAAAAGTAACAAGAGCTTCTCATTCTGAAGAAAGTAGATGAGATCTTGTCTGAGCTAGTCTGAAGAACAGAGCTCGGTTCTTCCAGGTTTCTGCTGGACACCCCCCAGTCCAGCCAGCTCAGCGTGGATGTGTTCAGTTCTATTAGCAGCAGCAGCAGCAGTTCACCTGATTTACCATCATTAAGCCCTGATTTACCAAACCAAGTGTTGGAGGAGAACTCTAAGTAACACTAGACTCCCATGAAGAGAGACTTGGAGATGTTTTAGTGAACACAGTGATGGAAAAGCACTACAGGTACTAGGCAAGGAGCATGCGTGTGTATATTTGCACAACAGTGTCAGCAATGGGTGCAACTCAACATAGCTGAATGCATTCATTAGACAGGGTGTCCACAAACATTTGACATAGTGTAGCTCCTGTGAGAACCTAAGGAAGCAAATTCCATACACCAAATGTCTCTTGAGTGATTGCCTACTTTTGGGTAAGGAGAAAAGTTTTTCCCATTTATTCCTTTAATAAAATGAGTTTGTGGTCAGTGTGGGGGGGAAATGATGGAATTTGGATTGAAATTTGACTGAAATAGCCAACGTAGAGACCAGTGTGCCATGTATTGCATCAGTCATGCAGTTTCAGGTTCAGTGCCATTACTGTTTTTTACATCACCTACATTTCTATAATATAACTACATTAGAATGGATTTAAGTATTATGGTCATTAAGGTGCCTTGGAGGTTTCATTGATTGAGTTAAAGATGCTCGACGAGCCCCCCCTCAGGGCAGTGAGCGAAATGTGTTGAGCAGGCTGTGAGAACTCAGCCGTGTTAATGATTCATTTCCTTATTTAGTCTGAGTAATCTGGGTTTGTAAAGATTTGGACTGATCCCCTCTCCCCCCGCTGAGGTGTTGGGAAGGGCGCGACGAGAAGCAATTTATAGTTGTACATTTAGGAGACCTTGCCCGAGAAAGACCGAGAGATTTAGAAGCCTTGTTTTTCCCGCTGATTATTTAAGCGCAGTGTTCCAGATCAGCTGCTGGGAAGCATCTTTGGCCTTCTAATCAGGCTTGCCACGCTGTGACCATGAAGGACGAAGCACGCAAGATGATCTGAGGAATTACTGCTTTAAAGTGTAGGGTTTATCTAGTGGTTAATCCCGGTAATACACGTTTCTGACGATATGTGGACCCAAAGAAAAGAGACGTGCTCCACGGCAAATTGACTGATGTGGTTTTTAATGAGTAGGTGTGAGAGACAGCTGTAGCTAATAGCATTTGAGGCCTTGCTGAAGCTCCAGAGTTGATTACAATCCTGTAGGAAAGTCTTCATAGCCCCCATCTGCCTGTCAACGTGGTGGCGACAGTGAGGATTAATCACACACACTCACACAAACACGCTCACACACACTCGATCAAAGTCAGCCATCACTGTTTCTCAGGGCTGGCACCACAGGGGCATTAGCAGTCACCACATCTTGATTGTCCAAAATTAAATCCACCCCAAATTAGTGGAAGAGGCTCGATCACGTGCTCACTCTCACACTTGCACTCTTACTTACTCTCACACTCTCACATTTACTCGCACTCTCACTTACTCATCCACCCGCTCCGGTTTATACTCTCTCTTACTCACATTTGCTTTCACTCCCACGTTCACTCTCTGAGTCACTCAGTCACGATCCCTCACTCTCTCACCTTCTCTCACACTCTGAAACTCATGCCTTCCCTTACTCAGTCACGATTCCTTTACTCTCACATGTTCTCTCTCACTCTCAAACTCACTCCTTCTCTCACTCAGTCACAATCCCTCAGTCTCACATGTTCTCTCTCACTCTCAAACTCACTCCTTCTCTCTGTCACGATCCCTCACTCTCACATGTTCTCTCTCACCCTGAAACTCACTCCCTCCCTCCCACTCTCACTTATACTCACTCTATCAAACTCTGTGAATTACTCACTCAGTCTCCCTGCACTCACACACTCACTCCTCTCCCTGCCTCACTCACTCCTTCACTTATTCCCTCACTCCTTCCCTCACCCCCCCACTTCTCCCTCACTCCGCCCCCCACCTCTCCCTCACTTCGCTCACTCCCTCACCCCTCCCTCACCCCTCCCTCACCCACTCCCATAGTTCCACATGTTCGCCATTGTGTTTCAGTGGTGATGCATGTTTGCAGGAGTTTGACTTACTGCGGTTGATGGTTTACTGTAAATTCCATTGCAGTAGAATACGAGCGCCCGTGGGCTTTGTGTGAGCTTGGTTATTGAGTAGTGAGTAATTGGATTTGGAGCTGTCAGTGTGTACATCTCTACTCTGCTTCAGGGCTATTGATGGTTAGCATTCCATTCATAATGAAAACCATGGCCCTTGTTTATCAGGGGATTCGGAGCTAAAAAGGGCTGCTCAAGCATCAGCTGCGTTGATCATAGTCTTAAGGACAGAGATGACAAAGAAAGAAATGTCTTTGAACAGTTTGATAAATGCTATAAATTATATTCATTCATATTCATATGCCTTCCAGTTGTGTTCATTTAGGGCTGGCCTATTCCTGATCAGCTTGCATGGTGCTTCAGATCAGCAGCAGATGCGAAAAGTCTACTGAAGGTCTTCTAAGTTTCTAAGGCACCTCTCCTAGTTTTGGGGGGCTTTTCCCCTTTTTCCCACCTGAAAGTACAAACCAGGGTTCATGTTTTTTACACTGCTGTTTAGAGAGTGCACTAAAGAGCTCTGCATGATTATACCTGCATCCTGACGACATCACCTATGTGTGCAGCATCTCCCTATACTTGCCATTGATTGGTTTGTAGAAAGAGCATGCATCTAATCATCTAATCGCTCAGCGGTTAGCGCGCCGGACTATTGATAACAGGGTTGTGGGTTCGATTCCCGGGCTTGAGCAAGGCCCTTTACCCTCTCTGCTTCATTCTTTAGTCTCTTAAGGGCTTTTAGAAGAACTCTCAGACCTGGCCTGGCAAGAACTGTGCTCTCCTCCGGCCCTGCCAAGCAGAAAGCCAATCACTTAGGAGTGCTGCAGCTAGCCCTCAAAACATAATGGAGGACATTAAGACCGAACCGCTTCACCAGGCAGCCCTGTCATAACTCCTACCTCTACACCTCACACTCACTCTCTCTTTCTCTTTCTCTCTCTCTCTCTCTCTCTCTCTCTCTCTCTCTCTCTCTTTCTCTCTCTCTCGATATCCCTCTCTCCCTCTGTCATGCACTCTCTGTCTCCTTTTTCTCTTTTTCACTTTCTTTCTGGCTTTGTCTGTCTTTCTCTCTTTCTCCTTTATTGCCTCTCTCTCTGTCGCTCTCTCTCTGTAGCCCTCGATTACTCATTTTCTCGCTCTTTCTCTATACAATTTAAGCTAGCTTTATTTGCATGACTGGCTGAAATGGTGTCACCAAAGCACAAATATTAATACTTAAGAAATAACTAGGATGAATGTCAAAAATAATAATAAACATTATAGAGATATAGTATATAATAAATAAAAGCAATTAATCAAAATGATATAAATTATTCTAATAATTACTTTAAATATTCTTGTTTACAGTGGTTTATAGGGAGTGGATGGGGCAAACATTTTTTATAGGGGTGTGTTGGGTACATTTGTTACTTATTACAAAGCCCTTATAGGCATGTCACTTGTTGGCTATCTTTGCAACACTGCCGGGCAGTTATTTCCAGTATTTCCATAAAACCAGGCTTCCATTTTTGGGGACTGTGGGGACTGACCAAACTGATGGAAGGTCAGATTACTGTTTCTAACTGTTCTCTAAAACAGTGAACGTCTCTGCTTACTATACCTAAGGTGGTAACCTGACTGTCTCGCTCACACTCACTCGCTATCTTTCTCTAGAATACAGTTTTACTAAAGCACTACAACAATGACAAAAACAGTAATGAGACCGTAGAGTCTAACAGTAATAATAAAAAATATAATTTAAGTGTATTGACAAAGGAGACAAAAAATTATATATGTTTACCTATTTTAATCATAAATAAGATAAAGTATTACAATAAATAATGAATCAGACCGATGGTGGGATATGTAGTAGCAATATTGAGGTGTGGAGTGTTACCTGCTTTCTCAAAATATGGCTCTTTTAGAAATGGCTTTTAAATATGGCTCTCTGTTTTAGAGAAAAACCTAAATCTGAGTTTTTTTTTCTTCCTTAGGGCAAATTAACACATACTGCCAGACAGTGAAAGAGTTCACTGCTCAGAACCTGGGTAAGCTCTTCATGGCAGAGGCTCTCCAAGGCCACGGCAGCTAAAGGACAGGAGACGTGCTTGGCTCTCCTGGGGCAACTCCTGTAATTGGTCAAGAGTAATCCATTCCTGTAATCCAGCCACCGGTGGAAGAAGTTTGTTTTCCCCATTTTATTTACATAGAAGATTTGAAGGATCCCTTCAAATGAATTAGCATACCTGTTAATATGTATTGGTGCACTGATTTCTATCAACATAAGCCTGTAATTACCAGGTGGAGTATAAAGTATATAATGAGGTGCACCTTCTTATTCAGATATATTGTTTTTATTTATACCAGTAACATGTATTAGCAATATCATACCAGCTGATCTAAGAGGAAATCAGAGAAGCTGCTGTTACTCTTATCAGGTTTTATAAAAGGGATGTTAAAAATTTGATAATTAAATGGATTTTGCCCACCCTTGAGTGTTGTGCTGTGTGATTTTTCTGATTGACCTGAACAGGACAAATCTGTGAGGTTTAGATGTGCGTCTCTTCATCCCTCAGCTCAGGAGCGTAAGCAGGAGAGAAGAGAAGGAAGAGGTGTCTGGAAGAAACCTCGGATGCATCTCTGTTTTCTAACCTGCAGCTATTTTCCACTCGTTTTCTTAACTTGCACCCCTGCCGTACTTGACGAATCCACTTCGACTTTTTTTTTTCTGTGAGCCTGTAGCTCTTGTTCTACTGATCCTTTTTCTCATTTTTTTTTTTTTTCCCTTTGGCGTTAACTTTCATCCCGTTTCATTCACGAGTGTCGATTTAAGCCAGCTACAATTACCCCATCTGCCTGAAGAAAGGGACGTTATACATTTGCCCATCTGTGACGCCTGCTTTGGCCTTGATTGGTTGGAAGTCCCACTCTCATCGCATGAAATGGAAAAGGAGCCATTTACAGCATTCCGGCGCTTGCTGTGTAGGGTTTACCAAGGGCACTCACTCGAATCAGAGCTGATGCGCTGGTAATTAAGGTATATTGCTGTGAAAGAGCCCTCCTGGTCCTGTCAAGCCCAACATGTAGCGGTGGGAATTCATTTCTGCCCACTCCCTGTAGAAGAGTTAAAGACCGAATTTGTACTGGTTTTCCCACCCACAAGCCGAGCACCTTCGCCATTTGCCCAGCTCCAATGTGGTTTTAATTTATTCCCGTCTGACTAGGATCGATTAAAGTTGAAGGGCTTTATTGTCATGGTTTACGTCCTTTAATCACCCCGACAGATGATTTCAGAGCATTTCCCCATCCTGATGGCGGCAGGGTGCATTTCACACTGCCTGAAGTGCTGAGCCTTTACTCCCCTCCCTCCTATAAATGAAGTGCTTAAAAAAAAGAAAAAAAGACCCACCTTTCCAGAGGGCAATGTCCTTTTCCAGGAGTCACATCCTTTGTCACTCTCCACAGGTGAACAGTAATCACAGTGTGGACCATGTAACCCTGTAATTATACATTACATCCTGTGGTGATGGAAAGAAAATTGCGAGGCTTTTATGGTTCTAAAGATGAAAAGGAAAGCATTTAGTGATGGTGATGGTTGTGTTCACTTTGAGTGGCCTCTGCTCCGTTTTAGGCAGCATGTGTGTGTGTGTGTGAACTTTTGATCATCCCCTAAAACTTAGTTCACCCGACCTCATTTTAGGGTTGTTAATTTTTAAATAAATGGACAATTATCTGCCTTCAAGAGCTGTTTTAAAAGACCTGTGCTTCACTTCTAAGTCATAAGATTTCACAATCTTGCTCCTGCCTTTTGTACCGTTCTGCAGCATCTAATATGGTATGAAATTTGGAAAAGTGCACTTTTTATTTCTTCTTTTACTTTTTGACTTTATAGGGTTATAGACAATTCATGCACAAGCACATTTGGTCTACAGGATGACTGATTTAGTCAAGAAGTCAAGATTTTGTTCGTCCAAACTGTAGAGTGGTCCATCTTATATGATATATACACACACTCCTGTAATTGGTCAAGAGTAATTCATTCCTGTAATTCAGCCACCAGTGGAAGAAGTTTGTTTTCCCTGTTTTATTTACATAGAAGATTTGAAGGATCCCTTCAAATGAATTAGCATACCTGTTAATATGAATTGGTGCACTGATTTCCATCAACATAAGCCTGTAATTACCAGGTGGAGTATGAAGTGTATATAATGAGGTGCACCTCTAGATATATTGTTTTTATTTATACTAGTTTGTTTATTTATTTATACCAGTAGTGTAACAAATATTTTTGTAATCCATCACTACAAAGTATGTAAATTTTTAAGTATGTTTTATCTTAAATGGGACATATCTGTGGCCTCATCATATTTACAAAAAATTAATTTACAATTTTTTAAGGCATTTAACAGAAGCTCCTATCACTCAAATGTGCTTCACTGGTTACTCTGAAAATATCCTTAGCTTGTTTGTATCAAAAGATACCTCTTAGCTTAGATACTACTAAGCACAAATGCCAGGACGGACACCACAGTGCTCATCACACACAACACTTTACCGAAGTACTCTTGAAAGAGGGGAGGGAAGGGTCTGCAGTCTGCGTTTGAAGACCGGAAGCGACCCAGGGGAAGTTCGTACCACCTCTTAGGTTTCAGGACAGAAAAAAGTCTGGATGCTCGTCTTCCGTGGATCTTAAAGGATGGTGGGTCAAGCTGAGCTGCACTTGAAGCTTGAAGTGCTCTTGGTACAGCTTGACTCACTTGACAAAAAAAAATAAATACAGAGAAGGAGTTGTTGGAATTTAATGAAACTTTATGAAAAAAATATTAGAGTGAAAGGATGAGTTTATTGGGGAAAACTGTGGTAGTACAACCGAAAGTAGGCTCTAGTGCTGTGTTGGGCCGCCTCTAACCTGAATACAAGATGAGATCTATATAAGATTTTTTATGTGTAACATACTTGGCGAAATAAAGGGATTCTGATTCTAATCCCTAACTGGCCGCAGTTCTCCATATGGTTTAAGTTCCTTGAATTGACCACTGCGTACTGGGAACACCCCCACAAGACCTGCCTGATGTTTGGGAGATGTTCTGACCCAATTGTCAAGCCATCACAATTTGGCTCTTGTGAAAGCGGTTTAGATTCTAATGCTCTTCTAATTTTCCTACTTTTTAACACCTCAAGAACTGACCGTTCACTTGCTGCCTTATATATCTAGATGCTGTAGAAACTGTAGATGCAGATAATCAGTGTTTGGTGCTAATGTTGTGGGACACAATCATAAACATGTAAATAATAATAATAAAAAAAATAAAGTTCAATGTGTTTATTTTAGACGTAAGTGTCATGTTGGTCCATACAGACTTGAATGAATGAATGAAACAATGGTTAAAAATATATTTATATATTTGTTTGTAAAATTTTTTCCCTTTTCTCCCAATTTGATACTGCCAATTAAACCACCCACTTTTAGCTCCCCATAGCATAGCCTGTCCATAGTGGTAGCGTGTTCGACTGCTGAGTCACTCTGAGCCCTAAAAATCTCTCACGCTAGGAAATACTATTCTAATATATCATGTTATGTTGCAGACCCAAATGGCACCCGTTTCAGAGAATGATTAACCTCATTCTGGAGTGTAGAACTAAAACAGTGTGTAATTACGTATAGACTCTACTGCTTCAGATTTAAATCTTCAGTATAAAATGATACGAAAAATATGACTCGCTTCCAGAGATGCTTTAAAAGGAGCTTGCATGTGGCCTTTGTGGTGTGTGGCACAAAACACTGTTCCTCTTTTATGAGTATTTTGGGTATAAAATCCTCAACAGTAGGAAGTAAACTCATCATTTGTTGTCGCTCCTTTAGCAGAAATGGCTCAGAGGTGAGTTGTGTGCTTCTGCAGCTGTTAATTTAGACCTTCATTATAGTGCAGCTCTCACAGCTGATATTCTGATTTGGTGCTTTTGTCGACAAGCATGCAGGAATGAATTTCTCCCCAAAGCCTCATTGATCTGAGCGTATACAAGAGAGACTCTGAGAACATTGATTGGAGAGGTGCTGGTATCAGGTCGGACTCATTAGGCCTCGCTTTGAGCCGGGCCGTTGTGTTTGTTTCGGCGTGGCAGCATCAACATGCCCCTGCTTTTCCTCTGTTATTGATGAAGGTCCAGTTCTTTCCCGCTCTAGCAGAGTATTGCACTTTTATGAAAGTGCAGAGAAAAGGCTGTTGTTTCTTGTCTTTTTAAAAAGCAATTAGTCACTTTTCACCAGATCTATTTTGAGCTGCCCTGCCTTCTGGACCCGAAGCATCTCTCTCACATAAACTATCTAAAGAGATTCATCTGTTTGCTGTTGTTAATTCTCTGTCCATTGCTGTAGTGGACAGGGACTCCGTTTACTTTGGCTGAATTTCAGTCCTCAACATCATTATAAGTAATGTCTTGGAAGCAGAGGTCTCATGGCATGAGCCTTTTTTTTTTCTGAAACCACTCCGTCCACTCTGCTTCCTGTTGATGACGCATGTTACCACAGTACACACTCAGTTAGTCCATACTTTCCAAGAATAAAGTGGGTCCTTGAGAATTTGTACATTTAGATATCCTGTTATTCTGACCCCAGTGCTGTCCACCACTTCCTTTGAATCATCTATACAGGACATCCATATTTTCCTATTACTTTCCCTTAATTTTCCACATCACCTTTTTTAGGCTAACTGGGTCATGGATAGACATGTCAGGAACACTCTCTTTATCACTGGGTTCCTTTACACACATTTCTAAATGTGCTAAACCTTTCTTTCAGTTTAAATGCTGGTTTTGGGAATATAATGTAAATGCAGTTGCAAATGCTAGAAACTGATGCTGTAATCCTGTCCCTCCTTGTTAGCTTGCTAGTTTGGCAGTAGCTGTGGCATATAACTGGGTTATTCAGTGGGCAGAAAATCCAGAAAAACTGCTGATGCTGAAGTTCCCGAAAGTGACTAGATGGTTTGGGTTGCGTGCAAAAATACACACAGTGGTGCTGACGGGACAATATATAATAGAACTTTATTCTCCAGATTTAATACAAATACACATATAACATGAAAAAGATGTGGGGTAGTGGTAGGTTGGCTATCGTGATGGTGTGTCCATTAAAACTCAGGAGGATGAACAGATTTGCAATTGATGTTTATTCAAGGCTAGAAGACTGGAAAAATTAGGGATGATGGGTGTTTGACAAAGGTACATGGACGAGGGAGGTATGGTTGTTGAGGGCACATGTCTGTGGCACAATGGAAAAGCCTAAGAAAATGACTGTGGCCTTTTAAACTTTATATCCACCCTATCCTTTCACAAGGATTCATGGTCTTTGGAGTTCTCTACCTGCTGTCCTGGGAATTTGCAACATAACCTATAAGTAGGGTGGGTTCCTCTATCGGTTACCTGTAAGGGAGTTTTTCCCCTTGTCACTGTTGCCACCTACGCAAAAGAGGCTCGGACCTGGATTTCTGTAAAGCTGCTTTATGACAACATTCGTTGTGAAAGACCCTAAGACATATGAGCTAAAAGCTCTGAATTTTAGAAGGTCTTAGACATAATTAGCTTATTAGGGCTACGGCTCGTTAGGAAAGGCCTGGTAATGCAAATTTCAGAGCTTTTCTTTTTTAAATACTACACATAGAATAATGAAACATCAGCTTGTGATTATCAGAGGTATTTCTGAGGCTAACATCTAGCTAAAATAATGACAATTTGTTGCCACATCCGATGCTTAATTTGTTAAACATCACAGCTGAGAAGATCCAGCAAGTGGACAGGGAGGGAAGAGGTCCTGGAACGTGTGCTCTAGGTGCCACACAATGCAATAAAATACCTAGTGTTAGTATTGTGACTGCAGGACAGTGAGGGGTTGCAACCGTAAAATCTCAGAGATGACATGGGAGAAAAATGTTTTCCTCAGAACATGATGTCCTGCAAAACTAGACAATGTGAAGAACCCCCCCCCTTAAATATCCATACTAGTGGAAAAAAAGACTCTTACCTTGTCTATATAAATTACTCCACAATGCAGTCAGGTTTCAGAAACAGAAGCTATGGTGATAGCTATGGTGGACGCTCTCTGTGATCGGCAAATCAGGTTCATTTGGGAGAAATGCTGCTCGCACTCTGCACCTGGGATTGGTATACGTATTTACTGATTTCTTACTTTTGTAAGAAAAAAAAAAAGAAAGTTAATTGTCAAAGAACAACTGCAAGATTCAACTGACATTATATTGGCAAACGTATTCGCTCGCCTGACTGTGCACGTATATAAAATTGAGTGACATCCCATTCTTAATCTATAGGGTTTATTGTGATGCCCTTTGCAGCTATAACAGCTTCAGCTCTTCTGGGAAGGCTTTCCACAAGGTTTTGGAGTGTGTTCATGGGAGTTTCTGACCATTCTTCCAGAAGCTCATTTGTGAGGTCAGATGCTGATGTTGGACGAGAAGGCCTGGCTCGCAGTCTCTCTACACACTGCTCGTGAGCTAGTCTGAAGGCCACATGAAGTCTGGAGATCTGTAGCCATTGACTTTGGCACTGCAGAAATTTGGCGACCTCTGACAATGATGCGCCTCAGCATCCACTGACCCCACTCTGTCATTATATGTGGCCTACAGCTTAATGGCTAAGTTGCTGTCGTTCCCAATCACTTCCACTGTGTTATAATACCACTGACAGTTGACTGTGGAATATTTAGTAGTAAGGAAATTTCATGACTGGACCTGTTGCACAGGTGGCATCCTATCACGGTACCACGCTGGAATTCACTGAGCACCTGAGAGCGACCCATTCTTTCACAAATGTTTGTAGAGGCAGTTTGCATGCCCTAGGTGCATTGGAACACCTGAATTCAATGATTCGGACGGATGAGTGAATACTTTTGGCAATATGAGTGACTCAAACAGGGAAAATACTCAGTTTCAGTTGCAATCAGCCATAACATTAGTACTAGGTGAAAAACACAGATCTTTATCTACTGGGGCATTGGCCAAGGGATGGATATATTCTGCAATAAAGTGGTGATGAAAAATGGACAAGTATAAAAATCTGAGCCACTTTGCCAAGACCCAAATGACTGGGTCAGAACATCTCCAAACATCCTTCAGGTCTTGTTGGGGGTTTTCTGGTATGCAGTGGACAGGACCTACCAAATGTGGTACAAAAAACAACAGGATCATAGGCACCTAAAGCTCATTGATGTGATCCAAGGAGGCCCCATCTCACAATTTACAGGACTAAAAGGATCTGCTGCTAACGTCTTAGTGCCAGATACCTCAGGACGCCTTCAGAGATCTTGTGGAGGCCATGCCTTCATACTCCCCAATTTTATTAATTTAGCTTCACAACCTGGAGAAAGAAACAGTACAAACAAGCAGAATTGTAAATTCCACACTGATCTAAGCCCTGTCATAATTGTCTGTGAAAGTATTATTCACAGCAGCAGTGAGAATTACAGTGACCACTGAGCAGGTTATTGCAAACTCTTACACTGTCATGAAATGACTGCACTCTCAAAAAGGTGCAAATGCAGGTTTGACAATCATTTGAATTTCTTTGGGAAAGTCAATGAGAATTTCTTAGTTCTAGGCTCTGTTAATATAAATGAAATGAGTCTGCTGGAATTATCCTCCACTTTTGGGATTACCCATAGTGGGGAAAAAAGGCAAGTACACTAGATCAAGGCTGTTGTGATAATACTCTGGATATGCTGGGGTCTTGAGCAGTATAATGACATTGGGCCAGAATCAGAAAGGTGGTAATTACACTACACCACAGCACAGTGCTGCCCTTTTAATGTTGAGGCATTTATACGTGTCACCTCAGTAAAACAGTCAATCAGAATCGACATGTTAATCAGCTAATGCATGTTAATGCCTAGAGCCTTCCTGAGTGTCAAAATAGACTTGAGCTGCCCTGAATCAGAGTCACAGTGTGTAATAAGGCAAGCAGAAGTACTTTTTGGTACAAATTCATTAAACCAAATCAGCATGGTATTAAATGTAGTAGTAACCTTGCACAATACTCTCTTCTCAATCTGCACTGTAATCTACACCATCATTCCAGAGAATAGTTCCACTGCTCCACAGCTCAATGCTGGGGGGCTTCATACCCCTCTCTTCATAGGCATGGTGCCAATCGGTTCATAAATAGGTTTATCTGCTCCTATTTTCTTTCCTGCACTTCTCTACAGGAACTATAAAAGCCCTGTGTGTGCATTTGCACATCTGTGTCAGCAACGGGAGCAACTGAAAGTAGCTGAATGCATTCATTTAAGTGGGGTGTCTGAAAATGATATTTTGGACATTTACTGCATATCAGTTTTTATTCTGATGGGTTGATCGAAGTTTTATATTTTATATTTATATTTTTAATATTTAACTAAACACTTACAACTATAGACTTAAAATCATTTGTAAAATGTAATTAGTAATGCAATTTGCTTGTGATGAAAAAGTTAGGACACCCCTAACTTATCACTACTTAAAATGGCTTCAATTAGAATCAGGTGCAGAACATCATCTTCAGAAGATTAGAACATGGTTAGAGAGGATTCTGGAGGAGACATTTAGTTTGGGTTGGGCTTGATCGTTGAATTGAGTGGTATCACTATGGCCAGATCCAAAGAGCTCTCTGAGGCTTTGAGAAAGAGTGTCTGTAAAGGGGTTTGAAAAGATCTCAGATTAATTAATCTCAGAAACCACTGTTTCACTGTTTGCAGTTCTCTACAAGTAGAGAACATTGAAAACAATGGTCAACATGACCAGGTTAAAATGTCCTAGCAAGTTCTGCCCAAGAGCGGACCACAAGATGAGGACCATCAAACAAAACTGTTATCAGTGACCCTACAGGTAGCTTTTTGTCACAGGTAATGTCAAATTACGGAAGCCTTGCTGTCAAAAAAACATCAGGGCAAGACTCAAGATTCATCTCCCTGAAGCAGATTGTTCCAGACATCCTGGAAAACGATTTCTTAATCAGTTAATTCTATTAAACTATAAATTTTGTAGCTGTAAAAAGTTCATTATCCGAAAAAACAAGGTAAAACCACTGTGTACCACGGTAAGGAAGAATCACACACCACTATAGAAACCTTAGCTCATAGTGACATTTTTCTAGGGGTGTTATCATTTATTTGCACTGTTATGTGTCCTAAGTTTGCCGTCATACAGTTTGATGGCTGTCCTTGCCGACTTGTCTTCCACTGAACCGCGTTCTTTCTGAGATGCCTCCACCTCCTCTCTCTCCCACATGGCTATCCTTTTCAAATGACAGGAGTGTTCAGTGTTCATTTTTCTCTCTCCCTCTCCTGCTCTCTCTCACTCTCTCTCGCTCTCGTTCCACTGACTGATCTCTCCACTCTGTCTTCTTGCCCTCTGTCTGGCCTTGGCTCCTCAGTAAGCCTCACGCCACCGCAGTGTCAGTGCGTGTGAGCTGAATGCTCCTCATGTGGGCTAAGCTCAAACCCATGTGCACCATATTAATGTGTGTTCGTGTCTGCTGCCGAGCCGCCGGCCCAGGCAACCCGCTGACGGTCACAGTGACTGATTAATGTTATGAAGACCTTGAGAATTGTCCTGCCGTTTGAGAGGTCTCGTGGGAAAGGCTGAGCATGTCCACTGGCCCCAGCATCCAATAATTTCCGAGTTAAAGTAACCAGATTGAAGTGCCTCTATAAATTTCAATTTGCCAAATCAAACTATTCCATTAACAGCTTGACCATGACCGTGCACTTCAAATCCAATGAGGCATGATGACTCATGCTTATTCAGTCATTATTACGAGCGAGAAGCATTTCGCTGCTTATTCACTAGAAGACCTGCATTAAGACTTAAGACTTTGGAGTTTGGGATGGGGTGGTACGAAACGCCTAATAAGAACTTTTGTAGAGACAATCCGTACAACTGATCAATCCATTGGTTTACAAGCAGATGAGAGGAAGGAGGCCTGCTTCCACATGAGCTTTCACCGTCTCCATTATTGATGCAGGTCGTTTCATTATTTGAGGCAAAGTTTCTCCTGCAAACTTCAGCTAGGAAAAGCTTCATCTCGGATTCTGATTTTGAACCCTGCCTCTTCGCTCAGGTAGTCTAGTGAGCTGATAGGAAGTATTAACTATTTACAAGAACGAGGCCTTTTCAGATCAGATTTATTTCTATAGCACTTTTTACAAGTGATGTCGCAAAGCAGCAACAAACCCCCTGATGTGCAAGCCAAATGCAACACTGGCAAGGAAAAACACCCTCAGAGCTGGAGGAAGAAGCCATGGAAGGAACTAAGCCTCACAAGGTGGGGGCTACTTCCACCACGTAAGACTGTTCTTCTGCTCAAAATATAATATAACTAATATAATCATAGTAGTGATGGAAAGAATAATGAAGGTAATCATGACAGTTCAAATGCCTAAATTCCTGGGACCACCAGGTTTACCATGCAGAATTTCTTTACATGGGTATGTGGTTTATGAATCGCTAACAGAGCCTGCAAAGTGCAAAATTTCATGGAAACGATTAAAGCTAAAGTAAAATCACTAATAATCCTTGTTTGACTTGTGAATGTTTTGCTGCAAGGCTGTTTACTGCCTAAACAGCCTGGTATCAACAGGAATCTGACCATTTCAGGATTCGTATAATGTGTACTAAAGATAGGTAAGATTTTATTACCTAAACCTACTACACCTAACCCTAATTCTAACCTAAACATTGACTAAACTTAACCTAACCCTTAGCCTAACCCTACTTCTTACCTAACCTAACCTAACCTAGCATTTCTACAGAGCTTACATTTATTAATTGTTTTTTAAAAGCAGAACGCTGTGGTGCCAATGTTTTCTCCATTCTTCTTCAAGTACATCACTTTGCTGGGTTGTGTGTATTTGGCAAAACAGCGTGTTAGGGTGAACGGGAGCTCCTTGTGAATTGTAAAATATGTATAAAATGTTCGAATATATGTGCAAATGTTTTGAATTTTATTTTCAGCCATAGATGTTTGAATTGGACAACACAGTCCAACACTGATGACGTAGCTCTCTCCTTCCCCATTGGTCCAAAATCTGTGTCATCCTCAGGCCAACTCTTTCATTCTGTGTCTATATCAAGTCTCTAGTTAAACCTTCATTTTTTCACCTGCGCAACATCGCGAAAATCAGACCATCCCTATCTCAGTCTGCTGCTGAAACGTATCCATGCCTTAATTCCTAGACATTTGGACTATTGTAACTCCTGTCTATCTGGCATCAGCTCTTCCTCCATTTACAAAATCCAGTTGGTCCAGTTGGCTGCCCGTCTCCTCACCCCACATCTGCTTACATCACCACATTACACCTGTTCTCCAGCATCTTCGCTGGCTTCTGGTTAAATATCACATACAATTCTAAATCCTTCTACTTACCTATAAAGCCCTTAACAGTCTAGCTCCATCTTACCTGCCTGATCTTATTCCTCCCTTCAAACCCTCTTGCTCTCTCGGGTCTGCTTCAGCTGGACTCACTCCATCTAGCTCCATCTAACCTCCAAGGCTTTGGTGGCCAAGTATTTTCTAGATCTGCTGTGGAACTCCATCTTCCACCACTGGTCAAACAGTTTAATTCTTTCTCTACATTTAGATCTAATCTGAAAGCATATCTCTCACACTATAATAAAAACAAGCTACAGAGAAGATCACCAGTCTTTTCTTATTCTATTAATACACTACTCTAATTTTATATGGTTTTGGATACTGAATGTCTAACTGTAAACAACTCCTCTACTTCCGTTAAGAATCTGCAGAACCTATGTAGGAGAACAGGTGATGATGTATGGAGTTGCTCCAGCTGGATTTTATTTTTATTTAAAAGCTGTTTATGCCCTTTATTGATGTTTCCTGTGGATATTGTGCCAGCCTCGAACTCTGGGCTGTGCTGTAAATCTTTTAATGCTTTGACCTCCACTGTGAGAATCTAGTGGTTACTTTATCAGCAGCCGGTATGATTCTTAGATACCTTTGCAGTGCTGGTGGTAAATTCTGAGCACAGGCGAATAGAAATGCTTTGTGACCCCTCCTGGACGTGCTGTTTTGACGTGCTATTGTGAGTTAGGAGAGCTATATCTGAAGTGTTTCCTATTGGAGGATGAAAGAAAGCAAGTTTAGAAGGATTTACATAAGTGTGGTGCTCCTGGGGTCAGTTTTATGATCCTCTCCATAACTTTGAAAGTTCATTACACACTTCTGTAGCTGTAGTTTGGTGCAACTGTTAGATGAAAATGTCAATTCCAAAATACCGCTCACCTTTAATGTGCACAGACTTGCATACAAGAAAGATCTCCTTGCTCTTTGTCCGCAACCAGTTTTAGCCACCTCGATTTCAAATGTCACCACTACAAGCTTTACGTGTCTTTGTTCCTCTTTCTGTTCTTGTTCTTTCTTTTTATAAATCTTCTTTCTTCATTTCATTTCTTTCTTTCTTTCTCGTTTTGCAATTTTTCTTTGCTCTTTCTTTCTTCTCTTCTTTCTTCTGTTTTTTCTTTTTTCACCCGAAACTTTCTTTTTTCTCTCTCTCTTCTTTTCTTTCCTCCTTCTTTCTGTCTTTGTTCATTTGTTAGGCCAGGTCAGTGGATGTTTTAGCCATGTTCCTGTCACGCCCGCGCCGCTGTGCCCGTCCCAGGAGCGGTCTCGGGCCGCGGCTCACAGGCAATCTAGAACTCCCCCTTCAAAGTCTTGTCATGTTCATGTCATGTTTAGTTATGTCCTGGACTTTTATGTTGAAAAGGACTCTTGTGTTGACACCCATCGTCGACATCTTTGTTTTAGGTTGTGTTTGTCATGTGACTGTTCATTGTCTGGTTAATGTGTTACACCTGTGGGCTGGTGTATTTAAGTAGGGCTAGGGCCAGCTGCTGGTGGCCGAGGATTACCCTTAGTGCACCACATGCATCCAGGTTATGGAGTTCACGGTAGAGACTCAGGATTCATCGGTCTAGTCTGTAGAGTCCATCCTTGTACAGAGGACTCTTTTAACCTAGCTAGCTTAGCAGGGAAAGCTAACTAGCTAGGCAGCTCTCGTCTCAGGGTCCATTTGGGAGCTACTGCAGGTCTGCGGCGATCTCTCGCCAAGCTTCATAGGTTCAGCGAGCTTGGGTCCAGGAGCTCCGGGAGTGAGCGACTCTCCAGCTCGTTTCAGCAGTTAGCTCCCTAATGGACCCTGAGACGAGAGCTGCCTAGCTAGTTAGCTTTCCCTGCTAAGCTAGCTAGGTTAAAAGAGTCCTCTGTACAAGGATGGACTCTACAGACTAGACCGATGAATCCTGAGTCTCTACCGTGAACTCCATAACCTGGATGCATTTGGTGCACTAAGGGTAATCCTCGGCCACCAGCAGCTGGCCCTAGCCCTACTTAAATACACCAGCCCACAGGTGTAACACATTAACCAGACAATGAACAGTCACATGACAAACACAACCTAAAACAAAGATGTCGACGATGGGTGTCAACACAAGAGTCCTTTTCAACATAAAAAAAGAGTCCTCTGGGGCGGGAACGGCAGCGCGGGCGTGACAGTTCCTGGGTTTGGTGGCCTCACAGTCCTATGGTAGTCCTATGTTGATGAGGTTTTGTTGTGTTGAGGTTGTCTGTATGTATTTATTATTATTATTATTATTATTATTAATTTTATTATTTTTTTAAAAATCATTTTTATTTCTTTATTTATTCCCCCTCTCTGCTTTAATATGTATGTGAGAACTTGAGTGGTCATTTGGTGTGCTTGCTCTTTAGGCTGACGCTATTAACATTTAATAAAATTTAAAATAATAAATATACATTTTTCTTTCTGTCCCTTTTTTTTTTCTTTATTTCTGTCTTTCCTTTTTATTTCTTTCCTTCTTTATTTTTTCGTTTTCTTTCTTACTCCTTATTTTTATATCTTTTTTCTTTTCTTGTTTCTTGCATTTTCTTCTTTTTATTTCTTTTCATTTCTTTCTTTACTTTCTTCCTTTCCATACCTTACCATTCCCTTACCTCCTTATTTCTTTTCTTCCTTCCTCACTTCCATACTTTATCTCCTCCATTTCCTTCTTCTTCCTTGCCTCCTTCAGAAATGTTAAGAAAGGTTCTGAACTTCTTTGTATTTACTTCACCTTTTTAATTAAATCCCTTTCCTCCTCCCTTCTTCCTTTCTGTGCTTTACCTCCTTAATGACTTCCTTCCTTTCTTACCTCCTTCATTCCCTTTTATCTCTTTGCTTACCTTCCTAATTACTTCCTTCATTACATCCTTCCTCATTTCTTACCTTCTTCCTATTTTCCCTTGTTTACTTCTCAACCTGTCCTTTACATTTTGTGTGTTTTGAGTTGGACACTTCTTTAATGGATTGCATTTGGGCCCATCAGGGAGGAGCAGTATTCGGTGTGCTGAGTGGCATTGAGTTTGGCCCATGTTTATGCCTTGTGACAGAGGCGAGATTAAGGCTAGGCTGAGAGGCGAAGAACTGGACCCTGCCTTGGGGACAGGGCAGGATATTGATGATGGCTTGGGGGGTAATGACATGGGGTTTAGTGCAGGTCAGGGGGATTGGCTAATGAAGACTTATGTGGCGAGGTGAAGAAGCATTACTTCAAATCAATTCCACCTAAGACCGAGGGCCTGATAACCTTGATGCAGAATTAGCCAGCAGGTCGTAAATTCTGAGCCAGGGGCAAAGAAAAAGGCCTGGCTGACCCCTCACTCGCAAGACCCTACTTATGTGTGAACACACCCAGAGACGTTCTTAATTCTGCTGTGAGTGCAGGACGTTGGAATAAGCCTGGGCCATTTGTTGTAATAGGACGAGATGAACGAGGAGGTCGGAATCAATGGCACGGATCTCCTGCGAGTTGGCGTGTGAACATTTCCATGAGATTTGTATGTAAATGAATACTCCTCGTCCAACAATGGCATTGTGGAAGCTCAGCAACTTCAGACATGTCCCTCAGAGGGGCCGCAGTAGATATCAGAGATCCACTGCAGTCTGAGGAAGAGGGTAAGCGAGAGGGACTTTTCACTGGATGTGATACTATGAGGCCGCTCTGGGTCTGACATGACCTCCTCACTTCCACCTGCACACTCAGCTGCTTTTTTCTCCTCTCCTTGCTTTGCTTTCCTTTATTTCTCTCTCACCTTCTTTCTCGCTCTCTCTTTCTGTCTCTCACACAAACATAGCTCTTTCCACACAGCTCTTTCATTCTATTGCTCTCACTCTTCCTTGCATTACCATGGAAACTGAAAAAACTCATAGCTTTGAAGGCTCTGCACTGAATGATGTGAAACCAGCACCCTCAAACCTCACCCTGTAAATATCCCCAAACCTGCAAATTATTGATCGCTGGACTGGAGAACCGCCGATGATCTAATGGGCTGAGGGAAAAGGCGTGCGTGTGCATGCTAAGGCTAAATGTGTGTACTCAAGGTTAGAGACCACACCAGCACCAGGGCGAAATGCATAGGGAATTGCTCTGATCATTAAAGCACTGTCCACAGATTAGGAGATTACTGTTGAGTGCTATGTAAATCGGCCGTGAACACCCACCGGATCGCAGCATGAAGAATGAGATGTGCAGGTCCTCAGTTCACACCACCCTCAAGTTTTTGAACTTCTATTGACCATAAAAGGCTCTGCTTGATGTAGCAGACAGTTAAAGTACCAGTTCCTCCTCTTACATCTTAGCGTTATCAGATATTCGCCTGTGTTGTGAGATAAAATCTCAAAGGCAGATATATTGGCAATGACACATCAGAGGCCAAACCCCATCACTTTCTGTGCTCTTTGGCCCTGTTCGACTTGAACTTGCAGAACACCTGCCGCATCCTTGGCATGCTGACCATCGATACCGCTTAGAGCCGAACAGAAGGGAGCTGAGCCGAAAATAGAAATGTCCTCATTGAACTCGATAGGCCATCAAATTAACAGAACCCTGCTGTAACACTTGCACGTCCCGCCAGGACCTGGTATGCCAATCAGATAGCGGAGCAAATGTTGAGTGATAAGAGCAGGCTGAACCCCACCAGGCCAGCGTGATGATGCAAACTCGAGCACATTCAGAAAGAAGGTAAGTGCATGTGGCTCGTGTAGGACTGCCTTTAGGTGGGGAACATAAGGGAGGTGTGTCCTCTCCCATAGAGCTGCGAGAGTGGCTTTGAGAACACGGCTGTCACCAACCACCCACACGTCACATGGGAAGAGAGAGGGAGGCACTCCTCATTATCCTCTCTCCTCTGTTGCCCCCTTTTGGCTTTGAAGCTTTCACATCCCGGTGTCGCCTGGCGTTCCTATCTCCTCGATCTGGACTAATTGGATTCCACCTCCATGAAAGAGAAGAGAAAGGACATGTGGTCTGATGTGTTGGAAGGGAGGCACAGTGAGGGAACACAGAGGATGGCAGCACGCGCAGGGAGGTCGTGGGCGTTTGACTCGATGCGCCTAGGAGGTCACAAAAAGAGTGCACAAAGAGTAGCACTATGCCACTAATGAATGATGAGATCTCCCAAACCTGGCATGCCGAGGTACTCTGCATATTTGTCTCAGATCTAAGTCAGGGTATGAAGCTGCCGAAAAGGACTTTGGCAGCTCCGTCAAGCATGTCAGAGTCTGATTGGTCGGGTGATGCAAGGTCTTTCACAGCCCTCCTGAGCAGAGCTAGAACAGGTCATTAAAAGCGTGTTTTTGAGCTCCTTCACTCTCTTGCTCTTTCCGAGGAGCGTTATCTCAATCATGGCCTCTCTAAATTCAGTCCGTACTTTTCCCCCCACATCTGGTCTTTATCTCCGTAATCCGTATGCATACAGTATACATACACATTTGTTCCACACTGGTCAGGCTTGCCAAATGGACCCGTCCCGTGCCAAGTCTCGGCGGAAAATATTTTATCAGCCATTCCGATCGATTGCAAACCCTCTTTGCATTTGCATGGCAGAGACAGGGTTGTGCATGGCCGCCGGTCCATGAGCCTGGGCAGGCTGGGAGTTTTTTTAAGGGCAGAGAAAGGCTGTTTTCACTAAGAGACACTCTCAGAGATGGGCCATTTCTGGACAGTGTTAACGCTTATGTTGTTTCCTGACTTGCGTGTTGACAGCACAGCTGTGCGGCTCTGTTAACCAGTGCATTTTGAGCAAATTCGAAATGGCACTTTGTCTGTACCACTGGTGAAACATGTCCCTCTAACGTCATGGCGAGGAACTCGACATGATGCCTCTGTCTCAGAACATAGTTCATATTTCATGAGGCAGTCAGGTTGTGTATGAAGCTTGCCCATAAATAGATAAACCATCATATTGTACCGTGTGAATAAATCACCCCCCTTCTGCAATCAGCCAGAGGAGGGATGCAGCTGTCTCTTGGAGTGCAGTCTTGCTGGTGATCCTGAATCCTCTAGAGTATATACCCGTTCTGGGACCCAACCTGCCACCTCTACTTCTCCTTGTGGCCCGTCCAAGGCCAGTGCACAGTATATCCTCATCAACACGCCACTTTTTAACAACCCATTTGACAGCTAGACAGGATAAGTTCTAGGATAAATTCAGAGTCTCTGCTACTGAAATTGGTTGAACTCCAGCTCTCCTTCACTCTACGTCCCTCCATAATTCTGCGAATGTTACTGTTCATCCAGTTCCAATAACCTTCATGTAACTTACTAGACATGTGCAAATCTCTCAGTGTAGGTTCCCGTCTGCCTTTAGGTGATGCCTTTATGGGTTCACCACGCGCTGCCCTGCCCCTTTATCTCCCACAAGCTGCTGCGTCGGAGTGAGCTCAACTAATAACCTTGGATGGGATTATATACAGAAATCTTCCTCTCAAACAAACCTTCATGTGTTTGTCGACAATGCAGAACCTCGTAATTATCCCTGTGCAAATATCCAGTGTGATACAGGCGCTGCTGGAAATGCTAGCCCTGGGGAACGAGGCTTTAAATGCCTGCTACTTTCTTGTCATTTTTCCAGTCAGGCAAAAATGAGTGCTCGGGTTTACTGTATGTCATCCTGCCTTTGTGGAGAGTCACAGTGCCACAGACTATTACTGAACCCAACATATCGCTAATTTGTCTCTAATGTTACTTGCTTTTGGACTGCTCAGCTTACCATTCTTAACCCAGCATGTTTTAGTTGTGTGTGATCTGGCCAAATGCTCAGAGGTCAGCCTTGCTGTGGAGAGTTGGAAGAATGGAGGACTAAGTTGCCTCATGATGTGATCATGATGTGATAATTAGACATTTGGGGCTGTGACAAGGATCACAGCTCTAATCCCTGACTGTGGTTGCACAGTGACCATTTCATAGCCCTTCTCTTTAAGGGGAACATAATTAATTGGATAAATTAACATGGTCTTAAAGCATCATTATGTACCATTTCTAGCTTAAAATAGCAGCTTCAAGCTCCAGCTTCACTGATTATCCTAGAGAGAATACAGCCACCATTGTTGCAACTCTGGGCGTGGAACAACAGGCTCTGAGTGGTCCAGCGGACTAAGGCATTGCCACTATGATCTTAGGAACACTGGTTCAAATCCTGAGTCATGCTGCCTGCCATCAGCAGTTGGAATCTGAGAGAGCACAATTGAGAGAGCTCTTTTAAGAGTGGACTGATGGCACTGATGTCCCCTCCCAAATCCTAGTGTGATGTTGGTCAGCACAAGCCTCTGTTAGCTGTATTGGAGCTAATCTAATTCTCTGTGGCCGAATCCTTCAAATGGAAAATGGTCCCCCTCCCCGAGAGATATCCAGTGTACAACCACCTAACGGAGTGAGAGCAGCTTGGGAACAGGAACCGACAGGATGAGTTCCTATAATGAAACATTTGTAAAACAATCTGTGGAACTGTCGTGAACTAGAAGTGTGACCACCTGCTGAGGGCAGTATGTTTGGTGACCCTGTATTTAGAGTGGTCCTTTTGTGGATAAAACTAGCACTCACCAGACTCTCAGTAATAGATGAATAACAGCCAGTAGATTATCGAGAGACTTTTACTGATTTTGTTTTACTGAAGCCAGCTGTTCTTTGCTTTATTGGGAGAGTTCAAGTTCAGATCTGTAGACGTTCACCTGAGAAATCACATCATCTAACAGCTCTGATACAGACCATCTCAACATCCTCAACCAGCTGCTATAGACCTGCTGCTGACACCAGTCTGGAACTGGAGATTAACAGGTTGAGAATAAGGGGTCATGATGAGGTTTAGGATTAGGTTTTGGATTAGGTTTTGGATTGAAGTTAAGAATGATGGTTAGAATTAGACTTTGGGTTAAGGTTAGAGTTAAGAATAGGACCAGGATGATGGTTAAGATTAGGTTTTGGGTTATGGTTAATGTTAGATTTAGAATTAGGGCCAGGGTGATGGTTAGGATTGGAGATTGGGTTGAGATTAGAGTTCCGATTAGGGCCAGGAGGATGGTTGGGATTGGGGGTTGGGTTGAGGTTAGAGTTAGGATTAGGACCAGGAGGATGGTTAAGATTAGGTTTTGGGTTGAGGTTAGGGCCAGGAGGATGGTTAAGATTAGGTTTTGGGTTGAGGTTAGGGCCAGGAGGATGGTTAAGATTAGGTTTTGGGTTGAGGTTAGGGCCAGGAGGATGGTTGGGATTGGGGTTTGGGTTGAGGTTAGAGTTAGGATTAGGACCAGGATGATGTTTGGGATTGGGATTTGGGTTAAGGTTAGAGTTAGGATTAGGGTCAGGGTGATTCTTAGGATTTAGGATTAGGTTTTGGGTTGAGGTTAAGGTTATGGTTAGGGTTAAGGCCAGGGTGCTGGTTAAGGTTTGGGTAAGGCTGGATCAGGTTTTGATTAATGGAAGCAATAGATTAAGTCTACTTGATGTAGTAGATCAACAGTAAATCTACTTAATGACAGTACTTCATCAAAAGCACATCTTTAAGGTATCTACTGCCTTGATATGCTGTTGATGTGTTACTAATACTCTGTTTATTATTCCTATGCAAAGGACCATTCTAAATAAACTGTTCTGTCTTTCATGAATCAAGCAGTGATCATGCCTAAAAAAATAATGTAATACTAAATCAGAAATGAGGAAATTTGGTTTAAAGCTTTTAAATGACTTGCTAATTTACAATATAATAATCTGTGTTGGCTTGCTTCTGCACTATCTTTCAGTTTTTGCTTTGTAGTCAATGATTTGTGACCAAATGGCAAATCGTTGGACAGTCTGAGATGATTGGTCATTTGCTCTGTGGCATGTGGCCCTTTTCTTCTTATCTGAAATGGATTTCTACTGGGCTTTTTCATCATTTACTCTGTTGATTTCCTCTGTGAGTGATTGCTGCTTGCATGTGAACTATGTTATGACAGAATGGAAATGGCTTGTGGGAGTGTAAAAGCAAACATGCCAAATCTACCTGCACCTCAGACCAAGAGGTCAATTTGTTTGCAATAAGTCCAACAACAGTTTGCTGAATTAATAAACCTCATTATAACCTCATTAGGACCCTCTTATTCCTTGCTTTGTGCCACTGTTATAACTTAGGAACATCTCAGTCAGTTTGCATTGCTTTGTATGTAGTTGCTGATTAGCAATCTTTAGAGTGTACTACTCAAATTCATGGAGCATAAGGGCTCCATAAGGGCTTATAATAAATATATTCTGTGTTAAGCATTTATAGGTTCTTCGAACCCGTGTAGTGTAGGCTAGAGGGGTACAAAGCCCCCCAGCATTGAGCTGTGGAGCAGTGGAACTGTGTTCTCTGGAATGATAGATGGTGCTCCATCCAATACTTTTGGGATGAGTTGAGGAGTTGGGGATGAGGTGGGTAAGTGATCATCCAACATCCTGACCTTACTAAAGCTCTCGTCACAGCAATGCTTCTTCAGAAAGCGTTCTACCCAGGACAGCAGAGACGGTTACTCCAACAAAAGCAGGATAAACTAAATGATTACTGATTCTGTGTCAGTGCCAGTTGTAAAAGGCACTAAAAAAAGAAACAAAATTGATTTCATTATGTTTAATGCCCTTGATTTCAGAAGAAACAATGAGGGAGGCGTCCCAATACTTTTGTCCATATAGTGTGTGTACAACAAACCCATCAGAATTAACTGATTTTTTTTTTTTAAACTACAGCTCAGTAAAGCCATGATTTGGGGAACGTTTGTGACTTCAGTGCAAGAAAAGCAGGAAAACATTTTAAAAAGCAGCATTTAAAGACACCCACGCATAAGCATGAAAAGACCTGGCTGGATCAGAGAAGTTTGCCCCAACAGTGAGAAACTTTCCAGCCTGACCTGCCAAGGTCGAATAAAGCAATAGACCATCATCGGGGTGCTTATTCCTGGAACTATGCTGATGTCAGCTTTTCTGTTTGCCTCATTGGTCTGCTGTTTACACGATAAGCATGATTAAAAAAACGGTTTCACAGTTCAACATCACTGGTCTACATTATTTACCTGGTCATTGCAGATATACGGAATATGATAGATAACAGCTGGGTGGGATATTGCTTTCAAATATGACTTTAAAATGACTTTTGATTTGCCATTATTAGAGCAGTAGTACTCCTGAGCTGAGGAACTCTTGAAAGTTCTTGGTGCTCATCAGCTAATTATAAAGCCCTCTACCCAGCCAGCACGCTCATGTGGGGCTCACATGGGTGGAACATGGGCTAGGTGGGTTCCAGTGGGGTCTCTGAGTGGTTTTGTACATGCGTTTTTACTGGGACACAGCAGGGCTTCTCAATGAATGTAAGAAAACTTTGTTTTAAGTAGCCTGCACTTACAAACAGGAGTAAGACAGAATTGTGGGTGGGGCTTGTCGATTGCTCATGTGCATCTGTGATAAACCATGAGCTGGAAGGACAGAAAACCAGCAAAGACAAGCAGCTTTGTTTGAGAGCAAACTTAACGAATGATGCTTGTAATAGTTTATAGTTTATAGTTTATAGTATAGAAGTTATGCAACCAGTGTGGTTGAGGTAAAGCTGTATTTGCCAGCCATAGCTTATTTAAAAAAATTTATGGACATTTAATAGTGCAGAGTTACTGCGTACATTACTATAGTACATTCTGCTCCTAAATTAAATTAAGTTTTGTAAGTGTAATTACTATTTTTAAACTTCAACACTAAATATTTCATTTTAAATATGAATTCACCACCAAAAGGCATACACAGTACATCTGCAAACAGGTTTTATTATTATTATAAAAAAAAATAATAACTTAGGAGTCAGAGACGGGGTCTCACACCTCCCCACTGCTATAGTAAATGCAGTGCAGTCATAGCTCCACACAATTGGAAATGGTCGTTTTGCATTTGCTTGATAGTTAACAAAATGTTTCTGTAAAAGTTATAGTCCTTTAGTCTTCAGGGTCCTCTATTGACCAGCCCCTTATGTATGGTATCAAAAAGAACTTGATGTATTTTTTCTGTCAATTTTTTTTTTGTCATTGGCCTTTTTAAATGCTGTTAGGACTGAGATGACTCGGAGGATGTTCCCCACGTCCTGATCAGGATCCTGACAGTGATTACTGAAGACAGTCTGACGTCCCCGCACTCGCTGCACCTGGAGGCTTCAGAAAGAGTCACAGTGGAAGGTTGACCTTGAAAGTCTTGCCATGCCAGGTACCCACGTTTAGAGCTGATTTATGGCCTGAATTTGAAGTAATTTTAGTTTGAAGTAACATGGGTGAAAAAAGGAAATTTCTATATTTCCCATTTAAACTGTTTGAAAGATTCATTTTGGCTTATTTCACATTTTTAACCCCTTAAACAGCAACTTTTACTAGCAAAGAACAGCCCCACCAGTTAGTACAGAAGCTCCTGTAGTTACTGAGTTATAGACATTCGTGAGTAATAAGCCTTTCTGCGTTAAGGGGTCAGGTCGGGTTAGATTTATAAGGGTAACTTTAGTTTTTGGGTACTTAACATGGTTCTACTTAACCTAAGTGAGTCTTTGTGTTATGTTAACCCCGTAAAAAGCCTGTGGACCCCCAACAAGTCAGAAAAGTATAAAAAAATTCTATTACCAGAGAATAACCCCTCCAGTTTGTACCTGTACATCTATAATTACTGAATAATATGCCTAAGTTTGTTAAGGGGTTAAGTCAGGATAACGCTTTTGTGAGGAGACATTAACATTCAGTGATGAGAGAGGTAGTGAGTTCAAGGCTGTTGGATGTTCACCACTCCATCTCATCCCCTACTTCCCAAACCATCCCACAAATATTGGATGGAGCACCAACTATCATTCCAGAGAACACAGTTCTTCCACTGCTCCACAGCTCAATGCTGGGGGGCTTTATACCCTGGCATTGGGCAGCATGGTTCCAATAGGTTCATGTTCTGATCTGCTCCAGGGAGTCCTATTCTATTTCCAGTACAGACAAGCTGTGTATGCGTGCATTGGCACATCTGTGTCAGCAATGGGTGCAGTTTTAGAATGGGTGTCCACAAACATATGGACATATAGTGTATGTGGAACATTTGGGTCTTATCTCAGTCCCTTGACTCCCTCTTTCTCCCTCTTTCTTGTGGTGCTGTGTTGAGGCTGATTAGCTACCTTGCTAACCCTGGACGGACGTAGAAGACCTTCATCTGAGCAGACGGGTCAAGCTCTACAAGCTCAGGGTCAAATTACTCCATTTCCACTGTCCGCTACAGCAGAATCAGCTTTTCTTCCATCTGAGGCTCGGGAGGGAAGAAAAAATAAAACAGGGCCAGACTCCCACTGGAAAATATGAGCCCTGCCAAAGCGGCACACACTCGGCCCCATACAGGAGCACCTTTGTGTGTATGTTCTTTAATGCACCTGCATGGAAAGATTGCAGCAGACGAAGAGATGCACACACGCAGGCCAGACTAGCTCATTAGCACTGTGATGAAGGCACACTGCCAGAAAGTGATTCGCAGGAGACTTGCCTGCATGGTTTTAGCATAGCATATGTGCTGATCAGTATTATTTGTTTTGGCAGCTGTTGTTTAGTAAACATTAATGTAGCTGATATTACTTACTAAAGACTTACGTAATTACACTCTAATAATAACTAACTTACATACACTGTGAAAAATGTAAAGACAGGCCAAATTACGATGCCAAAGGAAATGATTACAGAGTTAACTCAAAAAAGTTAATCAAAAGTTCTTCTAACTCACAAATCTAGCTTTGTATCTCCGTTTTTGTCAACGATAGTTGACAATAGACAGTAAATGAGCTGCAGCTGAAACTGATTATATACTGTGTGAGACGTTTAGTCTGGGAAGCTTCTGACAAAGGAGTGCTGAGCTCTTGCTGGGATTTGAGCTTATGATCTCCTTACACTTGACGAGCAGCAGTTAGACCGTAGGGCCGGTCTAGAGTTGTGAAATGACACTATATAAAAACAGTTGTGAGTAAATTTACCTTTATGTTCTTTCTTGAACGCAGAAATATAATTGGCTTTACAGCTCTAGAGTGGTGTGACTGTCTAACTGCCTGCTTGTCAAGAAACAGGAGATCATAAGTTTAAATCCTATCAACATCACAGCCCTCCATGGTGAGGAGTCTGAGAACAGAAAGGCTTTCCCTATTTGATAGTAGGAGTTCTATTCCGCAGATATCCGCAGGAATAAACAATAAACAAATTGAGGGGGAGGAGCCACAGACTAAGCATACAGTATTTAATCAGATCAGTTTCAGCTGCAGCTCATGTACTGAGCTACTTTACTTTGAGGCTCAACCTAATCTGCATTGTTGACCAAACTGAGATGCTGAACTAAAAAAATGTAAGTTAGAACGACTTGGGACTAAACTGAATTGAATTTCTGTTGATTTTTTTTGCATATGCATTTTTTTTGCCTTTTTTGCATAATTGTCCTGCGGTTTTTGAAATATTGACATTGTTGCAACTCCAGATCCAAGTTTTATTCAGACTTTCTGATTGTGTACAGCTTTCTGATCCGATCTACAGTTTCTGTGTAGCATCTTTGTTTTTATGGATTTTTGTCCCATAGCGTGCAAAAGTTACAGTACAATACAATAGTAACACCCAACCAATCATATTGGGAACCACAGCCACGACTTGAGCAACCATCTGAGACACCATAGCAACCACCTGGGATACCATAGAAACAGCCTAGCAACCACCTAGCAAGCCTATAGCACCCATCTAGCAACCACCTGCGATACTATAGGAACCACCTAGCAAAAAATGTTCCACCTTATTTACCACTTAGCAACTGCTTAGCAACTGACTGGAAGTTGAAACCACTTAAGCTGTGCAACCATTCTGTATTTTTCTTTTCTAGTTATCAATAATATTATTAGTAGTAATATTATTTGGTTAATAATGAAACAGGTGCTAGTCCAGGAATGCTTCTATCAGCTAGCCTACCCAACCAGTCAATCGCCGGCTTATCTGTCACTCAGAACAGTTTATAGGCAGTTCTGAGGCACCCGCTGTGTGTAAGTGAAGCCGTTGCCGAATCCGAAGCAGCATAAATGCCTCAGGTAATTTCCTCTCGGCTTCTCTGAGCCTGTAGGCCACAGCAGAGCTTCGTGCTTCAGCACTTGCAGCCAAGAAAACGTGGTTCTCATTATCAGCAAAAACAAAACCAAGAAGCCATATGTCAAAACAAGCAGGCTTTTGTTCGTCTAAATAACTCTGACAGTCTGACCACGGCTAATGGAGGAGAAAAGAGGAGGGAACTGCTAATCGAGATAAATGCTCTGCGTGAAGCTAAAGGCTTCCACCATGGTGTTTAAAGAGAATGGTGCTACTCTGGAGTGAGTTATATAGCCTTGTTAGTCATGCCCGTAACTGATCTTAAACAGTCGCGATAGCAGTCTGAGAATGTTTTTAATACTCCTTTGTTCTGGGGGATGTTCTCGTCTATCTGTTGTGCTGTTTAAAGGGGGGCTGAGAATGCACTGATTTTAGCAGTAGCCCTGGAGATTTGTTGCCTGAATGACATTTGGGAAAGTTTGTGAAGGTTTTTGTTTTGCTGGAGTGTATAAGGAGCCATCTGCTTAGAATATAAATACTGCATTCATGAATTTTATTTAATGCTGACAGACACTGAAGCCTTAGCCTGTTTGGGCTTCTAAATGGGATATCAGTCACATAACAAGTCTTCAAAGTTTATAGTAGAAGAATACTGCCTTTATAAGCAATTCTGTTTGTGATTGGAAGCACTTTCTATAGTATGTAGAAAAGTTTGGACACATCTTGGCCTACTCAAAGAAGGGTTTCCCTTACCTTTACTATTTTATACATTTTAAAACAATAGTGAAGTGAAATCTATAAAATAACACAATGAACTGTTTAGTGACCAAAGCAATATGAAATAAATCTTTATTAAAGATTAAAATATTAAATGCAATTTTAATTCTTCACAATTTCTTTATTACTTCAGATACTTTAAGCAGTTACCACGTTTCACCACGTTTGTGATGAAAACTGTCTATACAATACAGGCTGTTGAGTGCATTTAAATATGGAAAGCTTGGAAATTTCATCCAGGTGACAGTTTCTTATTATAACTGGTGGCATGCCTCAGACCTCATTTCCTCATCAAAAAAAATCCTCAGCCTTATTAATGCTTTGGGTGTCCAAACCTTTGCACAAGCCACACTGATGATTTTGATTGATTGATGAATTGTTCAAAGTTCCTATGTGTTAGTATTTGCTGAAAATGCTGTATTGCATGTTTGCTTTGCTACAGAGTCTTAATAAAAAAGCTAAAATGTATAATTTGGTCAAAGTGGGCCATTTTAAATTTAATTGAATTATTTTTAACTATTTACATTAGCTTTAATACGTCAAATACTTTTATAGATAGAAATATATTTAAGTGAATGGGTAAAAAACATGTTTAATCAGGTGTGTCCAAACGTTTGACGGCAAAATTTTTGATTTGTGGAAAATTGAGTGCATTTAAATATGGAAAGCTTGAGCCTTGTCCAAACTTTTGCACAGGCCACACTGATGATTTAGTTTGATCAATGACAGCGTTACTGAAAATGCTGTATTTTCTGTTTGATTAGCTATGCACTCTTAATAAAAACAACACATTTGTAAATTGGCCAATGTAAATTGGCCCATATTTTAATTGAATTAACCTATTTGTAACTATTTACATTAGCTTTAATACTTTTAGCATTTGACTTTAGATAGAAATATCTTTAGGTGAATGGGGAAAAACGTTTGACGGCTGAATTTTTGATTTGTTAAAAATTGAGTGCATTTAAATATGGAAAGCTTCATCCAGATGGCAGTTCCTTATTACAACTGGTGGCATGCATCAGGCCTCATTAGCTTGACAATAAAAATCCTCAGCCTTATTAATGCTTTGGGTGTCTAAACTTTTGAACAGGCCCCATTGATGATTTTGAGTGATCGATGAATTGTTTAAAATTACTGTGCATTGTGTATTGTTTGAAAATGCTGTATTGTATGTTTGATTAGCTATAGAGTTATAATACAAAAACAAGTATTTTTCAATTGAACTAAAGTATTTGTAACTATTTACATTAGCTTCAACACTTCAAACACTTTAAGCATTTGCCTTTAGATAGACATATATTAAGCGTATGGGGGAAAAAAACATGTTCAATCAGGAGTGTCTAAACTTTTGAATGCTAATGATTAGACATGTTAAAAAATTTCCATTCAATACAAGTGGCCGAGTGCAATTCAGTACATACAGACATGTTTAAAAGAAAATAAAAGAACATTACTAGGGACTGTAGAAGTATTAATATCTTAATATCATTTAAATATTATTATATTAATATTAATATCATTTTAAATAAGCAATTTAAACTAAATTAAAAACAAAACAAGACAACAACAACAAAAAAAAAAAACCCAGGCCCGTTCCCCCGACATCATCTCTTCCAGTCTCTCCAAAGCCGACACTCACCTGCAGCCTGCAGCTGACCCCCAGGAGACGCTCTGCTTTTATAGAGCTTGTTAACGTATGACCTGTTTCTGCTCACTGGCTTTCAGTCCGAAGCCCTTCCACCTGCCTGCACCCTTATAGGGGACCCTCTGAGCCCGCCAGTCCAGTTCCCCCTTCTCCGCCTCTAAATAACGAGCCTGCCTCACCGCAGACATCTAAATTGAAACTCCAATACACTTTGGATTGTATTTATTCTTTGCTCCAGTATTCAAATTTAAGACTGTCCTCTCGCACAACACCCCATTATCAAAAAAACAAAAAAACA
Organism: Salminus brasiliensis; assembly: GCF_030463535.1. NCBI lineage: Eukaryota > Metazoa > Chordata > Actinopteri > Characiformes > Bryconidae > Salminus > Salminus brasiliensis. The sequence continues at coordinate 42,603,162 of NC_132880.1, read as the reverse complement.
AAAAGAAGAAGGGGGGGTGGGGGGGTGGGGGGGTGTACCGTTGGGAAATAATTGGCTGCTCAACACATAAACAGGGTGAGTGGAGCCGCAGAGCCTGTAAAATAAATTGACTGGAGTAAATAGCATGTTGCTTTTTCCGCGGGCTCACTCCTAGTGATGAAGTATATAGATCTGCAATTTCCACGGCCGCAGACAAGCCCAATAAACTTCATAATAAAGTGCACAGGTTAACAGAGGGGTTATTTTCACCTAGCCAGCCATAACTATAAATATCCGGGTAACTAGCTAACTCTAGTCAGGGGACGGGGATATTTACGGCCCACTGCGCCAGAGTAATGCTGCTTATCTGCGGCCGACGTCGTGGCGTTGTGTTTGCTTTATGGCTGTGTTTTAAGTTTATATTGTCCTTAGCTCTATTGCTAATCAATACGTGCATATTGAAAGCGTAGATCATTGGGATAACTTGCAGACGCTTGCCGTTCTCGTCTGCTCTGCTGTGAACGTGAGGGAGATGTCGTTATCCATTTCGATAATGAAAGCAGCTGGACGGCTGAATCAGTGGCCTTAGTGGACTACTGCAGGCCCTTGTGTTGTGCCTTGGGCGGGACTGTGAGGGCAATTTGTGTCCATGTCTTGTTTTGACAATGATCTTAACATGGACTTGAGAGCCGTCTTCTCTGGAAATAAGAGACATCATTGTTTTGTTGTTTATCAGGGGCGACGATATGCCCAGGAGATGTTTGAGCAAGTATGTGTGCCCACGTTTGTTTGTGAGCGAGTGTTATTTTATCTTCACAGCAGCCGCGGCTGTCAGACGGCCACCCCCTCAGAGAGAAGGTTGGGGTGATGCCAGGTCTAACACAAAAAACAAGAAAAGGACGACCAGGAAAGGAAAGGGAAGGAGGGGTCTGGGCAAATCGAAGCGAGGGGATGGCCAGACAGGCCTTCGGAGCCAGGGAGAAGTGTTTGGTTCCAGAGGCCAGCGAGCAAGCAGGGTTTTTTTTTGTTGTCCCCCTGGAGGCGACGGGGCGGCCAGTGACCCAGTGGCTGCCCTCCAAGGCCCCTGTGAGACAGGCTTAGCCCGCCCATGCCCTGCGGTCCCGCTGATAAGACCAGACTGCCTTGACACTGCTCACCTAGAACACAGGCCGGGAAAGAACAAACAATGCCCAACACCTTTGTGCTGCAACTGGTCTGAAAACTCACAGGCTGATTCTGAAGGGCGAGCTACGGTGAATAATGCACACAGACGTTCTGTCAGGAGCACTTACTTTATGCTCCGAAGTCATGTTCCCTGCATCTTGCTCAACTTCTCTTCCTGCTATTATTTCACCTTCTTTTATCTGCGACCCTCGGCTTTCTTTGAAAGCACATAAAAGCGCTTTGCCGGAGACGTATTTTTTGGAAAATTAGCTCATAATTACATTAAAAGATACAATGTGCTTATATTTAACAGCTTATGTGGGCACTAATTGCCATAATGCGAACACTTTAAACAGCTTCAGATTTGTTTGGGATGTTCAGACACCAGTGTATGATAAAATGTAGAACAAATAACACTAACGTCTCCTTAATTATCATACTTGATGTGATGCTTCAATTCAAGACTCTTTTCACCATCTTAACTTTTGAAAAGTAAATCATTTGGATTTAAATATGTCAGGACAGTATACAATATTTTAAAGTAAAGACTTAATGATGGCCAAGACGGAGCTTATATAGAAGTCCAATATTTGATATTAATTCGCAAAAGTGGCAGAGTGCAGAATTCCAGATAATGCCAAGTAATGGATTTTCTTAATTCTCTAGAGCTCTGTGCTTAACATGGTTGTCTTACAACCATGTTAAGTAAAAACTCTAAAAAATGAGTTGAAGGAAGTTTGTAGTTTGCAGTTTGTAGGTAATGAAATGTGTTAATGAATTTTCCCCCTTTTTCAGGAGAAAACCCCCAAGGTCATGGAATTCCTACATTAGTTAGGAGTTAGTATCAGATGCACTTTAAGTATATATATATATATATATATATGACATAGATACATGTTAATTTATCAACCCAAGTAAAAATTCTTTGTTTTTTAAATCATTACAAAAAAGTGTGATTTTTTAAATGAATTGATCATCTTTTAGAATTTCATTGTTATAAATAAGCCTAAAAGATGTATATGTTTTAAATAAATGGAAAATGGAAATCAAATTTTGGTGGTGTAATAGTGTAATAAATACTATATTTCATACCTAAGCTATTTATTTAGTAACAAATTATTCAAATTGTAATTAATGTGTATAACATGAGTTTATTACCTGACATAAAAGAGGAGAAGATCATCTAATTAAAGAATCTAAAACTTACAATTCAATTCATTCATTATGAACCTTTTAGACTGTGTAAAACTGTAGCTGAAAGCTTTTCAAACTTTCCCAAATGCTATCCTTCCTCTCTCTCTCTCTCTCTCTCTCTCTCTCTCTCACACACACACACACACACACACACATTCTCTCACATTCTCTCACTCTCTCTCACTTTTTTTCCCTCCAGCTGCAACCCTGTATCTGTTAATATGGCCGAGGCTGCGGCGATGATTTTATTAATACACCCAAACCAGAGTTCGACAAACCTGCCGCCCATATGTTTCACGTACCACGGCTTGTCCTTCAAATCAAAACCAGCAGCCGCAGTAAAAAGTCCAGTATTTGTGAATAATAGCACAGTTGTCTGCGCCGGATAAAATAATATGTTTATTACACTGGCAATGGAGTGCCATTGCCAGGAAATACATAGTATGTACAGCGATGTATAGGAATATATTACTCATCCCACATGTGGCGCGGGCCTGTGTGCAGGTAATGGATCCAGCACATGGGCTTTGGAAGTGCTCCTGCGACCCTCCATCTCAGCGCTGATTGAGCACCGAAGCCCCGGCTGTAAGTGAATTACAGACTTGCCTTTCTGCTTTTACAGATATGTGTATGATTTGAGCTCCAAGTGGAGGGTTTGCTTCCCCTCCTCCTCCAATGTAGAACTCAATAGAGTTGATTTATGTAAGCTACTCATTATGAATTCTCTCTTAAGGGGAAATGTAGGGACCATGCCAGGGAGCGATGTGATTAGAGTCAGTTGGACCTAGGGATTGTTATTTTTGTGTACGAGCCAGGCCGAAAAGCACACGTCTTACGTTACGCGATATGGCACAATGCAGTTCAGCATATTTGACTGGGAGAAAAATGCAGATAAGTATTGGTTATGGTGCACAGCGTACCCCTGCTCCAGGTTTCTCTCAGTCTCAGTCTGGTATCTCGAAAATCAGAAGTGTAATTCTGGTGAACTACTGGGCCTTTTCCTTTCCATGCCTATTTTGCTAATTTCTGACCAGATCTCACTCGCTTTTATGATTCATGTCTCATGTTTAGATTTCTTTGGGAATTTTGCACATGGAAGAAAATGTGGAAATATCCTTACATGAGATTTCTGTTTATTTTTTAATTTCTTATTTAATTATTTAAAGTGCACTCTTAAAAATAAAGGTTTATTTCATAGCAGGGAGCTTTTGTTGTTAAATCGTTTATAGAAAATGTGAAAAATCTTCAAAGGTTCTTTGAAGGATGCCACTATTAACAACCACACAATCTGAGATAGAGCTGAGTGTTTAAAGGCTTGAAGAACCTTCTCTAAACTTTTAACCAAGTCTAAGGTTGAAGCTCTCTATTCTACTCTACATCTCTATTACAACAGCTCGTCTTTATGATGGACCCAAACGTGGTTCTTCTATGGCATCACTCAAAGAACCGTGTGTAGCACTTTTATTTGTAAATAGTTAAGCAGTTAAAGAACAGCGCAGTGTTAATTTTGCACTTGCAATTCCAAAACAAGGAGTCTTTTTGCACTTACAGAGGAACAGCTCACTTCTTTTGAGCCCCAGCGAAGCGCAAATAAAGTTACTGAAGTTGCAGACTGTGAAAACTGTGCTAAATAAATTTGCACGTTTGAGGGAGCTTTTGTTGTCAAATAGTTTATAGAAAATGTGAAAAATCTCTCTAAATCACAAACATATGGATCCTAGAGCTAAGTAGCAATCAAAGGCAATCAAACTGTTTACTCAGGTGTATTTTGATAAATTAGTTTGTATGTAGAACTGCATATTTGCCAAGCAATTCATCATCAGAACGAGCAGCTCAGGGAAAGCCAGCCGGTTGTTGATAAAAATCGGGGTGAGTAAGCGAGTGCCAATTGAGACATGCTCATGAAAGAAACAGCAGCGCAGGTTAGGTGGCAATTAAACCATCAATCTGCAATTATGTCGGCTAAAACACACACAAATCGTCACCTGTTTGGGGTCTTGTGGGTTTACTTGGTCACATCACCGTGCTACGTCCTCTGGAAACACACACACAGAGTCTGCAGAGCTTGCTGCCTCATGAAGGATTGCCGTTTACTTACAAATAACACCAGCCATCAGACCAGCTGTTTTGTCCAGACACGCTTAGGCTGGAAAGAGTGTTTCTGCTGTTTGAATTTCCATGACTTTTAGACGCTTCGCCTCAAAGACCAGCGCTTGTGTGTGTGTGTGTTTGTGAGCGAAATAGGTCCGCCGAATGGAAAGTGGCACTTGCAGGCTGCTGTGGTGAGCCCTGCTGAGAGGGAGAGTATTATATGTCCTGACAAATATTTTGAAACATAAATACAAACACAATACGTCCAAATCCCTTCTTAAGATGGCAGGGCGCTCTCCATCTTTACCATGTCCAAACACAAGGCAAAATGTAATCACACATTATAATAATATCCTAGGGGCCACGGCCTGTTTTCCTTCGTGGTTTGCAAAGCCATGTAATGTTTTAAAAGTTCCTGGAGTGAAAATGTGACCGAGTACGAAGAGGGAAATATGTATACATACGTATCGTCGCTGTCACGCAAAAACATTCTCCATTTTTGTCTTTTAGTTTTTGACCTAATTTCATTCTGGCTGTGTACTTTAAATTGTGTCAAAATGAGCCAATAGAAATGCTCCTAAATGAAGTAGATTTTTTTAAAATGGACTTCCATTGAAAGTTAAGATTTTTTCTTCTCCTGTAAAATAGAGCACTTTAGACATGCAAGGTTTTAGACCTCCAGGAAACTCCAGATCACATCAGAACAGATGCAGGTGAACATACATACAGTAAAAAAGGAGAAACAAGAGCTTCTCAAAAACTAGTTCAAAGAAAGTAGTAAGATCTTGTCAGTGAGCTAGTCTGAAGAACAGAGCTCGGTTCCTCCAGGTTTCTCCTGGATGCCCCCTAGTCCAGCCAGCACAGTGTGGAGGTGTTCAACTCCATCAGCAGCAGCAGCAGCAGCTCACCTGATTTGCCATCATTAAGCCCTGATTTACCACCAAACCAGGTTTTGATATGAGGAGAACTCTAAATAACAATATATATATATATATATATATATATATATATATATATATATATATATATATATATATACACAGCATACACACACACACGTAATGTGTTCTCTGCATTCACTGCACAGTAAATTGTAAAGTGTGTTGATTTATAACTGGCAAATTTACTGTGTGCAGACATATGAAGCTAATAAAGTAAACAAAAACATAACATATCATAATAATAACAATAATAATTTATAATAATTATAATTATAATTATAATTATAATTATAATAATAAAAGAATTAAAGAACTATCATTGTGTTTGTGTGTTTAATCATGCTGCTTTAGTGCAGAATAAAACCCGTTTGGTGTCCCGAATGTGTTTGAGGAGACAGTCTGAGAAAATCCCCTAAGCTTCAAGAGGGGAGCTCTCAGCAGACAAATGTTCAAAGCTCACCACTAGGGGGAGATATGGGGACTTGTTCAGTTACAGGACGGAGGCCTGAGTCCACAGAAGCCAGTCCAGAGAGGAATGGTGGGATTCAGTGTGTGTTTAGCCACTGCTCTGAGGTCAGCTGATGGGGAGTGTAACAGGTAGGCTACGTCTACTGATTCTGAAGCTCCTTTTCTCTTTCTGACTTCTCCACAAGATTAACAACTCAAGGCCTGCAGTTTTTAAGTCCATGTTAATCTGTGTGTGTGTATGTGTGTGTTATGTAGGGCCAGGCAGGGGGAGACTAACAAAGCATTGTTTAGGGGACAGTCTACAAATCCTGAAATTCTTAAAGGGGAATTTCACCAAATCTTCCAAATTACTGCATGGTTAAATGGCTGTAGTGTAAATAAAGTCATGTAGAGCAGAGTGGCGTGCGGTGCTTAGTTCAAGAGAAACTGTAAGAGTCAGAATGGTTCACAATGGTAGTAAATGGAACCAGATGTCTGAATTGTTTAATGCCTCTGAAAGCTACCTCACAGAAATGTCGTACACAAGACATATACAAATACATCACCTAAAGTCTGAGAAGAAATGAATAAATGAGTAATAAATAGTTTTGAGAGAGTTTTAAGTTATTATTTTCTTTGAGAGAATAGATTTTTAATAATTGGCTGAAGAGACAAGAACATTCTCCTTTTCTCCTTGCGTCCAAATTTCATTCTAATTACTTATAATAACTAGTTTTTGAGTATGTAGTGTAGATAAACGTGTCGATATTGAGTATGCTAATATCCATGATGCATACTTCGAACGGCTCAGCTTTTAAGTGTGCATACGATGGACACTACTATCCCACAATGCAATGCAAAACAGAAAGGGAGGAGCTATTTACATAAGAAACTATTATTAGAAAGAAATGCTGGATAAGGACAGAAGAGCTTGCAGTGACGTATGTTGGCATAGCAACGCTTCATCACTTCCTGTGGGTAAAAATGAGCTAATATCTTGTGTACTAACCTGCCAAACCTGCACTATTAAGATTAGTATACAGTATATACTTTATGGTATTAATGTTTAGTACACAATTGGGACTTACAGCCATACAGTTTTAAGCAGAACTTTGGACATTTCTGGTCAAATTGCAGGTTTTGTTAATGCAAATATAGGTTTACACAAGTTTTTTTTTTTAAATAGGTTTTAAATACATTTTAAAAAATGCAATAAATGGATGTGGTGCAGTTTTGTATACTAAAGAAGCGAGAAGAAGAGTTCCCAAAGTTTTTTGGTACCACTGTTCTAAACATTAAAAACATTTAAAAATAAGAAAACATGCTGACGTTTGCTGGTGATGACTTTGGATAGTACAGAAATTGGCTAATTGGCTTTGTGTTGTAGACATCATCATCTCTGGCTCCCATGAACATTACTGTACAGAAATAACCAATTGTGGGTAAATCTTTTATACAGTTTAAACTACAGTTATACAGCGCTTATTTACACAGTTCATTTCACATCAAACCACTTTACATGAGTTTACACATTTCAGTAATCTAATTAAGCGGCAGGGTTGAATATTTATGGTTGTAATTCTCCTTTAATTTGACATTTTTAATGACATTTTACAAATAAAAAAGCCACAATATTTAAAAGATTACACTGCCTTCTTTTTGGATGTCACATTTTCACACGTTGTAAATGATTGGGTTGTTTGCGTGGCAGCGTGTGGGTTACACTTCCGTTACCTGCAGTTGAGCTAGAGTAAACAGAGACATTGCGATGTGGGCGTGAGTTCTGCTGAAGCATGCCTATATGTTTGGTATATCATCACTGCAAAATGATATTTGAAGTGTCGGCAGAAACTGTAGAGAGTAAATTGAACTTGAGGAGGTACATTTAGACACTTTTTACACGCTATTAAGAAATGGTGTTATTGTTTACATTAAAACTGGGTTACTGTTTCAGCCTCTCACACTGGTGCCCAGTTTAGAAATCCAATAAAGTAGTAGTTTTTAACCTTTACTTAATGCTTCCATTAGACCTAACCTGCAGCTTTTCTATCAGTTTACATGGCAATTAAAGTGTATGCCTTATTGGAGTGGCTGCATGTGGGAAAGTACAGTGATATTTAACCCTGTATTTCACTCACATTACATCTGTACTCCAGTATGTTGTGAAGTGATTAGAGCCACTGATTTTGTACTTGTGTTTTGCAAATACATGCGTCAGTGTTTGTGTTTAATGTGTTAGCGAAACATTATTTTTATCATGTTATTACATTAGTATATTATATATATATATATATATATATATATATATATATATATATATATATATATATATATATATACATATAAAAATAATAAATCTCTTATTATGTAAAGGAATTTTAATTATTTAATTTTAATAATATAATAGGAATTTTTCAGTTGGACATTTTTTAGGTGGGTAACCAAAAGCATTATTGAAAAAAAATGATAACAATAAGATTTAGTTTGAGCCTTTTTAAAACTTTGTTTTTGCATGATTATTATTTCATGTTATTACTATTATGTTATTATTATAACCTTATGTAATTACATTATTATTACATATTTTAATACTAAATGTCTGTTCCTACCTACCTAATGATTTTTTAAAGGTCAATTTACATTTGATAACCAATTAGATTGGGGAAATTATATCAATAAGATTCCTTTTTGAGACTTTTTTATGTCACTGTTTGTTATTCCCTTATTCAAGCTTTTTAAAGTTAGAATGATTTATTATTGTTACTGTATTTATTTATTATTTTATACTTAATTTCCTATTAGTTTCCTATTTTCATGTTTCAGTAGGTGCTAAGTAGTAAGCTGGTTTGTTACATGTTCTGCTGCTGCCCTTGGGTTTGCTGAAGTTCCTCATGGACAGGAAATGTGAAATGATTCTCGTGCTGGCATGCTTCTTAAGACTGTGAAAAGAAAGAAAGAAGAAGAAGAAATGATTGCATGCAGAACCCTTGAAGAGCCCCCATGTTTTTTTTTCAGAAAGAGGGGAGATGAAAATAGATCTGTGACTTATCATTCAGAGATGAGTTGTTCTTTAATTTGAAAGTTCTGCCTTGGTGGGTGTCTGATTTATTGAAAGATGAAATTAAACAGTTTTGCAGCAACTCAAACAAAATTACCTTGGTCTTTGAACTAGTTTCTCTGTTTGATTGTTCTTTTTGCAGGCGATTAAAACTGAACTAAATAATGTGGGATCTTCAGTCGTCTGGCGGCTTTCTTTTGTACCCAGAGCCCCACTGTCACTGTTTGTAAATTCTCTTTTTAGAGGAACCAAAATAGCCTGACATTTTCCTTCAGTTCTCTAACCCACGTTTCCTGAGGCAACTATTCTCTTTCTCTCTCTCTCTCTCTCTCTCTCTCTCTCTCTCTCTCTCTCTCTCTCTCTCTCTCTCTCGTCTATAGCAGGTCCTCATTTAGCCTGAGATGTACGTCCTATTAAATGAGATGATGCTTGGTAGGACGGATGGACTGTAAACAGTAGTGTGGGCATGTGTTTTGTGTGCCCTAAGGAGGAAAACCCCTCAAGTGGCTAATCATTAGAAGGCTACTAAACAATACACCAATACTACACTAATCAATCAGTATAATGATCATATTCATAGGTTCCTAAATTGTTCTTGGCTTCTTGTTCTAGGACAAAACGTGTTGTTTACAGGGTTTTATAGGGTTTTACAGGGTTTTGTTCTGCACAGGGGCTTTAAACTTGCAATAGGTTCTCCACACTGACACTTGTAATTTAATTGATATTAAAAATAGTTATTCAGAGAACAATCAACCTTCTAACCTTCCTTTCTCACACCTTTATTAAGATACTTATTATTAAACTATTTGATTGGATTAATGTTAGATAAGAATATTAATAAGAAATCGGCCTAAAATATATACGTTTAGTTTGTTTTCCTTTTTATATAAAGTGTGATTCATCTTTTATCAATAACAATACAAAAGTCTTGATTTAATTGTCACTTTACACCAGTGGGAAAAATGTTTACAGATACGATTCCTTTTTAAAGCCATTTTAATGTATTAGCGAAACATTATTATTATCATGTTATTACATTGTTAAATAAAGCATGTCTTATTATCTAAGTTTTTTTTAAGTATTATTGAGAAAATTATAACAATACGATTTTGTTTGAGCCTTTTTAAAATTTTGCTATTGCATTATTATGATATGTTATTACATTATATTTATATGTTATTACTTTATATTATTACCCTATTATTACATATTATAATACTAAAGGTCTGTTATTACCTACCTAATGATTTTTAAAGCTAAGCGTAAGTTTGATAACCAATATGACTGGGAAAATTGTGTCAATAAGATTCCCTTTTGAGACTTTTTCATATATTAGCAAGAAACTAGGCTATTACATTATTATTACATGTTATTACATTACTATAATTTCATATTATTACAATATTATTATATAGTATAATACTAAATGTCTGTTATTACCTCTCTAATACTTTATTTTTATTTTTAATTTGTAGAATTTAAGGTTGTAATAATCAATAAGATTGTTGAAATTCTTATTATTTTTTAAACCTTTTTAATGTATTAGTAAAAACATTGATATTATATTATTACATTTGCTTTCTTGTCAACTAAGGTCTGCAGTTTATATTTAATATTGATTTGATTGATTTTGTATATGTCCAAAACCATGACATGCATTTTTATGACATGTCCCCTCTTTCTCCACCTATGACCAAGAAAAATAAAAGATAATTGGTGATGATTTCTAGTTCATGTCACTGTAATATTAACATACACAGGTATAGAACCCCATTCTCCTCCACACTGGGGGTTTTAAATGCTTTGCAAAGCTGCATCCTCCATAGCTTCCACCATGCGGCAACATCTATATTCTGCAAAGGAGTGCAGTCCAGAGGGAGTTCTCCCTATAACCCTCTCTGTGTGAGATACACAAGCTTTTACACATGCCGCCTCAGAGGTCACTAGACCACTGCCAGTGCTCTCGTCCATTTAGTCATAAGCGAGAGATCTGGCCCCATTAAAGGAAGGCCTGTGCATCAGTGGAGAAAAAGAGCTAACGTCAGCGCTCACTCACCCTCATTTAGCGGCGCGGAGGATTCGCTTAGGCCTACTGTTATAACTCAGCGGAAGTGACAATTTGGCATTTGGCACCATGTATTAAATTATCAATGAGCCGGAGGAGCTGTTCAAATGGGCCTTAACAGGAAACGAGGGAGAAAACAAATGGTTCAGTGTTGTGTTGCTTTCAGATGGTCTCTTTGTAAACAGTGATTCATTTAAGAAGGGTTCCAGAAAGTAAGCTCAACAGGTGGGATCTCTATTTTACCATAAAATCAGAATATAGAATTAATCCTCCCGCATGTATCAATTTATTGTCTAATACACTCTTAGAAATAAAGGTGCTGCAAAGGGTTGTTTGGGCAATGCCATAGAAGAACCACTCTGCTGTCTGAGGAAGATTATTAAGGACTACACCCACCCAAACCACTGCCTCACAGCTTCTGCTCCCAAGCAATTAGGCTGCTGAACGGCCAGTAGTACAGTGTATCAGTCCAGTCCGTCACAAAGCTGTCTCACTGGTCTGTCTCATCACACCAGATATCACACCTTCAACCCATACACACACACACACTGCACCTGCACTTACTGAGACCACTGCTCCATCACACTGCACCCACCAGACTTCTACTCACTTACACTATACTTAAGTTCACACTTTTCTATATGTGTCTATATGTAAATAGTGTATGTTGGACATACACTATTGGACTGTTAAGATTCTATAGGTTAATATAAATATGAAATGTATAAAACACTATTTACATATCGACACATAAAGAAAGGTGTGAATTTAAGTATAGTGTAAGTAAGGAGAAGTCTGGTGGGTGCAGTGTGATGGAGCAGTGGTCTCAGTAAGTGCAGGGTGCAGTGTGTGTGTATGGGTTGAAGGTGTGGTGTAATGAGACCGGTGAGATAGCTTTGTGACGGACTGGACTGATACACTGTACTACTGGCCATTGATAAACAAAAACAGAACCAGGTTACTATGGCAAACAAGAGAACAAGGTTACCAGAATTAGACTGGACAGAAAACACCAGGGTCAGAATACTTTCCCTTTTAACAGACCATGGAAGGCAGTGCTACAGAGGTTGCAGCAGAGCTAATTTAGTCCCCAGTCCCAGGTGCCGTGAATCGTGAGCAATGAGGAGGAAGTCCTTATTTGGAACTATGGGCGGAGTCCTGAGATTGCCTCACGGAAGAACATGGCAACAAGGGCCTGACACCAGGTAACACCAAAGATGTGGACTGTGATTGTGTGTCATGTATGCAATTCAACTAGCCTACTAAATTACTAAAGTTCAGCTCTGGCCTAAAGATTGGAGAAGTGGGCTTGGGCCCAGAAGATTGCTCCCCATTTGATCCCTGGTGGCTGTATGGGGAGTGAAGGAACAACGCTTTGTCCTCCTATAACAGTCGCAGCTGAGTTGCCCTTAAGCAAGACACCTAACCCCAATTGATCCCCAGGTGTTTAGGGGGCTGCACACTGTTCTCTGTATGTGTGTGAATGTGTGTGTATGTGTTCACTGCAATGGATGGGTTGAACTCCATTGTGCTGCTGTGCAATGGCTGTAAAGAGCGTGTTTCTAAGTTTCTTTCTACAGTTATGTACATGCTAGTATGTATCACAAATACACTTAAAGATGTGAGCAGTGTCTGAATAAATAGCTAAATCAATAACATCCATTCTCACTGCCGGCAGCCCACCGGGAGAAGAAGAAGAGGAAGAAGAAGAAAAAAAGTAAGTCCATCTACTCTGGTCGAAATCTGTCTTTGTAATGTAAGACTTTGCGGAATGACCTGAGCTTTGTTTCTATCTATAGAGCAGATACAGGGTGAGCCATGCTCTGGCCACCTTGTCCCGGTGTGATTGAGGCGTACAGTACGAGCTGAAGCGAGGCCATGCTCAGTCGAGCGTGTCGCGAGGATATCTACAAACGAACATAATTGCTTCATCGTTTGCCACATGCCTTCCCCTTCGTTGGTGTTCCTGCGCTTATTATTTACTCTCTGAATTTGTCAGATCGCGGAAACATGCAAGGCAGCCCCGACAGCCCCAGTTGGGTTTCGCAAGAAATGGGAAATTTGTTTAAAAACCTCCGTAGAAGTGGGGATTTATGGTGTTTGGACTGTTCTGGTTACGGTGCTGCAATAGCAGGATGAAAACGCCAGTATTATGAACAGATGCAAAAAGACAAAGCAAGCTCAGAAGATGAATTTAGCTTCAAACGGCACTTTTTTCACAAACAAAACAAACAGACAAAAAGATTAGGCTCAGAAATCTCCCATTCCTGCACCTACACTTTCCCGAGAACTAGAAATTCTCTCACATTCCCTTTTAAAGATGCTGTTGCTGATTTTTAAAACTTCTTTATTAATCAGAAAAAAACTTTTCCTTGTAAGTGAAAGCTCAGCAGCTCTCCTTACGGCACACAAGTATTCACACACGGATGTTCTACCAGAAGTGCTCCTGAGGCTGAGTGTGCAAGAAGAACAACTTTAACCTCAATAAGATTTAACAGTTAGATACAGTAATAGATAATAATAAGGGATTGAACCAACAACCTTCTAGTTCCAAACGCACTCCCCTAACTTTGAGGCCACAGCTGCCCAAGAAAAGAGTCATCTACATTACCAATGTATATAAAAGTAGAAGTAAAAGTATTAAATGGCCACATCCATAATTTTCCTTGCATTTTCAGGGGTCTACCCACAATGCCATCACTCATTATTCCATTTTCTATGATTTGTTTTTAATTTAAGTTAGATAGAGTGATAGATAATAATAATAATTGTAAGACAAAAGCCTCGTCATCGGGTCGGGTCTTGTTACATCTGGACCCTGGCAGATCTTGCTGTGCATGGATGGCAGGGGTGGAGTTAACCCCACTGGGCAACCGTACAGTACCAAACTTGTGGCGGTGGGTAGGAAGGAGAGGAAAGACAAGATCTCTGCATCTGAAAGCTGAATTTTTGTAGAAGTAAACTAAAATGAATTCAGTAAATAAAATTTTGAAGGGTCATAGCCTCCTTTTCCAATTCAGCCTCTGCCTTAAACCCATCCATGGCAGTGAACAGACACACAGCTAGAGCAGTGGGTAGCCACCTCAGTGCCAGGAGCAATTGTGGTGAATTGTGAGGAAGGAAAAAGCACAGTTTCTTCACTCCCTTCACCCCCACTCCACTAACTTTGAGGCCACAGCTGCCCAAGAAAAGAGTCATTTACATTAACAATGTACATAAAAGTAGAAGTATTAAATGGCCATGTCCAATTTTTCTTGCATTTTCAGGGGTCCACCCACAATGCCATCACTCGTTATTGCATTTTCTAGAATATTACATTCATACATTACATCTAGAAGTTTTTAATTTTGACTGTGCTCTTAAGGGTGATTTCACACTTGTCCAGAATACACAAGTACACACAGGAGCAATTCTGGGCTTGTTTTGAGGAAGGGCTTATTATCACTGGAAGAAATTACTTATGAACTGTGGATCAATTGCATGATTTTAAACGTCACTGTATGTATACACACTGGCTGAATTGGTGGATTAGAAAATACACAATACATATTTTTCATTAAATATTTTTTTATGTAAAAAGTAAGGGTAAAATCCTTGATCTATGCCCTTTAAACTGTGTGTTCTTGAAAACTTGAAAAGTTGAAAACGCCATATTGTTGTGCTTGGCTGATTTTAGAAGAGAGACACTTTCCTCCTCAACTGCGGTCAGACCTTAGGGAGCATTTCCTTCGTGTTATCTTGTTTTGTGACAATTAGCTTCCACCTCTCAGGGTGAGTGCAGGAACTAGAGGAGATTGAGTGTATTGCCCAAAGGTGCTGTAAATCACCAGCCGTCACACAGAGCTGGAGTTGTCCATCAGCAGGAGTGCAGTGAGTAAGCGCTGACCCTGTGGGATCTTCACGAGCTGATAGCAACTCCAGCAGTGAGCTCACATTCTGCAAACAATGTTAGCGGAAATTGTTTGAACAACAGCAGAAGTTGGACGTCTTCAGCAAATATTTTAAACCGTCATGATTTACCAGCTAAACTGCGGAGGTGATCTTTTACCATTACCTTCTTTATCATTACAGGTAACCTGGAAAAATGCTGTGGGGCCTAATATGGTCCTTGTGTTCTTGTTCCGGTTCAGCCATGCAGAGATTTAACAACAACAAAAACAACGACAATAATACCATTAGTAATGACAACCATCATAAACAGTAATATTAATTAATTTACAGAATATTGCATTTTACACACACACAGATCAGCACTGACAGGTGAAGTGAAAAACACTGGTTATTTTCATCTACGGTGCCATCTATCAAGGGGTGGATATATTAGGCAGCAGGTGAACTGTCAGTTCACGACTTGATTTTGGGTCAGAGAGTCTCTAAATCATCAGGCAGGTCTTGTGGGGTTTTTCTGGTATGCAGTACCTGGTCAGTACCTACCAAAAGTGATCCAACAAATGACACCTGGTGAACCGGCGACAGAGTAATGGGCACCTAAAGCTCATTGATGTGATCCATTGAGGCCCAACCTTATCTACTCAGCATTCAGCATCTGGTACCAATGTTATGGCTGATATACAATGACGTTCAAGATGACAAATTGCTTTACTATCATATGAAAGTATAATGAGTTTTTAATTTCCATTTTTTTTTACAGTTTCAAAGTTGAACATAACAAAAAAGGACAAGGGTCAGAAGCTAAAGTTTGATCACCCTGCATGGTCTGTACCTAGTAACCCCCCTTTGGGAAGTATCACAGACCATAAAGGACTTTTTAGTTAAGTTAAGAGTCTTTCAGTTCTTGTTTGGGGGGGTTTTGCCCATTCGTCCTTACAAAAGGCTTCTATTTCTGTGAGATTCTTTGGCCGTCTTGCTGCGCTACTTTTTTGATATCTATCCGCAGACTGTGATGGATAAACACTTATGCTTCTTGCGTCCATTTTGAGGTGTGTTTAGGCTCTTTTTTTAAAAGATGGTACATAATTTAGTGACATTTAAGTGATACCTGTATCCCCTGTAACAGTGAAACATTCCATTTGCCACTGGCCGCAATACAAGCCCAAAGCATGACTGATCCACCCTGTGCTTAACAGTTGGAGATGCATTCTGTCCATGAAATTCTGCACCTCTTTACTCCAGATATACTTTTGGTCATTGCAGCCAAAGAGTTCAATTTTAATGTCTTCAGTCCATCGGATTTGTTTCCCAGAATGCATCAGCGAATGCTTGTTTAGCTGTTACTTTGAATATGTCTGGCACTGAATCAATTCTGTGGTGACGATGCAGAGAAATTTGCTCTGATGACTCTTTCATGAAAGTAAATTGTAATAGCACATCAAGTCATAGATTATAGAAGGGTAGAAATGAGCCATTTCCCTTCAAACCTCAAGTAAATTGGGAGTGTCAAGTTAAATATACAGATTTTTCTCTATCCCCCAACTGTTGTTGATCAGCTAAGACATATTTGATTCTTAAGTTTTGCCTTATGATGTTAATCCTGGCCTTACAGTAAACCACTTTTCAAACGATTTCTCTATTACAGACCAATTTCCAATGTCAGGACAGAGTCGCAGGGCACCCCTGTCATCTTGATCGTTTGCTTTAAGGTGGTCAGGATGGCTGTCCTAAATCGTCTGGATGTTCCGAACAAATGAACACACATTTTTTGGTCTTGCAAATGTTGACATTGACATGGACATTTGTAGGTTCTTGATGACCCTCATTTAACCAGAGTCGTGTCCGCATTCTGCAGTGTCTTGTTTTTTGGGTGGGCTTTATTTTCTAATAATCCACACAAGGGCAGCTGTGTCCAAAAGCTGCTTCTGTTTCTGCCATATTGTTCAACAGTTTCTCTTCTTGTAAATGCCCACCAGTAGCATGATGGGGAATAATCTTAAAATGAATCTAGTTGCAGTCTTTTAAACAGTGACTCTGCAAGATCCTCAGTCTTTGCAAAAGTCTGTGCCTAATGCCAGGTGTGGGCTAGAGGGGTATAAAGTTAAGATGCACCGATCCGATATTAGGATCGGATATCGGTCCCGACATTTAATTATTAATCATTTAACATTAATTAGCTGGACCAGGTATCGGATAATCAGGCCGATCCATGGAACTGATCCCTTCACTTTAATTTGTTGGTGTGAGACTGCACTAAATGTTTACATGTTTGCAGTTTTTGGTTGCTGCTTTTATGTTTGACCAAATTATTATTTATTCTCAGGTTCAGCTGCTAGATTTTATTTTCAATTACTGTTTACGCTAAATATTTAAAAATTATTATTATTATATTGATTACTGTTTGTGTGTTTGACAAAGTGAAGCTGCTTATTTTCAGTTTTGGCTGATACATTATATATATTTTACTTTTTTATTTTGAATTTGAATGCTGTGTCAAGGTCCTGCACCATTGTTTATTTTAGTAACAAATAAATAGCAATTAAGTATATTTATATGTACTTTATGTGTTAATTTGTTATAATTTGTTTTACAGTTAGTAAAGTGATGTTTAAGTCAATCCTGATGCTTTAAGTCTCTCTTACATGATGTACGGTTTATTAATTCATTTATTAATTAGTTTCTGATCTGTATCGGGTATCAACCGATATGCAAAGTTTATGTGTTTGTTTCGGTATCAGAACTAAAAAAGCCGGATCGGTGCATCCCTCTAATAAAGCCCCCTAAAATTGAGCTGTGAAGCTGTGTGCTGGAATGATGAATGGTGCTCCATCCAGTACTTTTAAGATGAGGTGGGGTGGTGATAATCCAGCATCCTGACCTCACTAACACTCTTGCCACTGAATGCAATCAAAAACACAGCACCCCATTAAAATGCATTTGTTGAAAATATAACCAGGCCTCAACAAGTAACTCCCATAAGTGGATTATCCGGCTGATAGCATGTGCTTGTTTGTCAGATTGTGTGTGTGTGTGTGTGTGAGTGTGAGCTCTGGGCTGCGTGGTTCTTTGTAGTGAAGTGCAGCCTCTGCTGTTAAAAGCTCAAAGCTGACGATGTTGGAGGCAGCTGAGGTGAAAGCTGCAGACTGTCCGCATTGTGCAAGGCTCTGCGTTTTTCGCCTCTTGTATGAGCACTGTGTAAAATCCAGCGGTAAACAAATTAGGGGCCAAGCGTGGATTTTCCACTCTCCCCAACTCCTCTGATGCCTGCGGGCCCAGCCCTGTTGGCCGAGGTTAAAAAGGGCCTGAGCTAAACTAGCTAAACACGATTGGGAGGTCAGCCACGCCGAACCAAGCAGCAAGAAAGTGATGGATATAACACGCCTTTACACACAAACACCACCACCTTCACACATACACACACACACACATGCAGATTGCTGGGGAGAACGTGTAGGGATAGGGAGTGTGGAACAACAGCGCTTTAGAGATGGTAGGCTGTGTAGATGAAGGAGACAGCGCGAGTGTTTGTGTCCTTGTTTGTTTGTTGAGCAGAGAGCTGAAAAATGCGAGACAACACCACATGTGCTTGCGGTATTGCTGCAAATCACAGAGGTAATGAAAAAAGCTCAGGCTGTTGCTAACAAAGTCTTATAATAACTAAAATCATAATTGTGTTTTATTTTAATGTACATCATGTACAGAGATTTAATTTGGCATGGGCCATTTCTGTTGGTAAAGGGTTTGGCATTTAAATATCAGAAAAATTACTTTCACATGACAATATATGTGAAACAGTGACAATATAAAATAATCAGTTGTAATATTAATATTAATATTTAATATTCGAATGAAAGAAAGTCAGAGATTAAAATGTCATGCAACATTGTAATGCTGCTATGCTATGTACCCATTAGCTAAAATATGCACACTATACATTCAAATGTTTGTTGACACCCTGTCTAATAAATGAATTTGATTACTTTAAGTTGCTCCCATTGCTGACACAGATGTGCAAATGCACACACACACAGCTTGTCTGGTACCTGTAAAGAAGGACAGCCACCAGAATAGAACACTCAGATAAATATCATGAACCTATTGGCACCATGCCTAACGCCAGACGTGGGTTAGAGGGGTATAAAGCCCCCCAGCATTGAGCTGTGGAGCAGTGGAAGAACTGTGTTCTCTGATATGATGGATGGTGCCAATACTTTTAGAATGAGTTGGACAGTCAGGGACGAGGTGGGGTGGCGACCATCCAATATCCTCACTAACGCTCTTATTGCTGAATGCAATCAAATCCTCACAGCAATGCTCCTCCCAAATCTAGTAGAAACCCTTCTTCCCTGGACAGTAGAGACAGTTACTCCAACAAAAGCAGGACAACCTCTTTTAATGCCTTTTATTTCGGAAAAACTATGAACTTGCAGGTGTCCCAATAATTTTGTCCATATTGGCTATGCTAAAGAGAACCCTTACTGTGAGTGAATGTGTGTGGTATCTTGTGATGGGCTGATGCCCTGTCCGGGGGTAATTCCTGTCTCCAGACCCACTGCAAGCGGATAAGAAGGTGTATGGATGGAGCTATGATGCTAATGTAGCTCTCAAATATGGGATGTTTACATGTACCAATTAGCTTCATGCAGAAATGATGCATCATCATAAGCTTACATGCAATCAACAGTGACGTGCTGTTATCTACAAAACTGGCCATGTCATACAGCTGAAATCAGTGTTAGCAACAGCCCTGACCTGAAGCCTGGCTTGTGCCCATATATTTGTCCATTTTTACAGATAACAGTGTATCATACAGTGTCAGACACTACATAAGCAAGCCCACGTCAGCTTCTTTAACAACTCCACACAGTTTAAAGCAAGTGTGTGATGCTTAAGGTGTGCATTCCACATGATGCTAATCGGTGGTCATAAACATCCATTCCTTGTTAGCTACATTAGCCTCAGAGTTCTAGAGCAAAACTGGAAAACCAATTTCTGCGCATCAGTGATTTTTTGGCTGATGGACTGCAGTTGATGTAAGAGGGAAAATTGTGTGAATTTGACTTTTTGCCAAACTATCACTTTAAGAAAACCAGAAACAGGACGCTAGCGCCGTGGCGTTTCTCTGCTGGGCACAGTGTTGGCAGGACGAGTGTGGCGTGACTGATGAGATGCGTGCCATCCCCAACACCACCCCACCATACACCCACACCACCAGCCCCAGGCTGACGCTAGGAGCGAGGGAGGGAAGGAAGGAGGGGGCATTTATGGGAAGGCAGATCAGAAAGGGCTGCTGTGCTTGTGCCAGACGCAAAGTAAATCTCTCCCTGGAGATGAACAGCAGCCACAGCAGAGCAGCCATGCCCACACCTTCTTCAGTGCTGTCAGTGATGTAACACATTCTCTTCTCCTCTCTCGCTTTCCTTTCCTCCTCTTCTCTGCCCTCTCTCGCCCAGACCCCGGCCTAATTTGGGCACAAACGCCTCATCACATCAGAGAGTGTCCAACCCTTTAGACTCTATCGCTTCCCTTGTAGACTCTCTGCTTTCCTTCATTCCCCCACAGTAGCATTGCTGCCTCTCTGTCTCCCTGGCTGACTCCGTCTGTCTGTCTGCCTCTCTCTCTTTTCCCTGTCTCCACTCTTGTGGTTTACTGCTCTCCAAACAGACCTTTATTTCCCCATCAGCGGTGCATTTCTCACATGGTGAGACATCATTATTTGGTGTCAGGGCTGTTTGAACTGGGAAGAAAGCGTAAAACGCACTGGAGGTCGGCTTATCATCGCACGTCACCCTCAACTAGCAGCTCGGCCTGGCTCCCCGCAACCAGCCCTCAGACGGGTGGATGGATGGAGAGTGGTGTGGGGGGGAGGGGTTGGCAGATAAACCGCCCTAGAGAAGAAGACCCCTCCACACATGGCACCAGATGGCTCCCCTGTTTACGCTCTTGTACATATTTAGCCGTGCCTTTTCAAGCGGCGCGGATTTGCATGTTAGTTTTCCGATGCTAATGAATATGTTTTTGATTTACATTTGACAAAATGGAAAGAACTTTCATGTTCTGAAGGGACTTTTTTGGTCTTTCTCTTTTGAGCAGCTTAATTACTTCCAGAAGACAGATCTGAGCGGATCTGATGTCCTCCTGTAACCCCTAATCATTTTAACGAACCTCACAGCCTTGGAAACTGCTCTAGTCCTTTTTCAGCGTGGCTCTGTAAAGAAAAAAAAAGGAAAGACAGGACGGAAGAAAAAAGTTGCCACGTGTTTTCTCCGTGTTTATTTCTATATGTGTTTATATTTACGGTGTCAGCCATGGCCGTAGCAATTATCCGCCGAGAAGAACGCAGGAGCGGAAGAATTTCCCCAAAGTTACTGTTTCCCATGCAACATGGTAAAGTCTTACTGTTTGCTAATAGGAAGCCATTTGATGTGGAAAATGAGACGGCGTGTCATGAATTTTTAATCAGCCCGCCTTTCTGACGCACGCGCGCAGATGAGGTTGTTTTCTGTCGCGACGTATTTGCATATTTTAATTGCGCTGGTATGCGCATATCAATGTCACATTACCATTCTTGAGTAATGTGTTGATGGTGTACCCTGTTTTGCGAAGCAACATTAATTTTGTTCACACCTGACAGACAAGACACAAGATTCCAGAACATGAATATTATTGGAATAATTACGCAGGAATTGATTATGCCTTAATTCGCCACAGCTACTCAATTAATAATGCATCGCGATCATTAAAATGCCCCCAGCAGGTTCAGCCAAATGTTAACATGGTGCACGAATGCATCACCCGAATACAATCTGAGTGGCAGAAACAGGTCAGGTCAGTGCAGCAGAGTGGACAGGTGTCGGGTCAGGGCAGGTCTGTGACGTGTCATTAAGGTCCTGTTTCATCTTGTTTACGTTGATTCCGTTCAAGCAGCTGAGAATTCTGCACCCTTTCTTAAGGGAGCGATAAAAATAATTAAGACTGCCATAAAAAGACCTATCTTGTGAAAACACAACACACTCCCTTTTCTGTCAGGTCCTGTTGCGACTTAGCTGATTGCTTGATTGCTCCCACTTGGCAGCCAACCGGCCTGTTACAGTGCTGGAGAAGCAGGTGCAGGGCTGGCGTGTTAGCACGGTGCTTGGCCCCGCCGGCCCCAGCCTCTGGCCGCAGTGCTGAATAAAAGCAGTGTTCCTGCACAGTGGAGCGCTGTCAGAAGCAGCCGCTTGCAAAAATATGTTTTCATAGATGTGTGCCGGGAATTAACTCCAGGAAGGAGCAGCTCAAAGGTGAACGATCTGTGACGTCAAGCCTGCGGCGTCAATCCTTCCAGACGGCCATTTGTTGTTAGGGGGGAAAAAAAACCTTGAAAGCTCCACCAGGTTATAGTAAGGTGTTTGTGTCCCATGTCTGGTTTTTGTAAGGTGCATAGCGACGCTATTGTTTTGGAGTTTGATGTTTGCTCTTTTTTAACTGAGTTAAATGGTGTTAAATGTGAGTGTACAGATAAGACCTTCATCTATATGTCTGACTCTGTATGACATACTGGTCCATAAATGGTTGTGTCCATATATGTTGCATAGTTAAACAACAGTAGAAACAGCCCCCTTGGCCCTGGTCTGCGATTTTAACAGTAACAGTAGATCATACAAGGCCAGAGACCACATAAGCATGTCTATGTGTGGTCGCTTTGGACAGTTAGTGGTTATTTTTGCCTTCCTTTGTAAAGTTGCCATTTTGGAGATATGAGTTTTTTGCACAACAGCAATGAAAAGCAAAATAAACATATATGTAGATATAGAAATCTGTTTGTGAGCTTTAGTATATTTTTTTATATATAAATACTTAATACTAAAGATTTTTCCAAGTCCTGAAAAAAAGCTATATAGCTATATAGATAAGCTAAAAAATATAGCTATATAGATAAGCTAAGAAATATATATATATATATATATATATATATATATATATATATATATATATATATATATTCTGGAGAATTATGCACTATATAGTTATAAGCTGCAAAAGATCTGAACATACTATGAAAACAAATACTATATATATTGAACTTTATATAGTATTTTTATTTGTGTACTTTATATATAAAGGTACAATATATACAGTACAGATAAGCTTTTATATATACACAAACATGAGCTTTTGTGAGCATTGCATCTTAGAAATATATGTAGAATATTTCTGAAAGTACAGTGTATTTCTGTACTGTATTTATAGGTATTTAGCTAATTACAGTTAGATTATATACAGTATATACATATTTTATAGAAATGTGCATTATATATTTATAAGCTGCAAAAAATAAAATCTGTATCTAATTTAAACTATATAATATATTTGAACATACTATGAAAACAAATACTATATATAGTTATGTACTTATTATTAGTAAATTTAATATATACAGAATTTCAATATATACAGTTAGAATATACACTACACACACACATATATTTCACATGTATATATAGAGAGAATTTCAATACATACTGTTAAAATATAACAGTATAATATGTGTGCTATATGTAAGCTTTTGTGAAAATCCTTCAGAGCCTGTGCATGTATAGCCTGTTTAAATTAGACACAGCTCCCAGTTTTTGTTCTTGCATCTTCCCTCAGTGATTTGCTGTAATACATGCTGCAGGCACTTGTGGTGTTGTCTAGCAGTATCAGCCTTTTCTGATTGATTGTCCAGACATGATCCGTATGTCTTTAAATTATTGCCTTCAAACCATGAGAAGCCTCTCTGGCTTGCAGGCAGCCTGTGATTACAGTATCAGATATCATGTGCTGAAATAAAAATACTTGCGTGCCATGTTTATTTCCACTGTCAGTTACGACGACTCGAAAAATAAACTGAGGGACGAAGCGAGTGAAAAAAAGGAGGTCACTAATGATTTTCGTGCACAGTTAGGAGAGATGGATTTTAGTAGTTAGGCAAAGATTTTCATTTTCTATAAAGCAACCACATAATGAACCTGCAATTTGAGACATTCCTGCTGATCCTGGTCCAAGCGTACCAGCCCTTCTCTGCTTCACATTAATGCTGAGGAGATCCACATGATAAAAAAAAAGTTCATCACATTTCATTAACTTAACTTCTTTCTCTTCTGAAAGACACATAATGTGATTGTGCTGAGTTTGGAAAACGCACAGCCAGTCAGGCAGTTAATGTAGATTTGTGTAATGTTAAAGGCCTCAGAACATGCAATGATTTGCGTGAGCGGCTTCAATGTTTTACAAGCTTTTACATTATTAATTGCCATTTTGTTGAATTGTTGTTCTGGGGCCATAATTGGAATGATCTGCTTTACATATAAATGACCCACAGTAAACTGGCTAATTGGGGATTTTTTTGATGTTCAGAAAACCCTGCATCTTTTCATGTGGCTCAGGGCGCTCCAGAAACATGCTCGAAAACAACTGGGCGTTGGAGACTATAAACCGACCACTTAAAGCAAAGCATGTTATGTGAGGAATGTTAGATATGATATGGCGGATTTAAACGAGGAACGGTGTCGTATAAACACTTCTGTGCGCGACACACACTGTTTTTAGAAGCTTCTGAATTTTCCAGATATCTTGGAGTGCATGCTGCTGGTTTTGAAAGTCAAAAGAACTGCTTTAGCAGTGGTGCGAAGTCTCACATCTGCATGATGTTATTTAAAAATATTATTAAAAAAACTTTGTAATTAATATTAATTTGTCATTTGTGCCCGAGGATTGTTGATATGAATTCCAGGTCATGTTGCTTGCAATCAGCAGCCGGAGTCCGAGAGAGCACAATTGGCCTTGCTCTCTCAGGGGTGGGTTGATGGCACTTCCTCCCCACATGTTGGCCAGCACAGGCATCTGTTCACTGTTGTATTGGGGACGGGGAGCTGTGCTACTTAGCAAAGCTGCATCTGCGGCAGTTCAGATTTCTTTTCCTATTTATGTCTACTCCTTATATTCTAGATTTATTATTATTATTATTATTATTTTATTTATTCATATTGCTCTTTGGGTGTAACTGGGGCCTTGAGATCTCAATTCCGTTCCACCCCATGTACCACATGCGATGCCAATGACTATAAAGTCTCCTTGAATCCTTGATCCTTGAATCCTAACAGTGGCTGGCTTTACATATGTCAGAGGAGGCATATGCTAGTCTTCATCCTCCTAGAGTTGGGGGCATTCCTAATGACAGGGGTGGGTGGGAGTTCACATGAACAGGGATACCCCATCTACCCCCCAATTAGCCTTTCAAATTGGGTAGAAAATGGGGGTACAATTATGAATAAATGACATGGTGCTGTTTGACTATGGACAGTTTGTTTTAGTCCTTAGCCATGAAGATAGCAGTGTCAATTTGATGGCCATTTTGAACTGCATTGCAAATTTCAGTGTTTATGTAGTGTCTCCTGCTGGAAAACTTGTTTCCGCGGTAGCAGCATTGGGGTAGGACCTGATTGGCTTTTTAAACAAAACCTGTAGAACTCTCAAAAAAACTTGACGAACCTCCTGAATGCTTAATTAGTTGGTTAAAGGATTTTTCACATACAAGAAAAAGCTCTTGTAGATGGCTCTTTATAAAACCCTATTGAAATAATTGTAAAAAAAGCATAAAAAATGTTCAACTGGAGAACCTTTTTCAGTACTATATACAGTAGAACCCTTTTTGCTTCAAGTGTAGTAAACAGAATCAGGTTGTGTAAGTTTTAGCAGCGGCCCGCAGTGAACTGAAAAGTCGCTGCTCAAGTTGCAGGAGAGCCGCAAGATGAAGTTTTTACTGTCACCTATTGGCCTGTGCTGCAATGGATCACTGCATCCACATAATGCTCTGGAGAACTTATAAAGCTGTAGTTATACCCGCTTTTCAAATGAGGAGCAGCTTTCATCAATCAGAGGTGGCTGGTGGCTGGTGGCTCTCCCTCGGCCCCGGCTAATGGTCCTCTTGGTTCCTCGTACACATTCCTACGGGCTCCTCAGCTTGTCCTCATGTCCTGACTCTACTCCTTATGTTTACCGCCAGGTACAGTATGACTTATGATGTGGCTTTTACAGCCCAGTCTTTGGGGAACATATTATCACAACATATGCCATCTAAACTGCCTCTCTGCATCTGTAATGCGACTCCAGACTGATCTGTAGTCGGGCTTGTTTGGTAACTCAACATTACTGCACTTAAGGGGCAGCATGCTCTACCTTTTTCAGCAGTACTCGCTAGATGACGAGCCGTTGGGCTGGTGGTCCCAGCGGCCGTGTTAACTCTGGCTGTGGAGATGTATTTCATGTGAACATGCTGCCAGCTCCCAGCTGCTTTATGGAACCTGTAAACACAGCAGACACGGACATGGAGTCGTGGCTAGCAGCCCTGTCTGGACATGCCTTTACCTCAGCCAGGGGTGCTCTGGGTCCAGTAATACCAATTTAGTCACCATCGTACTCACACTATTGATCAGGACGTCTGCTGGAGAGTCTTGCAGACAGAGTATGGAAGCAACACACACACACACACACACACACTTTAATTTCCCCTGAACAAATTTGTTTTGGCTGTACACTACTGTTCAAAAGTTTGGATTCAGTGTTTCTTTCATTGCAGATAAATGTAGAAAAGTACGCTGCACCTTTAAATGTGCCTTTATTGCATTTATTAAGAATGTTAAGTTGTTCTCTGGTGCAAAGTATAAGTAGTACTATGTGACTTTATGAAAAATGCTCAGACGTCATTTAACAAGCCTAATTACAACCCTGTTACTTTGTCTTAAGTGTTCCATTGTCCTTTTACAGAGACATGAGAAAAAAAATGCTCTGCTTTTATTGGTCTGCCTACGTCACCAGCCATAGCTCACATAAGACACATATTATAGCATAGTTTTAACACTAGAGGATTTTCCTTCCACCAAGTTTTTGCAAATAAAAAAAATGTGCCAATAATAAATGAAAAAAAAAACATATGATTTTTACACTAAAAAAGTTACACTGATGTGCGTTTAGCTCCAGTTGGGTTCAACTGAGGTACAGTTTGGTGTCAGGGAGTAGATGCTGGTAAAAGCTAGCATTGGCTAGAATAGATCCCTGCCGCTTCACTTCGTCTCATGCTGAGATTGAGCTCCCCTTCTGTGGACACTTGCACAGAAAAAGCTGTGCTCTGGAGACCTGGTTCACGTAGCAGCCGGTATTCCCATAACTAGCAGAGTCTGGAGGTGATGAGCTGCTCTCCAGTGACAACTCCATGTCCTCCTAAAGGCGCTGTTGGGGTTTTACTGTTTTACCAGCTTTGAGGACTTTTAGGAGTGGGCTGGATGTATGGAAGTTGTAAAGGTAGCATGTTAAGACTGTGATGTAACAGGTTTTGAAATTTTACAGCTTGTTTTTGATTAAGCCAAATTCTCCGAAACGGTTCGAGTGTTCACGGTTTGTCCGTTCCATCTACTGGAAACGCAGTTATACGTTAAATTATGCCATGGAAAATAATAAAATGGTTCCTTAAGGGTTCTTTAAATAATGGTTCTGCTGTTATTCTGTAAGCCCTTTAACCTTTGTTCTATAAACGTTATTGTATAGACGCATTTTTGTAAGATTTGGTCCTGTGCAATGCCACAGCTCTCTAATACATTGCATAAAACTTTAAAAATGAACTGTTAGCAGTGTCCAGAATGATGAATGGAGCTACAGATTATTTAAAAAAGACAAGAAAATTAAAAATGAAGTAATAATGTGTTTAATATCTATGATGCCTCTGTTGAATGGGGAAATAAAATATTAGGGGCAGATAACTTCACCAATATTATTGTAAATGGATAATTACCATATATTATTAATCATTTAATAATTTCTTGCTGTTATCAAAAGACTGAATAAAACATTTAAAATATTCTAAAATATTCATAAAACACCTAAAATATTCAGATTTATTCATGAAACATCTACAAAATAAATACTTTGTGGTGTCTAATGGTGGTGATAATAATTGCATCAATTATTAATGTTTATACCATAACAAAGTTTGTTAATTTGACAAGTGATTCTGAATTTGATTAATTTTATTGAACATTATGTACATGCTTCTTCTCAATGAAACCCTTGTGTGATCCACCTGCCAGGCAGCGATTCCTGGAGGTGACCTCGAATGATGACAGACCTCCTCAGATCCAGGCTCAGGTCCCCAGAAGCATCATAGTCTTAAAATGAATTTAACTGTTGGAGAGAGAGGGAGTGAGTTCAAAGTGACACTGACTCTGCCATCTTCTGATGATCTTTGTGCTTGGATGCTTTTGGGCCATGGGGCTCAGATCAATCAGGCAAGAGAGGAGCTGGGGGACGGAGCTGCAGGCTAATGGATTGTGTTTTTACAGCTCAAAGACGGCGCTCTGGGGCTCCTCTCTTTAAGTAGTGTAGGGAGCATTTGCATAAGCAAGGGCAGTGGCCCTCGACCCTCGCTGCTCTGATCTATGATGATTCACACAGTCCAATCTTATTACCATCCGAGAACACCATGTGTTAATTATGTTTATTATTATTATGATGATGATTGTTTTAGTTATCTGGAGAATGCAATTTGCAATCACTCAGCAGTTACCAAAACAAGATCTCATTATCAGAATGACAAGAGCCTCCTGACTTACATTTTCAGTGTATAGCAGCTTTCATACACATACACATTCCTTTTACAGAGGCTGTTTCCTATATTTTCTGTGTAATTTTGTCTCTGTACACCGCCTCAACGGGTTTAAAATAAGGCAATCAAGATATGATTGGAGTGTAGACTTTCAGCTTAAGAAATGCTGCCATTTAGGAACTACATCCATGTTTTTACAATGTCCTTTAAATTTCAGAGGCTCAAAAGGCACTCAATGACTACCTGGATTCTGGAAACAGGTGCACTGTATAAATGGGAAAGTTAGGATGATTCTACGGGCTTCTAACTGACAAAGGTCCTAAAAAATGGAGTTACATTTACATTACATTTATGGCATTTAGCTGACGCTCTTATCCAGAGCGACTTACAAGGTTACTCAAATTACAGAGGTGGGCCAATGTAGTGTTAGGAGTCTTGCCCAAGACTTTTATTGGTATAGTGCAGCAACCAATACCAATACCAGTCACCCAGACGTAGAGGTAGTGCACAAGTAGTGGTGTTGCACTGAATCTGAGCAGAACGTACAGCTCTATGCTATTTCTATTGGCAACCACATCATGAATAAGCACTAGTGACCCTGCTCTAATGCCAAACATGCCTCCATCATGTTTGACAGATGACCTGGTATGCTATACCCTTCCTTTCCTTCTCCAAACTCAAATTAAACTTGGTTGCATTTATCCAAAGAATTTTGCTTCAAAGTTGGTCAAATTTTGTTGGATGCTTCTATCAGTCTAACCTTCAAGCTTTACTATTCTGATGTTTTACCAGTGGTTTACATGCTGAAGTACATCCTCTGCACGATCCACCTACCTCATCAAGAATGTTCTTGACTTGACTGAACGATGTGCAGGATTTCTGCTGCTTAGATTGCCAGTGCATTCCTTTTTTTCAGAATGTACCAAATTGTACATCCTCCATATTTAAAGAGGCAAGTGGCAATCCTGACCCCCAAAGGGGTCGCAGAGAGAATAGAGAGAATTTCAGTCCACATTTCAGCTTCATCGCAATGAATTTTGAACATCCAGGACATTACTTACATCCAGGACATTACTTACATCCAGGACTAGGTTTTCAGAAAACCTCTTAACACAATGATCTTGCAGGATGTGTCAAAAGAGCTGTTAGCCATTAGGGTCTGGAAACGAAAGGAAAGCCTCAGACAGAGAGTCTTGTCACTACTTGTGTTTTCATTGTAAGGTTATTTAATGAAAGAACTCATGATTGAACGTGATTGAAGACTGTAAGAGGGATCAATTATGTTAGTGAAGGACGTAAACTAAATGGACAAAAGTATTGGGACACTCATTCATTGTTTTTACTGAAATAAAGGGTATTAAAAAAGAGCTGATCCTGCTTTTGTTGGAGTAACTGTCTCTACTGTCCAGGGAAGAAGACTTTCTACTAGATTTTGGAGGAGCACTGCTGTAAGGATTTGATTGCATTCAGTGACAAGAGCATTAGTGTGGATAGGATGTTGGACGATCGCCACCCTACCTCATCCCAAAGGTATTGGAGGTGAGCACCAACCATCATTCCAGTGAACACAGTTCCACTGCTCCACAGCTCAATGCTGAGGAGATTTCTACCCATGAAGCCCTGGCGTTAGACATGGTGCCAATAGGTTGATGTTTATCTGCTCCAGAGAGTCGTATTCCATAATGTATCATAATCCTTGCAATGTGATTGGCTGAGAGGCAATTTTTTGGTGCTATGAGCGCCATGAGTATGTTGAGCCTCGTGCCTAAGACTGTAACGCACCAGAGTCAATATTTTATGGTTTAGCACTCTCTCTATCTCTCTCTCCTCTCTCTCTCTCTCTCTCTCTCTCTCTCTCGTGTATTATTGCACAAACATGCTGACAACATATAACATTTATTTTTTATAGAGCTTAGTGCCTTGTCACCTTCTGCCAGCATAGGAAGGGGTGTTGTTTATGCACTTTTTTAAAAGACTATTTTAAGTCTAAAATAAAGTGCTATAGCTCAAAGGTAGTGAGAGGAGTGAGAACCAGCAAAGCAGTCCAGCAGCTGAACCAACAGAACCGAATGAAATGAAACCCAAACAGCATCTAGTAACTTAATCTCAGTGGCTCCAATGGAATTAAGAAAGAAAAGGAAGACTTCCTTCAAACTTTACTGAAGTAAAATAAAAGAATTATCATTAAAACTACTCAGAAAAGCACAATTCTGTGTCATTTCTACCAGAAGAGGAGTGAAGCTTAACTGTGAATGCTGCTCAATGAAAAACGAGGATCTCCAAAATTAGGACGTTAAAGTAGAAGGCCAAAATGTTCTGAACTTTGAAGGAAGTCAATGTAGAACAAAGAGTTTAGTCCACATAGTTTAGAGCATTTCTAGTGGTCCATTCATCCAGGATGATTTACACAGTGTACAGAGCAGCTACAGGGTTCAAACCAAAATGGGCAAAATCTGGACAAATAATGTTAGCTTGTTGATGAATTAAATCGTTGTCGTAGGCCCTGTGGTCAGCCTTGATCTTGCAACATCGGGGCTCTTGCAGATCCTGCCGAACTTAGAGAGAAGACGGAAGCCTACCCACGGGCAGCCCGTCGGGACCAAACTGGTAGCGGTGGGGTGGAAGGAGAAAGAGACGTGATGTCACTCCTGAAAGCAGAAAACACACACGTGTAAGGAGAAGTCTTTTAACACAGATGGAGGCTGCTGATTGTAAAGAAAGGTGACGCTGCATGAGAGTCTCCTGGTAGAACTTTGCTACTGTTCAAACTCAGTTTGCAACTGGACATTTTATTAACGTTCAACTGTAATATGGATAAATCTGAGGGGGTCTGTCAGTCTGTCATACTGCCTATGACAATCTAACAGTCAAAGGGATGTGACTCACGGCTTGCAGAGAAAAGACACTAACCTGCTCCACTGCCCTGCTGCCAGGTCATTCACTGCTCAGTCTTAGTCTTAGTCACAGCACATCTTTTCTTTTCCAAAAACATATGACATAGAGCTGAATGACTCAGCATCCTGATCTGCTGGTGTGTGTGTGTGTGTGCCTGTGCGTGTTTGCATGAGTGTGTGTGCTTGTATATTTGGGTTTGAATTCTTATATGTGCACTGCGTCACTTTCCTGGCCTTGATAAAATCAGTTAGCAGTTCTCTCTCTCTCTCTCTCTCTCTCTCTCTCTCTTTCTCTCTCTCTCTCTCTTTCTCTCTCTCTCTCTCTTTCTCTCTCTCTCACTCTCTCTCTCTCTCTCTTTCTCTCTCTCTCTCTCTCTCTTTCTCTCTCTCTCTCTCTTTCTCTCTCTCTCTCTCTCTCTCTCTCTCTCTCTCTCTCTTTCTCTCTCTCTCTCTCTTTCTCTCTCTCTCTCTCTCTCTCTCTCTCTCTCTCTTCTCTCTCTCTCTCTCTCTCTCTCTCTCTCTCTCTCTCTCTCTCTCTCTCTCTGTTCCTTACCTCTCATCTTTCTCTATCCTGGTTCATCCCCCCTCTCTTTATTTCTCACTTTCTGTGCATTCCATCTTTACCTCTCTAGGACTGTGCATTAACCCTTTCACAAGTACGGTCCCACATGTAAATGTGACACAGCAGTCATCTTTAAATTCACTGATCCGTCCCCTGATTTGCCTTCTCATGACACACAGTGCACCCTGAGAACCCAGGGATTTTCTGTTCCACCCTAAATGAAGCAGAAGTTACAGAATGCAGCAGCACTGTACAGGTAGCCAGAACGTACGTGTGAAAGGGTTAAAGCAACATTTTGTAGCATTTTGTTTTTTTACATTTACATTTACATTGAAGGCATTTCGTAGACGCTCTAGTCCAGAATGACTTACAAAAGTGCTTCACTGGTTACTCAGAAAATATCCTTAGCTTCTTTATATTCGCTAGGATCCAAAAGATACGTCTAAGCTTAGACGCTACCAAATATGAAGACCACAATATTTGTTTGTGGAATTTTTCTTTTTCTGACAATTTGGTACCACCAATTAACCCACCCATTCCTCACTCCCCCTAGCACTAGCAATGCTTCCGACACTAGGAGGCTAAGGACTTGATGCATGTCTCCTCCGATACATGCAAAGCCAGCCACTGCCTCTTTTCCAACTGCCGCCGATACAACATTCCAGAGGAGCCGTCATGCTTGGAGGGAAGCACTGATGCCCCGGCTCTCCAACACCAGCTAACAGATGCCTGTGCTGGACAACATCGCTTAAGAGCGCCCAGTTGTGCTCACTAGGACTCTGATCACTAATGGCAATGCGGCATGGCAAGGGATTCAGATTCACCACTCCTGGGCCAAAGTGGCAGTGCTGTAGACCGCAGAGAGACATTATGTAGTATTTGCATCTTGCTTGTGCTTGACTGTAATAAGGAGAATGGCATCTCTATCATTCCCACTTCAGGCTGGAGTGTGCTACTGTACTGTGGAGCTGTACGAGACCTCTCATCAGAACACAAGTCATATTTGTGTAAACTTCTGTAGATTCAGATGCAGGTTCTGTAGCTCTGCTTGTCAACAAATGCATGTGTACAGCTTGTTTAATAGGAGTGATTTGTATGTACTGCAGTGGAATAACAGGACATTGAATTACACTCCTATACTCAACTGTAGGGGGAGCCCAAGAGCAAAAACTACCAGTTCCCACATAATGCTGCTTTAAAATCAACACAGATGAAAGGATTAAAGACTTAAGTATAGCATGCCTTGTAGGAGAAGACCACCCTGCAGCCATGGCTTGCTTTGGTTTGCACTTTACGATTTTATTGACCACCCTGAGAGCTGGATTCTTGTAGGCACAGCTGAGGAGTCCCAAAGCTTAGTGTGGTCAGAATGTTTCAGGACTGAAAGTGCTGTCATAGGTGTAGAGGAGGCCTACTGTCCTTCATCTGCAAGAAAGGCAGTCAGGATGATGGAATCCATTCAAGGAACAGTTACCACAAACTCTCTTACCCACCAACCGCTGCTTTTGTTGTTTAGTGGATACTTCAGAAATCATGCACAGATAGCAGCCTGTCAAAGCCGTAAGAAAGGCACAAAGCTGTGACAAATGGCTTTGCAAAGCGCTTCTGACACGCACGGGAAGGCCCTAAAACCTCTATGCCATACAGAGCTAAGTGAGATCCAGCTTATTGTGTTATTATTATTTTCCCCCGCCAAATTCCTTTGTGTGTGTGTGTGTTTTTTTGCCTAGCCACATTGTGTAATGTTTTCTTGAGAAATGTGTTTCATAAATGATTCGCCCAGACTTCATGTGTCATTTGAGATACACTGACAAAACTTCTCTTCCTCTCAAAGAAGAGGAAAAAATGTTATCTTCAAACAGCAAACTCTTTCCTGAGGGACTCGCAGACTTCATCAGTGGCGCCTTATTGTTGAATTTCCATTTTCTTGGTTTTGAAGATACAATAAAGGCTTATGTTTGATACTGTGTGATGTGGTTTCGTCCAAGAGCAAAACAATCCCTTATTTTTAAAGAAAATCCCATATTCCCTAATGAATTGATAATTACAAACAGGATGGTGGAGATCTGTGGCTTGTTCTAGGGCTACAAAATATGGTCTCTAAGCTGGAGGACATGTTTTATGAGTTTGGAAAAGGAAAATAATTAGGAATCCTTGACAGTTCAGAAGAGCCGGCGCAAGAAAACACGACTTAAGGCCCACAACTTGACTCTTGACACTGTCAGTGCATTCTCTAGACCTTGTCATTTTGTAATTGCATTTGCTTTGCAGGAGAAGGCTCTTGGCTAGGCCCATGCTTTGAATGGACGGAGCAGAGAGGAGCTCTGTGAGTCAGGGTCTATGAATGAACAAGCTGAATAACAATGAATGTAACTTATAATTTTGGCCCAGAACTTCGGAAATCTCTGGAAACAGATAAGACACTTGCCACTGACCTCTAAATATTTTTGTGCATGCCCTTTTCTGCAGTATGTGTGCCTGTATGCGTATATGTGTGAGTTGGAGGGTTTAAAAAGAGAGAAGTGCAGAGTGTGTGCAATTACACAAATAACAATGTGATAAAATGAAGGAAATACTGCACCCACACATCAGCCAAGCTTCATCTTCAGCTCAATAACTGTTTTCGAGGGCGGTAGGAACCTAGGAAAGGATCTGCTGCTGAGCGGGTGTATAAAAACAATGCTTTTTCAAAAAGTCGATAGCCCCGAACTAATGCTATTTTAATGAGACTTAGAAAATACAATTCTACCTATGCAGCTTAGTTTCTGATAGAACAGCAATAAACAAGGCATGTCCTTTCCCCTGGGGATTATTTTACAGAGGCAGACAGGCAGAGATAATGTGTAAAAATATTCGTTTATATAGTAGTTGTTTATATACAGTATATTAACCTTCTGGCACAACAGTGGAATGTAATGAAAGACAACAGACTCAAAACTAAGCAAAAGCCATAATTTACACCAGCTTCAATGTGATATATATACAATATGTAACAATAATATAAGAACACCCATTTGGGAATCTGATATATGGCCAATGGCCATATATGCACATAAATCATAAAGGATTATCCATATATATTGACCCACCTCTTCCAAGAGTACTTGGGCGAATAGCAGAGTGGTCACCTTATTGACTTGTGTTTGGTAATGTCTAAACTTAGAGGTATCTTTGAATTTTTAGCCTATTCAAACTAGCTGAGGTTTTTCTTGAGTAAATAGCAAAGCACTTTTGTAAGTTGCTCTGGGTAGGAGCGTCTGCTAAATGCCTTAAATGTATATATATATATATATATATATATATATATATATATATATATATATATATATATATATACAGTGTGTGCAGAATTATTAGGCAAGTTGTATTTGAAAGGATACTAAAGGAACTACTATGTTCTAAATCAACCCAAAAGACTCAAAGCTTAGTATTTTTGGAAGTTGGAGTGGGTTTTTTTGGATCTTAGGAGGATATCTGTTTGTGCAGGTAACTATTACTGTGCAGAATTATTAGGCAACTTAATAAAAAACAAATATATACCCATCTCACTTGTTTATTTTCACCAGGTAAACCAATATAACACAACATTTACAAATAAACATTTCTGACATTCAAAAACAAAACCAAAAACAAATCAGTGACCAATATAGCCACCTTTCTTTACGATGACACTCAAAAGCCTTCCATCCATAGATTCTGTCAGTTGCTTGATCTGTTTTCGATCAACATTGCATGCAGCAGACACCACAGCCTCCCAGACACTGTTCAGAGAGGTGTACTGTTTTCCCTCCCTGTAGATCTCACATTTTATGAGGGACCACAGGTTCTCTATGGGGTTCAGATCAAGTGAACAAGGGGGCCATGTCATCATTTTGTCTTCTTTTAGACCCTTACTGGCCAGCCACGCTGTGGAGTATTTGGATGCATGTGATGGAGCATTGTCCTGCATGAAAATCGTGTTTTTCTTAAACGATACCGACTTCTTTTTGTACCACTGCTTGAAGAAGCTGTCTTCCAGAAACTGGCAGTAGGTCTGGGAGTTGAGCTTCACTCTATCCTCAACCCGAAAAGGTTCATCTCACGTGAGACATCTCACAATTTTTGACTTTTCAGAGTCCGTAAAGTAAGCACACCTTATATAGTTTGTTGATGTCATTAGACCACACCCCTTCTCATTACAGAGATGCACATCACCTGATTTACTTGATTGGTAGTTGGCTTTCAAGCCTATAGAGCTTGGAGTAGAACAACATAAAAGGATGATGTGATCAAAATACTCATTTGCCTAATAATTCTGCACACAGTGTATATGTATATATATATATATATATATATATATATATATATATATATATATATATATATATATATATATGAATCAGAAATATAATGTTTACATGTACAATATAATGTTACGATATGGACGTATAATTAATTGTACAAGTGCATAATATATAAATACTTACAATACAATGTACATACAGCTCTGATCGGTAGGCAATTACACAAATGTTAATATGTGAAACAAATATCCATTACAGTACATAAATGAAAATTATGTATGTGACTTATTGTTACCATGTATCTCTAATATGTTTTGCTATTTTTCACTTAACATAGATTGAATCTGGCATCTATTCTTTACATTTTGTCAAAATTCATGAAAAAGGTTTTTGTACTGACTTTATTTAAGTTAAGATTTTTTGACTACTTTTTGTAGTTGCCATCTCAGAGACGCAAGGTTCATGCATCACAGCTAAGTTTTATCATTTGTATTAAATATATATGGATGTTGGATATATAGGAATTCCATTTATTTGATTTTCCATATGTCCATATATTGTCATATATCAGATTTCTGTATGTGTTGAGCCTAACAGTCTTTAGGTTTTATGCTTACTCTGCAAGTCTTTTTTTGTTCTGCTGCTTTGTATTTTCATTCATATTGTTTCTTCTTTTGGTTGTATGAATGATGTAAACTACTCTGCACTCTTCTAGGATTATAAACCTATTTTAGTAAAGAAAGGGCTTGACCAAACTGAAACTGAGCAAGTAGCTCAAATTAGCATGATTTATTTTATGTAATGCTACTTTCTGGCCAAAGTGATTTTATACAGTTTTGACTACATGATTTTTTTTACTGCACACAGAGTTGAATGGAGGCCTGCAGTGATGATCTGTTTACACCATGGAGAGTGTAAAGTAAATCTTCGAAGACATAAATGTCCTAAGGTCTTAATGGGTGAATAGCCTTTTACAAAAGAATACAGAAAAACAGCACAAATGCTGGAGTTCATTCTCCAACAAAACTGTAAATTAGACCAAAAGTCATTACTAATTCCCACTGGAGTTCCATGAAAATAAACACATTTGGTAAGGCGTTTGGCATGTTTGGTGGGGTAAGGCCCAAATAGGTCTATAAAGATCAGTAGTGTTTAGCAACTGCTATTAATGTTAGTGATTTGCTGTGAATTATTGCTTACGTTGACCTCTTTGACCTTGATTTAGATTGACACTGGTAATTGGAAAAAAGGTGGTAGAATATTCAGATAACTTCGTATCTACCGAAGATGATTCCACTTCAGCCAACCTTGATGTTAAAGGCTATCTGATTGGCTATAGCTTCTTACATGCATACTTGCCTATGATGCATCTGCATTTCTCCTGTAGGAAAAAACAAATTATAGGCATGTCTTTATCACATGTTCTCCAGACATATTCCCTTTAATATGTAGCAGTTTAGATAAACACACATGAGTCCTGAAAAGATGCAGAACATCTCCTTGGGGCTTTGTAGCTGTTAAATGCTCAATGACACGACACGAGAAGGTGAAAATTGGGACACTGTAAGGCTCTCATGTTACATGTCTGTGACACTGCTTGCTGGTTTCTACATTACAATGTGAATGTGTGTTCCTGAGGAAGATAATCTTTGACATGTGAGAGGAATTTGTGATTTGTATGTGTGGGGTACTAACCTTTTCCTTACTAACACTTGTGCGCCCGAGGGCTAGAGGTGTGAAAAGGGGCTTAGCATTGCTGAAAAACCATTTTGCTCCCAATCTGGCAGTATGGGCCACAGGTAAATTGAGGGCACCTCCAGGGAGTTAAAACAGGCTTGTCAAATGTCAGGCCTGAGACGTTCCAAAAGCCAAAGGGCACGTGAGCAAGGCCAGATGCTCCAATGCATCGCCTTGACTGGGTAACGCAACGTCTGTGTGAATGGTTCCCCCCTGAAGGGGTGCGGTTTTGAAAATCACTTACCATATTCATGCTTTAAGCGTTGACATTTCCCAACTAAGCTGTGCACAAATGTATAATTAGGTACTCCAGATTGTGAATGCATTTCTCAAGAGAGACTTGAAACCATCGTTCACCTCACAGTTCAGGGATCTTGTCATTAGTTAGTTTGTTCAGATGCCTCAGGGTTCCTAGCTAGAGACAGAACCCATTTTATAATTTGGCAACAAAACACACAGTGCACAGTTTAAAATCAGATTGAGTTGAGCAGCCAAGGCATGTATGGGTTCAGTCTTTGGTTATAAACAAAGGCTAAGGCTAACTATCTGCTAACAGATAGTTAATATAGTTCCTTTATTTTACATCATATCAATGATAGGTCTAAATCATCACACTTACTTTAAATGCTTTATGCTTTATTTTGGCACCGTTGTTTAAGATATCTTTGAACTATTAGTCTATTCTAAGTAGCTAAGATTTTTCTTGGGTAAATAGCAAAGCACTTTTGTAAGTCGCTCTGGATAAGAGCGTCTGCTAAATGCTGTAAATGTAAATGTAAGATACTTCAAGAGAAAATCCAGCAGAACCAAAACAGAGCTCCAAAACAGACCAATCCCAAAACCCCAAAAGTATTATGTAACAGTCTTGACTCATTATATTTATACCCCAAAATGACATACACCCAGCCCACTGGTGAAAGCCCTAGTCAAAACTAGTAAAGCGTGTGAAACGTGACAGAGAATATGGAGTTGTTGATACAAGCGAGCAGCACATCATCTTCAGACTTTGCTAGTTGTGGGAATACAGGCCTGTTTGCTATCATTACCATGGCTTACCCTGTGCCAGTATTATGCTACTGCTTCATCTCATATTGTGATTAGATTGCTGCTTTTACATTTATTTTACTATTTATGTCTACTACTCTTATATTCTAGAATTTTTATTATTATTTTATTTATTCCTAATTGCTCTTTGGGTGTAACTGGGACCTTGAGATCTCAATTTCGTTCCACCCCATGTACCACATGTGGTGTAAATTACAATAAAATCTCCTTGAATTCTTGAATCATTGAGTATCTGCTTAAGAGGAGCTCAGACACACTGTCCGGTAAGATTTGTGCATAATTACTGTGCTTTTGTAACAGTGTTAAACTTTGCATTATTATCCAGCATATGCGATTTTTCAGTAGTACCATAATCCAGCCAATAGAAGCAGAGCCTAGGTCTCCCCACCAAGTCCACCATTAAATTATCATGTTTCATTCTTAGGGACAATAATAACAGGATTGTAAACAATATATGTAATTGTTCAGCTCTCTAAATAAACATACACAACTTAAAATGTGTCCTCAATGCTAACTCTTTGGGTTTTAACCATAGCTCACCACAGCCTTGTTCCATAGCCGTGTAGCTCCCGTGCATAACTAAAGAAACTTCTCTTCCTTAATGCAAAATTAATGCTGGTCATACCTGAGTGAAGTGAACTGTTCAGACAGGCTGATGGATGGTACATTCTGCCCCTGGTTACAAAACTAATCTGGGAACTGAGCAGCAGTTCCCTGGGGAGTTTATCGAGACCCCTGACCTGTGTATACACGCAAACACAACTGTCCCCCCACCATCCACAGTACAGCAGTAGGGGCTGTTGTCACAAAGTATATGTCACTATAGCTAAGTGATGACACCATGCCGTCCTGGTTTGGAGCCAGAGTGGGCTTCAAGCAGGTGATGACTTAATTTGTCATCTTTGTGTGAAGGTTTATGGTGGGTGGTGGAGGGGAGGAGCAGTTAGGCAGGGTGAGCAGA
This sequence comes from Salminus brasiliensis, assembly GCF_030463535.1. Lineage (NCBI taxonomy): Eukaryota > Metazoa > Chordata > Actinopteri > Characiformes > Bryconidae > Salminus > Salminus brasiliensis. The sequence continues at coordinate 42,563,209 of NC_132880.1, read as the reverse complement.
CCCACATAGAGCTGAAAGATTGACTGTTAGCAGTGGATAAGGAAAGTGTTAATGTAAGTAAGTCGTTGAATATGTTTATTTGGAAGGTTCCCCAGCTCATAACACTGCTCTAAATGTGTCCAAAAAGGAGTATGTTCAATATCTCGCTGCTCTAACATTACTGTAACAACTCTGAAGGGTAGATTGTGAAGTAAATCAGATTAGGGCAGCACTTATTTCAGCTAAACCTTGAGTTCCTCGAGTTCCTCAAGTTCCTCTGTTCACTTAATGTTTATCAGATGAAAAATGGATGCTGTCATCAGCAGCCAGTCATGTCTACCACCTATACTTCACATGAACAGCAAACTGAGCTTCAGCACAGTAATCTGATGGAAATATGAATATGAAATTTCCAATAGTCTTTGTGAACTGATTATTGATTTACCAACTGATTATTGTTTAATCACATTCTAACTCAGCAAGGTAGCTAATATTATTTGCACATTAATATTTCTAACCAGCTCCATCAATTCTGAGATAGCCCAGATAATGTGACCATGTGGGGCCTGTATGGGTAGCCCAACTGGGAACCAGAAAGTTTTGTCCATGGGTTTCATGTTGGCCCCACATATTGATGCCCACCAGGATTCCACCAGAGTCAGGGATGGGACCAGGAGGGGTTAAACATGAGCCCCATCTGGGTTGTACACATGGGGCCTAGAAGGGGCCTAGAGTATTTGAAAAGCCCAACTGGGTCCCAGTAACCACACATGTACAAACCCACTCAGAACCAATGCCCACCTGGAGCCCACATAGCCCACCTCCCACCCATGTGAGCCCAACCTGAGCATGTTGGCTGGGAGAACATCAAAATCATGTGGCAATGCCAACTAGATTTGGGCAGTATCTTCTTTTTTCATACTGTAAAACTGTTTTGGACAGTACAACAGTCCAGGCCGTGTTCCAGCTAACTGAGGCTCACATCCTCAGTGTGTTGTGGAGTGTTTTTGACTGTTTTGAGAGACATTAACTGTCGCATGTCAGTAAACTCGCAACTACGGGGGGCTTGATTGTTTTCCCCCACGTTTTCAAAGCATGACATCACCAATCAGTAAGCTTCCACAGCACCCCCACCCTGCGACTCTTTCTTAAATGTGCATGAATGAATTAGCTATTTTGGCCGTGTACTAGATAAATATACAGATTTACAGACTAAACTGAAATAAAAAGAAATTGGACACATCAGACCAGTCATAATTATTCTCATAAAAGTTTTCTGATAAACCGACTGTCCTCTACCACCAAGAATTTCTAAATTGGAGTGTGGATAACTGGAGCACAAATCATCAAGTGATGAGCTTAGAAGTTAAAAAGGACAGAAAGGTAAAATTCCTAGCATAAATGTTTTACTTTTAGCTTTAGTACGTAACTTTGGTGTAGTGGTGGCTTAGTGGTTAGGGCACTGGGTTACTGATAACAGGCTAGTGGGCCTGATACCCTACGGAGCCCCGTTGGTGACACCCCACATAAATAAAATGGAATTGTGGCCACTACCTAGTAGGGCATGGGAAAATGTTGTTGTACTAATTTGTGGCCACAACTTAGGATCTTGTTCCCATACTTTCATAAGTTGTGGTGACAACTTGTTCCCATGCTTTACCAAATCGTGGCCATGACTTTGAATCTTGTTCTAATTACTAGGTAGTGGTCATAAAATTCTACAAATTTAATCAAGAATACTATAAAGTAGTTTCTAATTACTATGAAAGTATATACTGTACATGCCCGTGCAGACTTGCAGGCCAGTATATAAGCTCGTTCAGTTTCAGTGGTGAAACTTCAGTGTTACTGAACTCTGAATGTGATGTCATAACCTCATATTTGCGGCCTATAAGGGGGAGGATTAGGCTAGCCATGGTGGCTGCTTAATTGCCGGACGCTGCTTTACAGGCTCATTTCCATGCCACGACCATGAATAAATTCCCCGTGACAATATTTGCACTTTGTGAGTAAACAGGCGCAGTGGCGGCTCCTCGTTTGCATATCATTAATTTGTCGGTGTCGTGCGGCGCCTCGCCAGCGCTCGAGGTGCTCTGTGTCAGCCGTCATGCTGCCGTCAGTGCCCCTCTGCCCGCCGCCTGCTGACGCCTTAGCATTTGTCTGAGAAATGCCAGGCCACGGATGTGACACAGCGTGGACAGGCGCTCTGGCCTGATGGAGGCGAAGCGAGCCCTGCTAAAGGGGGGGCCCTCGCCGCCAGCTCCGTTATGTGAAACTCATACAAATTGAAGGGCTTTCTGATACCCCCTGTGGGCCTGATGAGCGCACGTTTCTAAAATAAAGATGGCTGCTGAGTTCAATTTGGTGCTCTTGTTTCTGATTTTGTCAGGCCAGGGGTGGAAATGACAGAGAAGGTGAGGCAAGCTGTCAGTCAATTGGAATGGGCCTGCTGTGCCTCACCCTGGCTGTGCAGTATAATGTTTTTTATCTACTGTTTAAAAGATTAGGATGAATATTTTCAAAAAAACAAACTCAATCTGGGTACAGATAATTGCATAAAAAGCCTCTAATCTGCTAGTTCACATGTTTAAAATAATTAGTATGAAGCTTTCATTTTATTATTATGTGTCCAGAATGAACAGAGTTGCAAATAATAAAAAAAGATAATTTATTTAAAAACACTAAACATTTGTATTTACATGCTCCAAAGTGGACATTCACATCATAAGAGACATGGCGACGTATTGTTATTCAATGAAATACTTAAAATATTGAAGGAAACCCACATCAGGATTCTCCAGTTCTGGTCCTGGTACACCAGAATGCAGCACAGTAAGAGCATTCCCTTGCTCAAACACACCTGACTCAACTCACCTGCTAATTGCCATTGTGTTTGAGTTGGGGGATCACCAAACTGTGCTGGACACCACTTTCCATAACTGTTATTTACAGAGCCTTGATCTGGGCAGTGGTGGCTCAGTAGTTGGTGTACTGCATTATGGTTTACTGGGTTGTAGGTCCTGGTCAACTGCCACTGTTGGGGTCTTAAGCAAGGCCCTGAGCTCTCTCTGACCCCAGGAGTGCTGTAGCATCTCAGAGAAGGGCCCATTATTATGAGTATCATCTAAAGCTCTGGACAAGGCTTTCTGTTGCCTTTGAGTCCTCAGGGACCTCCATTACAGGCCGCTAAAGATCATAGTGCTCCTGAAGGCCTGCTGCCAAGCTAAAGTTGCTGCAGACTATATTTTGGGACAGGTTATCCTTAAGCCTATTTGAGGAGCGGATAATGTAATACAGTTAGATATACAATGCTTTGAAGCTGCTACTGTGTTAAACTTTAAATGGCAATGGAGCTTGCGAATATATCTACGCCAATGGGTGTGGGGGTCTCGAGGGGAATGAGGGGTGTTTAGGTACATGTCTGGCGTATTGCTATCTTGGCAACGGAAAACACAGGCGCACCACTGACTGAAAACAACCTAGGCAGACGTCAACAGTCAGACGTTCATTGCTATTATGGCAATGAACTGTCACACGCATGTGCCCAACGCATGGACACCCCCAGTTGTTGTCTAACATTAAGACTCTAATGAGAGCGCTAATGAAGTCATTCACTTAAACCACATCAGCATGCATATTCCAAGGTGAATCAGTACAAAAGACATTGCAAGCCCCTCCTTGTTCAGCCCCACTGAGGCCAATAGCATTTTTCTGGATTCTAGACACCTCTGCTTTATATCCAGCGCTGTGATCTGTCGGGAGCCCATGTCCATCACGTCTGTCCAATCAGCAACCGCCAATTATCTCACCCACCCATCTGAAAGTAACTTTTCCCCTCTCAAACTCTTCGAAACTCCACCTAGCTCCATTTTCCTCTGTCAGACAGTCAACCTTTTCTCCAGTCTTTCCCCCAGACATTTTAGTGGGTGTTGCTTTTCACCTGGTGATTGGTTTTAGTGCAGACCTCTCTGGAATGAGGCTAGTGAGTGAATGCCGTCCCACGGCCTCCCCCCATGCGGAACAGCATTAGAGCAATAAAACCCTCACAGACACACTCGTGGCCCTTATTGACTTGTCAAAAGAATGGAGGGCTATAATACACTACACTCTCAACAACATGATAAAACCTGAAAAAAGTCCTTCTGCAGAAAAACAACTGAGCTTTTATGACTTTCCAACGGGGTTTTGACAGACATGGTGGTTTTCTTTGATCGCAGCTATTTTTCATGAGCTTTGTGTGCGCAGGGTCAGCGCATGAAAAGCATCTATTTCAGTAATTGAAAGCAAAGAAAAAGAGAGAAACTCTTAAAGAAATATTTGACTTTTAACGAATGTATATGTTGCACAGATCGACGTAAAGAAAGCCAGAAGGCCATTGCTGTCCAACATTTTGCCATGGACGAAGAGTGGACGTTGGTGGAGAGCCTGGGGACGTGGAATATAACAGAGTTTGTTTGTTTGATGGTGGTGTAGCCGGATCATTGTGCATTTATCCCTTACTGCAGAGTGCTTGACCTCCTGCCCAGAGACCAAATGCTTACAGCTCAATAGGTTTACTCCTCAAGATGGGCTTATGAAACCAGGGAGGCAGGTAAGTGAGGGGCTAAGTGATTTAGGGTGTGTGTTTTTGTGTGTGTGTGCACAGACTTGTTTGTATTCATGTTCATGAAAAAAATTGCTTTTTAAAAACACTGCTAATTCCTTTTTATTGAAAGAGTGACAAAGATTAGGTTTACTTAGGTTTAAGACTGGGTTTAGGCCCACAATCAGCCTGAACATTAAAACCACCTGTCTGTTATCGTGTAGGTCCCCCTCGTGCCACCTAAATAGCTTTGACCTGTTGAGTCCACAAATCCTCTAAAGGTGTCCTGTGGTCCCAACATAGATGGTAGAAGTAGATCCTTGTAAGCCCTGTCAGTTGGAGGTGGAGCCTCGATGAATCACATCAATGAGCCTTTGGTGCACATGACCTTGTTGCCGGTTCACTGGTTGTCCTTCTTTGAAGCACCTTTGGTAGGAACTGACCACTGTGTACCAAGAACACCCTACAAGACCTCACTAATGTTTTGGATTATTTAGCTCATTTTTTCTGCTTTTAACACTTCCCTCTCAAGCACACGCTGCCTGATATGTAGATCCCTCCACTTGACAGGTGCCACTGTAAGCAGATGTGTATACAATGCATATGATGCATATTCTCACTAGATACAGGTATTATGATATAATGCACATATAGGACATTCAGTGCTGAAACTATAGTAAATATGACTAAATATTCAGGTTTCATCACTACTCACATTGAATAGGATATGATTGCCATACTCAACCCATTCCAGATGCATAACAGCCCTGATCACCCCCATGGTTCGAAATATAATTTTGAATATAATGTTGAACTACGAACCTTTTAGCCCGAATAGTGGATCCTTCTTATAATGCCTTTTGGCTGGCTTTGTTGTTTTGTCTCCAAATTAGCAGTGTCTGATTTCTCTCTGTGTCGTGAGGATTAACTTTCCAGAGGGCTATTTATAATAGGCCTAAAGTCTATGCCCAGACAAAAAGTTATTATAGGAAAAAAGGTCACTATGAAATGCCTCAGAAACGTCTGTCCACGCCATTCCACTGCGTATTGTTGTCTGTGATTTATTTGCCATCTGTAAACCTGATGGCTTTTCCAGGGTCCTCGTAATTATCTGGCCAAAACATGGAACTAAGACCTCTCTTTCCCACCTCATAACCATATTATTAAAGAAGGCAAATATGAAATAAATGTTGGCTACTTTCCTTTTCTATATAAGACCTGAGGACCAGAAGACATAGACAGAGTTCTTTCGGCAGTTCTGCAGTCATTACGTGCTACGTTATAAAAGAGCTTGTCTTTGTCTCCAAACACTGATAGATGTTAACCAAACCGAGTCAATGAAAAGAAAAGTCCTCCTTTAGATTGCAATATTTCACAGATACAATTATTCCCCCCCTTTTCCCCCTCAAAAAGCCACAGCATTAAGAAGCAGGTTGCCGTTACCCTGCAACCATTTTTCTTCTCATCCCAAACACAATGGGTCTGGTTAATTAGCGAGGGCAGAGAATATCAATGGCAGCCACATTTGCTTGGCGTACAGAACGTAGGGAGAGTTGGTTCGACTCCACATGGTTCCTAAGTGCAGCTTGATAGCAGCTAATTGGCTCCCTGGGATCCTAGATGTGCTTTTGCTGCTTGTTTCATCGCACTGCTCCGATGCCACTGCATCAAAACAATTAACCGTTGTAAGAGATATCATACACACGCATCAACCGAGCAAACCGAAAACGCAGCATGATGCCAGTGAGTGCGATGAATACTTATCAGTGATTCGCTGCCTCGACACTCTTAGATAAATAATCACCTTTCTGTTGATTTGTTTGTTTATTTTTGCCAGCATGTGCACACATGAAATTAATTGAATCCTGGAAATATTAGACACAATACCATTTTTTTTGGTTCCCCCTTTAAATGATTCTCCCAAATTGCATCGTTTATAACATGCTGGTTAATTAAGCCCTGCAACTGAGTCAACTAGACAAAGGTCTATTGTTCCAGTGTGGATTTCCAGGCTGTGTTGTCACTCATGAAGACTTGCAACAATCATATCACATGAAACACATTTAAAGTTAATGGACAACAGGGGCTCTACAGGCTAAGGCCTCTGGGTTCGGAACTGAAAGCTGGCTGCTGGAACCCACAGGAGACAGACCCACAGGGATACTGAAATATTGCTTGAAGGCTGGCATAGCAAATGCCTACTTAACTCTACTTCAGCTATTTTAAGGCTTACACTAGAGGTGCTGCAACATATCATCAGCTAACATTGACCCACCTCAGTAAATACCAACAATGCTGAACAGCACCAGCATCTCAATTTGCTGTTTGAAAGATCTCTTTCAGCAAGGGAAGAAGTCATGTCCATTAACATGTTTAATAGAAGACTATGATTAATACCTCTCACAAGTTAATGAATAATTCATTTAATTAATGTCGTCGGACAACTACCCATTAAGTCAAATCATGTTCCGATTTTTTTTGGTGAGTTAATTTGTGACTGTTGCTGAAACAAAAACTTTGAACAGAAAAGGTGTGTCTGCTGAACTGGTCCTACTTGCTACTTTTATAGGAGGTTAATAAGAGGAGAAAGGAGTTGATGGCTTACACTGTTATTCATCATGGCTGTAATATAAAACCCTTTATTTTGGTGAGTGTGGACCATGCTTTTAACGTACGTATGCTTACGGCATGAGAATAGATATAGCAATGTGGTGAGGTGCGAAAACATTGTCACCAGACACAGAAAGGCCGTGAAGAACCATTTTTGGTTATTTTTGGCATTAATGAAGAACCATTAATTTTTAAATCTGTTATTCAGTAACTTATAAACTATTCATGTTCTTTTATGGATTTTTCACTACAGAAATGATTCAGAAATGATTCAGCATCTGTAATAATAGTTTTTGATATGATGATTTTTTATAATAAATAATGCGGCATCTCCTGCAAATGATGTGCAAATATGTAACTTACGTGGTTGGATGGTAAAAACTTTATTTTGACTTGACCTGGTCTCAGTTTTTAACTGGATGCAGTAATGGCAGAGGGACTGTGCTGAGAAGTTGAGCAGTGATCAGAGCCATCAAGTACTGACTTGGATTGGCATCTGTGCATGTACCTAAAATCAAAAGGGTGGTTTGAATGTTTTTGAATTGGTTTTTGAACACTGCATGACATGATGCACCACTGGTTAAGGATCTGTCTGGTCCTTTCCATGATGGCCGTTTTTGTTTGAGGGCAGATTGAAATGTTGTCGCATTTAAAAAGAAAATGCATAGAATGGATGGACACAGAATTATCATCATCATTTACTTCCAAAAGTTATATATATATTACATAGTATATTAATTATAACACTTATTATTATTGCTATTATTATTACATTCATAATTGTAATATATTTATATTTTATGTATTTTATGAAATTATATTTTTTATAATACACATGTATAATGAATGATAATTAATGTTCAAAAGTGCAAAATTAATTGTATCCATTTTCTTGTTTTTATTATTATATTATGAAAAAATACTAGCTCTAGCTCTAGTGGTCTTGACTACAACACCACCTTTGGGTTAAACCTTTAAAAGATTCTTAAAGAATTGCTTAAAGAACTATAGCACCTTTTATTTTTGGAAAATACATATATTTAATATTTCATGATGAACACACCAATAAAATAATTAATAATTACTTGAAATAAAATCTTTCATTTAAGTTAAAACATGTCTTCAGTTAAAAAATACCCAGTTGGCTTCTTAGGCTAAAATATAACCATACATTTACAGCAAAAACCTAAAAGCCAGGGCTCCGAGTAGTCTGGGGGGCTCAGGCACTGCCGCTATGACCTGAGGATTGCTGATTTGAAACCTGGGTCATGAGCCTGTTATAAAAAAAGCCCTTACCATGTCTTGCTCAGTCAGGTGGTGGATGCTTAGCTTAGCTTCGCCTCAGTTTTGTGCTTTACTGTCTATCTTTAGTAAGAAATTGTTAAATATTATGTTATAACAATGTTATAAATAACAATGTTACACACTGGTTCATGTTGATTATTGGGAACATTAATCAAACATTCAGGAAAGGCAGGACCTGTTTTAGGCTACCAGTATCTTCTTGTTCTGTGGTGTAAATTTTATAGCAGGCATATTTCAAAACAGCTCATTTTTGATGGCTATTATTTTCACTGGCAGAACATTTAGGCTTCATCTCAATCTTTGTGGCAACTCTCTTTTCTTAAACGGTTTCATCGAGTGTGAATGCACAGCTGTTCTATTAAGTAAATCTCTGAAGCATGAGCACAGCAAACTGTTAGCTAAGCTGTGCTGTTTTAACTCTTGTTTTTCCACTCTCAAATACAAGGAGACTGTTTGTTTCATTTTTGTGGACAAATCGGCTATTTTCATTCATTTCTTTCCATCAAATATCACACATTACTCATTCTGACATGAAAGCAGGGGGCAGGATTGATGCCTGAGAGCTGTCCAAGTCTTCTGCCCCATTCACTGAATCGTCTCTCTGTTTGTGTCAAACCTAATGATTACATATTGCTTTCCTTTGTGATGTGCTGTAACCACAGTTCCTCCTTTTCTCACAAAGTGGACTGAGGATTATGTCAGTCGAGTAACGGTCTTGAGGTGAAGGAATTGAGACGCACTGTTCCCATGGAAGGACTTGCTCAAGGCTACACTATTGGCGTCAATTGGAATTCAGGTAAAAGTTACAGACCTCTATCAGTAAAAAGAACCGCAACTCTATAGAAGCCCAATGTCTCCACTTCTCACATACGGAACGTGGCGTCTATATGCACACCTGCTAGACTCATTAAGCCCAGGGGATGAAATCGTTCCAAGGCCCAACAATTTGACGATTTAATGGTGATCTATAAAAATGTGTGAGAGGGGCTCTCTGGGAGAGGTTCTATGGCAGGGCTGCACAGAAAGCAGAAACACATACCGGTTCATTGCCTGGACATTATAGTGGAACTCCAGACTGCTGGCTCGTGTCTCGGAGGTTAGCCCTGTCTGTGTCTGAATCTGTCCACACCATTCTCTTACATAGCTTTCTGCTTCGTCCGGACTGTTCTTTATCTTTCTGGCCTTTTAGTATTTATTTTTCTTTAAAAAAAATGAAATTCTTCTTTTATCACAAAAACATTGAAGGATGTGGGGCTACTATTAACTGAGTAGATCATTGCCACAGTACCCTACCTCTAATGTATTCATACATGCTAGTTTTATTACCCATTAATAACTCATACAGTGTATTTATTCAGGATTTCTTTTCAACACTTATAAAAATAAAGGTGCTACAACGAATGCGTCCCACAGAAGAACCATTTTTGGTTCCTTATCATTATTGTAGAATCAGAAGAAGAATCATTATTGTAAAAACTTATATTTGCATCAAGAAACTTTTAATGGTTTAAATAACTTAATGTTTGGATTCTTTACCAGTTTAAAGATTCACACTCTCTTCTTCACACCTCTTTTACAAAAATAGTTCTTTGTGGAGCCAGAAATAGTTTTTCTGTGACAAAAAAAAACAAAAAACTTTTGTAGCACCTTTATTTTTAAGAGTAAATATTTCCTATTTTAATGTGTGTAAAAGTTTAAGTATACTGTACAATATCACTCTTAAACAGCTTTACAATTATCTACAGCTCCCTTTATCTTTTCTTTCACAGCGTCTTAAGTAACTGTACCCTACTGTAAATCATCATTCTGGTTTTTGAAGGATAGTATACCCCGATCAGCCACAACATTAGCACCACATGCCTACTATTGAGTTCCTGTCTGACCTGTCGAGGCCCAAACTCGGAAGGCTTCCTGTGGTATCTGGCACCAAGTCCTGTAAGTTGTTAGGTGGGGCCTTCATGACCCCGTCTCCAGTTCACAGATTTACAGGTCGTCCTTTCTTGGAACACTTTTGGTAAGTACTGACCACTCCATACCAGGAACACCCCACAAGACCGGCCTGATGTTTTGGCATGTTCTGACCCAGTTGTCTAGAACATCACAGTCTGGTTCTCATCTAAGTGTCTCAGGTTCTTATGCTTGCCCATTTCTCCTGCGTTTAAGACATCACCTTTAAGAACTGACTGTTCACTTACTGCCTAATATATCCACCCCATGACAGATGCCACTGTAGATGAAGATAAGCACTTACATAAAAGCCATTAAATGAAAACCACCTGTGTATAGCTGTGCAGGTCCACCTTGTGCCACCAAAACAGTTCTGACCCATCAGCATGGACTCTTAAAAACATACCCAGCATTATTGTTTTCAGCTATTCGTGCTATTGTCACTGGTTTGCTGATTGGCTGCTTTTGTAGGTACTGACCACTGCACACCAGCAACACCTCACAAGACCTGCCTGGTTTTATAGAGATGTTCTGACCAGTTGTCAAAACAGTTTGGGTTCTTGTGACTCAAAGTGGCACAGATTCACATTTTCCTGCTTTAAACACATCACAAGTACCACTGCAACCAGAACGTCAGTGTCATTCACTTCACTTTATATATTACATATTTACATTTTCTGTGTTATGGCTGATTTTTTGTCTCTTCCTTTGGTTCTGCAAAGAAAAGTGAACAGATTTCTGCTTAATTTGTTAAGTTTCTACAAAACAACAATGAAAACATCTTCTCTTACCCAAACTTTTGACAGGCAGAGTGTGAAGTGGCAGAGAGTTTTGAGGACAGTTTAATTTAAAAAACAAAAAGCAAAAGGGAGGATAGAGTGATGAAGAGACCTCATTACTGTATGTTTACTATATCTAATGCTGAACTATCTGCTACGTCTATAAATCTGGACCTCAATAAAAACATCAGTGTCTGGCACCATATGTCCACATGCAGTTTGAGCCCCAGCAGAAGTAAATGGCGAGGCATTCCCCAAGGGCAAAAGCAAACAAAGAAGTGTAGCATGTAAAGTTATGTGTTAGCACAGAAAATATTCGAAATTAAACATTTGCGTTTTAAAGATAAAGGGAACAATGTGTTTTTCCGCACACATTTCCAATTTAATTTCCACTTCAAACTCCATCGGCACATACTTGTGGTTAATTGTGATCTCTTTCCCATGGTTGGTGGCCAAAAACAATTGCTTGTAATCTTTGTGATGAGTTGAGAAACAGACGTATGAACACCCACATGACTTTGTTTGCCTTCAAAGCCCAAACTTTTTGAGAGATCTTTCTGAGTCTCGCCCACAAAGATGCAGAATATGTGTTTGATTTGCGAGCTTTCCTCATGACTATCAGGATCACTGCTCAGAGTCCATGCATCATTATTATCCCAGCGGTACCGTCACCTCGGATGCTTACCGGAAAAAAATGAAAACACTCCCATAAAGAACAAATTAACAACAAATTTAATGCGGATATAAATCTGTTTTAATCTAATACTTCGAGCTTTTATTCGAGGGCCCTCTTTTTTCTAAGCAGCTGTCATATTGATTTGTCTGTTGTCTGAGAGGAAAGATGAGACCCCGTCAACCGTTTATCAAAGGATCAATTTCGCTCCAAGTCGTTGGTCCATAACTCAGAAGATAATGGCCGCAGGACAGCGTGTGTCGTACAGAACCCCGCCGCCGCCTGCCGAGGCCCCGGAAGCTCCGGGAGCTTGTTAGAGTTTCAGCAGGATTAATTAGCTGGATAGCTGCACAAGTGAGTAATAGTTGGTAGTGGACAGACATCCTGGTGTTTATTGTTAATTGAGGAGCTCATCGATCGCAGAGAGGTGGGAGTTAGCAGTTGGCAGACTTGCCGGTCGATTGATGCCAGAGACTTGCATTGAGTGTAGAGTGAGATCCCTTCCCTAACCTCTGCCACGTCTTCTCCTTTCTCCTACTTCTCCTTCTGCCACTTTCGAATTAAAGAAAGGCCCAGAGCGGAGTGAAGGTCAGATTTCAGCTTCAAATTCCAGTACATCTACAGAGCACAACATTGTCCATTAATGATGACAAGACAGAACTCTTTGACTCCACAACATTAAAGAGTAAAGTTGGTCAATTCAAGATGTTTCTGATCTTCTTTGTTTTCCGAGGACCTTCAGGATTGTTTGGCTTTCCGTTAAGAATCAGTGTGATCAGTATTTTTAGTAAGGAAAGAGGACATAAGGACCAAAAGATCAAATCTGTGCACTGCCTATGGACGTGTTCTTTCGTAGCAACTTTTGCAAGCTATGATTAATTGTTGTGCAAATGTTTGTCACAATTATTTTTAACCCATTAATCCCTAGATTTAGTGTTGCGTTTTTAATCCCATGCAGAACCATTGTACCATTGTGAGTTATTTGGTGACTGCTTGTTCTTGTTCTTGTGGAGTACCATAGGGTTCTATCTTAGGGCCTATGACACTGATGGGAAATTTGACAGCAGTGTAGTTGTCAGACTGAAGAGCTGAAGCCTGGGCTTACATACAAAGGATGAATTGATATTTATGTCATATGCATGTGAAAGGTAATGCTGGTTGGATATATAAAGTCATATGCAAAAGTTTGGACACCTCTTTTTGTAAATGACATGCTATGTTGATTTGCTAAATAAACAGAACTAAACAGAAAACATACATTTAAATAACATTATTGATTTAATTGATATTTATAATGTATGCATGGGAAGGTGCTACTAGTTGGATGTAGTCATATGCAAAAGTTTAAACACCTATTTTGTTATATATTGTTTGGATACATTGCAAACGTTTGGACATTTTAAATTAGATATGTTTTGTCACTTTGACAATAAATGTGCAATTTATATATTATATATATTTTTACTTTATATATATGTGTATATATATGTGTGTGTGTGCATATATATCTCAAAAGTGCCATTTTAAATTGTTAAATTAAGCAAGTAAGGATTATTTAATAAATGTACCTAAACATTTATTGAATAATCCTTATTTGGATGCAACTGAATATATTTATTTTTGTAATTAACCTAAGCTAATGTAAGCATTGTGGCTGTCTCCAATTTGACAACACAGTTTAGCTCAGTAAAGCTCTGTCCTGAAGTATTTTCATCTAGAACTTAAAGTTATGTACAGACCAATAACGGCTAAGATGAATATTTCATATATTTTTATGCAGATTTTGGCTACAGAAAGGATATTTCTAACTGTTCAGTTGTAGCGTATTTGCTCCAGACTCCTTTGTTCACTCTGTTCTGCTGTAGTGTAATGTCTTGCATTACTTTTACTGCTGAACTCATCCAGGTCTGTGAGCTTGAATCTTAACCATCAGTAAGTAAACACACCCGCATATACAAACGAAAGCAGCTAATATGGCTAAAAAGTGAGTCTGATTTCGCTCTTCTAAATGGTACCATAACACGGTAGGCTGCATTTATGACTGTTTTATTCTGTGTGCAGTGGAGCTCGTTTATATGATATAGTGCAGTTTGTATTACCGTTATTCAATTAAGATGCAGTTTGGCTTATGGTGCCTGAGCTATCAAAACCCATTAGTGCAGTGGCTCAAGCATACTCTGTCACGCTGCCGCATGTAAGCACGCAATGAGAAATCCTGAGTAGCGCCCTGCTTCCACATGGGGGCCTCTCAGCCAGCGAGACTTTACCATGGGTTGCTAGGGAACTACTGTAATACGACACTGGAATCAAACAGCCTCTGTTAATTTCAGCAGGTTGGAATTAAATCCTTTTCTTCTTCTGCTAGATTACATGCAGTCTTTTTCCACTTTCTGAAACAGCGAGGAGTTTTTCTCAGAGGAAAGAGAAGCTTTCTTCAGCATATGTTGCACAGTAGGGGCTAAAATGAGTGCAACTTTACTGAGCCCCTTAAGAATACAACCAGAAAGTCAGCTCCTTTTCAGCTTAAACCGTGACAGCGTCTGCCTGTCTGTCTGTGTGGAAGATCCTTCTATGGGTTGGCCTTCTGCGTCGTGACTGTTTGGACTGCAAAAGTCTTTCTTAGTATTATACACACATCCCTCGAATGCTTCATTAGCTTTGAGTGCGTTCAGGACAGTAGTTCCACCTGAGCCACAGCGGTGCTTCCTAAAACATTTGCAGGCAGAGCTGTGTACTGGCTCACTCTTTCCCAGACTCTGGCAGACTTTTCTAGGAGATATTCTGTCATCCTTCAAGATTCTGTCTGTAAAATCTGCCAGTAGTAAAAAGAAAACTCTGCAGTGAAACTGGACGGCCTTTAGCAATAAATACAACTGTTAAACTTCATCACTGATCAGCAGTGTTCGTGACTAAATGCATTGATTTTATTGAATATTACATTACCTCTAATTTATAAGCAACAATGTCATGTAAACTGTCCTGCTATGCACTGCCCATAAACTGTTGCTGGGTTGGACAAGTTGTCCAAAATGTTGGCAAACCCTTTTATGCTATGCCAAACTGTGAGACAGTCAGTGTTTAAAATATCTACATTAAGAGTGCATCTTAAATGTATTTTAATTACATTATTATTATAATATGTATTTTATTTTTTTTCTATATTAATTTCAGTTCAGGTTAGTTTAGACCTAAATGAGGGGGAGGTGTAGTGGGTTTAGGTTCATTTAGGTTATTATTATTATTATTATTATTATTATTAATAATAATAATATTCAATCATTCAATCAATTCAAAATTATATCAATAAAATGTATTATTTCTTTTTTTCTTTTTTATTAGTATTATTACTTCAAAATACTAAAAATACAAAAACTCATACATGTATCTACTACTATAAGGTCCTAGACATGTTGTTGCTAGCCATCAGTTCCATCACACAGCAATGTTTAACACAGAAGCATTTTAATGAGCTGTTATTAAAGGTGCTCTTTATGATCTTTATAATAAGAACAACTGTTGATGTTTGAACTCAATAGCAAAACAAACACACCCTCCCACCCTGGGCTCGTGGACCAGCATAGCAAGTAACTAGCTTTAACTATCTTTCTGCTACAATTGCTGCTGCACATCGCTGTGGTTATCTGTTCAACTTTCACAAGCGGCGCGAGACAACACTGAGCTATTTCTGAGAAACAGCGACAATCAGCCAGTGTTCCCCATCTATGGGGCTGGAGTAGAGCAACATCCTCAATCAATTTTCATGCCTTTCAACAGAGGTCAGAGGTCTGTCCACTGTCCAAACGCCTCACCAATGTTTGCATGGGTCTTCGCTCTTGCCTGATCTAAAAACCCTGTTCAGCCTTTGTTCAACAGATCTTTTCCTTTTTGGCTGTTTCTCAGACATCTCTCATTTACAGTGTGTGTAGTTCAACACCTATCAGATATACAGTACAGATATCCTGTGCACGAGCACAAATGCCTCTGGTTGCTGATTGGCTGGAACAGTGTTGTGTTAACTTTGTTTACAGCATGCAAAAAGAGACTTGAGAGCTAGTGACCCATGAGGAAACATTTGCTAAATTTACAGAAGGTGTATTGAAGTGTTATTTGAGGTGTTTGAGGTTAGATTTGTCTCCTTAAATATTCAAATCTGAACATTGACTGTTTGCCATCAATCAATTTAACATAATCACATTAAATGTGAGTTTAATGTTAAACATAACAATACCATAGCTTGCAGAACTAGATCAATGGAACCGCATTCATTTAGGACCATAAACTATTTTATTATGTGTACCTTTAATAATTTATTTAATCTTGATTTAATATGGTTTGACAAACTCTCTCTGGTTACTCATCATGTTCAGTTCACTGGACTAGCCTCATCATTTACCTTTTACTTGTCCTCAGTTCTCCTCTGTGTTTCATGAGTGTTTTTTTTCCCTTTGCTACACGTGAGTGCACTGTTCAGTTCACAAGAGATTCCTCATTGGTTTGCCGTTACGATGGGTTCTGGCCCCTGCGCTGTGATCTGATCTAAATGCACACATGGACCAGCTGTGCTGACTAGCTAGTTAGCAAGCTCTGCTTCCCTTCTTCAGAAGGCTGCTGTTGCCGGACTAGAGTGTGTTTAATCATTGAAATCCAGAACGGCAGCTGAAGGAAACTTTATCAGTAGTGTAATTCGTCCAAAGGATGTTTCAGACGGGAATGAGGGGCATTTAAAAATGTGTGGAAAAAAATGGCAGGTGTTGTGTGAGATCTATGGAGCTAATTGTGTGAGTGTGTGAGTCTCATGGCCAATGCGCGAGAGCCCTGGAGGCACTGGACGTCAGTTTGATGACAGAGGGTAGCTGGGTTGTAAGGTCGGAAGGACATTGAATTTTAGATGTCAAAACTTAACGTTGTAGAGGCGCTGAATTTTGGTTGGAAATCAAAGTCACGTATCCATCAGAACAACATTGGGTTAACATCAAGCTCCAACATTAGGCAGACATTGCATTTTTTTAACTGAACCCAATGATTTAAAATCAGCAACATCTAGCAAGAAAACAAGAATTTCTTGTCATGTGGATGTTAATATGATCAAGTTTAACAGACGTTATGGCACCAGCGCCAACATGACATTGGATTTAGGTTACTTAACATCGCTCAACTCTGAACCAGCGAAATATCAATGACGTCAGCTGTCATCATTGTTCTACGTCAACTGACGTTGGCATTAGACATTATCCTTGCATTGAATTTTGGTCACCTAATGTCACAACCCACAGCACATTCGACAAGATGACAACAATGTCAGTGGCAGCCCTGGTCTGCAGTAAAACCTCTTTGTTCTGGCCAGACCCCTTTTCTTGCAGTGCCACAGTATGCTAATGTTGGCATTAAAAAGAAAATTGTCATAGGATTCTTTCATCTGCAATTCAAAGGGCTTTAAAAAAAAAAACATTGATGTAAAAGGCCGCTCAATGCCAACTGTAAATCGTATGTATAAAACAGGCTCGGTAAACAGTTCTAGAGTTTCTAAACAGTTCTAGACTGGTCGAGATAGCCTGCAGGTTGGTGCGCGGTTGACATCTGAACTTCAGCGGGATAAATCTGTGTGAGGCGCACGCTTTCTGACAGAGCTGAAATCCTACACAGAGGCTTGCTTTATTACTTTTGTGACAGATTAAATCAAAGGATACATAAATACTGCTGCTGTTTATCCGTAGCCCAAAGCGCACGCAGAAAGGGTGCAGTGTGACAGCGCTGCAACAAGTGAGCTAAATTGAGAGTGACAGTAAACTGGACTTTTGGCTCAGCCTGCAAATATTCACCAGCCATGTACGCTCCTTCCACGACTGCACCCATTTCATCACATCGCCCTGCGACTTCAGAAAGATGGGAACATTTTTCTCCCGGTGACGGAAAAGGCACAAAGAGCTGATTGTGTGGGTCATTAAGTTAACTAGTCTATTTTGCCTCGAATAGGCTCTGCTTCGAGTTAAGGTGAGGTAATGTTTATGTACCATTATACCAAACCACTTTTCCGAAACCGAAATGAGCACAATAGACATATTCACACACACACATGCAGACACACACACAGACTGCTTCATGGAACGAGAGAAAAAAAAAGAAAACAAAAATGAAGTGTAAAGCGAAAAGAGAAGGAGATGAAGACGAAGAAGGAGAAGAAGAAGAATGGGGGGGGGGGGTGAATCCTATATTTCTGTGCTCTAATAGGCCTAATTATATTGCTGATATGGTAATGTGGAGCTGCTCCCCCCGTCTGCTGCAAGGGAACAAAGAGGCAGTTGTGCGACGCTGGCGAAAATCAGATGTTAATGATATTTCAGGACCTTGTTGAGTCTGGACAGCGGGGCTGGAGCACCTAGAGGGGAAATGACTTCCATGCCTAACCTATTCCAGCAAGTCTGAGTGATACTGAGGGGAGTGCAGGCAGGGAGGAGGGTGGTGGTGGTGGTGGTGGAGGTGGTGTCGGGAGGGTTAGGGTGGGGGGTGGGGGTTCTGGGTTGGCAAAAGATTTACTCTTTTACAATCTGGGCAAAGTGTGAAGAAAGACTTTCAAGACAGTTATTTGTGAACTTTTTCCAGCAGTCACAAAAATCGCAAGATTTTGGTTTACTGCTTCACTGTTTTTCATTTCACTTCGGTGTGAGTGGGCGAGAGAGGTAGACAGAAAGAGAGAGAGAAAGAGAGAGAGAGAAAAAGACCCTCAAACAAGAGCATCGCATGCACCATGCAACCCAAGTCAAACGGTTTGCACCGAATACCCTTTCCTCACTTTTCTTTTTTCACATTTTTTTTTCTCAAGATCATTTGCACTTGGCACAACGTCATCCCGAATGCAGAGAATGCCAGATGGATTTTCCACAGTGCTCCCCTTGATGGGGCGTGTGCTGGACACGTCTTGCCAAAGACAAATCCACTATGAGTTTTCTGTACCACAAAGGGCACTACTGTTCCGTAAAGCAGCAGCTCAGAGTCCCGTAAACACATGGAGACACGCTCAGGAGAGCTAGCGGTTGCACTGCACATTTACATACTGTAGACCGTTGCAGCCGTTTACCGTAAAGAACCTCCACCCTGAAGGCAGCCGATGATGAAAGGAACTAAAGGCGAAACTGCATCTCCAGTCTGAGAGCCGGCTGAAGTTTCAATGTGGTTCGGCTGATGGTGGATGGTGGCACTTACTAGACGTCCAAGATGTGTAAAACGATCAGAGATAATTCAGCAAAGGGAAAAACAAACATCTCACCAGGAATGTCAGAGAAGGAGCCAGAAATTCTCTACAAACTCCAAACAGTCACATCAGAAACTCTTCATACTCCTCATACTCTCTTCAAACTCTTCTCTGCAGAGGAGGACTGAGATGCCCACAGTGTTGAATTTCCAGTTTTAAAGGGTTTTTAATCTTTATTTTCATTTCTTTTTTGGTTTAACCCTCATAAAACCAGAGTTGAGCATTAATGATGTAGTTGCTAATCATTTTCATCAACGCCACTATACATTTATCTACATTCTCCAATGTGTGATTTTCTGTCCTTTTGTAAACAAATTGTATAAAGAAGACAATTTAATTTAAGGATAATCTGGGAATTGGTGAAAGACAGCGTCAAAACCAGAATGACTTTAAATCTCTAAAATCAGAATTGTAGCTTACATACCCTGTCCCGGCATGCTAAATGTATTCCAGCTTCTGCAGAGGACTGTGCAGAACAGTTAAAAAGGCAAGAACAAGGCTATTAACATGCCGGTTTGTCTTTCTGCACTGTAAAAACAGGCTTGCCGCTTTGCCTCATTTTAGGAGGGGGACATTAATGGTTATTTTGGGCTGTAATTTGCTGGGGAAACTAGATTGGAGAACTTGTGCTTTTAATCAAAACAGTTATTCACATTATCTTACGAGCTAAAAATGGTACGCATGGAAATGAGAAATGAGAGCCAGCCTCAGCAAATAAACCCATTTTTGTTCTTGTTTGCTTTTCATGGGTTTAATAAGACCAGTGAAAAAATGAATCTCGAGCAGTTGATTGAATATGTCTGATAGTTAGATTACACTCTTAAAAAAAAGGTGTGTTATGTTCAGTGTTCTGGGTGCCTTAAGGTAATTTTCTCTTCGATATATGAGAGAAAAGTCTGTAAAATCACATGCGAGGAAGCATGATCCCATGTGAGGGAATACCATAGACTGGCAGCGTGTACAACAGGTTACAGATATTAAAATATACCTGTATTCAAGATTCAAGAGTTTATTGTTGTATGCACAGCAGAAACAAGCAGTTACACTCTGCAATTCTTACTTTGCAGTTCCTCAGAATAAGTATAATATATATATATATATATATATATATATATATATAGTATATATATATAGTATATATATATATATATATATATATATATATATATATATATATATATGAAAGCTAAAGAGTACAGTACGATTGCATGTGCATGTGTAAAGTGCATTGTGTGTAAAGTGTGTGCACTATGCAAGTTTCGAAATCCCCGTTGTGAAACAGATCTATAGTAATACCACAGAAATACACTGCAGAAATTTCCTACAGGTCTTCCTATAAAAATCGGATTGGGATAATTGCTACAGTTATTACAGGGAACAAGAAAAGTGTCAAGGAACACTAAAATATCCTACTGCTTTAATGTCTGGAAAGTCCTTAAAGACCATGTGACACCAAGCTGCAAAATTCCAGTGATGCTGGAAATATAGCATTACAAGGGTAGAAGTAGTAAATGTAGAATATTCCAGATATTATTTAACTTTATAATAATAAATAAATACATGGATAAATAAATAGATGAATAAATAGATACCTTTACAAGATTAGATTAGGTTCAATTAGATAAGACTAGACTAGGTAAGTATATTACACTAGAGGCTGTATTTAGTATATTATAATAAACATAAACATAAAAGTGAAGCACAGAGGACCCATTATTGGTTCCATAAAAAAACATGTTTGTAAAAGAGATGTGAGAAGATGAAGAACCTTTAAAGATCTGAAGAACCTTTATTCAATGTTTTTCACACTCATCTTTCACATCTCTATTCCATATATCCAAAAGCGGTTCTTATATGGCATCACTCTAAGAAACCTTTGAAGCACCTTTATTTTTAGGAGTGTAAATCTGTCCTGAAAATGAGTGAGAACACACACACACACACATGTAGACATACACACACACTGGAATTATAAAGGATGCATGTTGAGGTTTAGACTTCAACTGCAAAATGAATGAGATGCTACTTTAGCTCAGTGTTGATCCATATTTTAGATTTCATCTGTTTGGTGCAAAACGTTACTTCTGTAATACAAATAAACTTTACACAGTTATAGATTAGATAACATGTCCTGAAAATGTATGAAAACAAACACACTCACACACATATGCACACATGCACGCACATGCATGCTCACTAAACAACCTAGCATAAAGCAGAAGTTGCACTCTGACAGTCGGCCACACTCGCGGTCGCCTGGTCGACGTAAGTGCGCATAAATTATGCACACTGGCTGATGTATGCAGCTTAAGATATTTCACTGGCTTTCTTCACAACGGTCGTCTCACACACAATGCAGTCACCCCCTCATCTCACACAGAAACATAGTCATAGTTCGCCAAACGACTTAAGCCCAGTCTTTTTGATTAATAATTGTCTAATTGATTACTAACCTATCACAGGCTAATGTGGAAATGCCCGTTTTTATAATGCTAGGGAGAATTAGCCTAATGTGGGGCATCTTTAGATTTTCAGACATCTGGAATATATTGTGTTATGAAGTCAATTCATTAAATCCACACAAAGAAGCATTCTGTAGTCCTCAGGATGTGTCCTAATCAAGCACGAAATCTTCAGCACATTTAGATATCACACGTAAAAGAAATGGAAGATCAATCAGTACAGCCAAGCTTTCTCAGACCACATGCGTTTCCTATTGTGGAACACAGTTTGAAATGTGGGACTCTGAAAAGTCAGAAGGTCTAAATCACATTAATTCAGGTTAAAGTAATTCAAAAACTTCAGGTAATGGTGTCTAGTCAGAAACACTCAAAGCTAAAAGTGCAATCCCATGTTCAGAAATGTCACCCCTTACAATGCTATTACTTTAACAAAACCCAGGCTTTTAGGTGTGGATTTTACAGGTTAATGCTTAATTTTGTTGCTTTCATTCAAACATAAGAAAATATTATATTAGATTTTATATAAATATTAAAAAATATCAAATATTAAATAATATATAAACATTTCTTATGAATGGACTAATAGAAATGCTCCAATGTGACTTTACATTGACTTCCATTCAAAGTTACAACATATTTTTAACTTATCCTCTAAAGTTGCAGTTTTTGAGACATGTTTTTGTTGCATTTTAATAGAAACACATTAATAATTAATCAGAAGAAAACCCTTGTTTTAGCACAGCCCGTACCCCTTGACACGTCTTCCCTGACTGAAATACTTTTGGAACAGTTCCACATTAGGCTATTCATACCTTAGAAAATTAGCTTATTGTACAGCAATAGAGTATTAATAGCGTATACACTACTTACAATAAATATCATATTATTCATCATATGACACTTTTTAAAATAAATATACATATCACAAACATCCTGGCTTATTTTATTTATATGAAATGTATTTAATTAACATTAATTAACATTAATTAACATTCATTGTTCTTATCACTAAACTTTGGGTGGTCTTCATAGTTTAAAGTCCACTCCTCAAAGATGAATAGATCTCCACTGTAATCTAAGATTGAAAAAAAAGTCATGTGAAAATAATCACATGCCATCACAGCTTGTGATAACCCATAGTTTTATTGTTTTTTATTTATTTATTCGAGGAAGACCCACACTAAATAAAGCCAAGGCGCCCCATATTTGGCCATCTTCCACATTACAGCAATTCACTCTTTATTATATTATATTATATTATATTATATTATATTATATTATATTATATTATATTATATTATATTACATTATATTATATTATATTATATTATATTGCTTTCATTTTGCTTCTGTTTGCACAGGGCTGTTACAGAAGTATTGTCAGATGATTCTTAGGTTTCTAACGGTTTCACTACAGCTCCTCTTCAAACAGGCCTGCAACACACAAAGCCCCTCAATCCAGATTCATTCAGAATCACAGCCTGCATTGGCTTTTACACACCACACAAACGTAATCTGCCACTTCATTTAGTATTCGGCCTAGACTTAATCTATATGCCTGTGTGTCTGAGGTTCACTCTGCTTTCAGTTTGGACGTGAAGCTTTCATGTGGCGCGTTGTCTGGTGCGCTTTGGAAAGCGAAATGCATTACACCATATGCTCTGCTGTAACTCATTAAGCCCCATGTCTGCTTCAAAGGCCTGTGACAGATTGATCCTCCGCTCTAAGCCCAGCCTGAAATGCATTGGAGGCAGGACTTTGAAACAAATAAATAGGGTTTGAAATAGCTGAACTTTAAGTGATAATGCTCTGCCATTACTACTAGTGAACGCCGCACATTTCTAATAGAGGCCTCTCTCTGGCTGTAGGACAATAGAGACGTGTCCTTTCCATTGATCCGTATCTTCCCATACCTTTCTGATTGAAAGGGTTTGCCTTTGTGTTCCTGGGGGCTCCTAGCTCTCTCTGCACCTTTCCTCTGAGTGGCGATGGTGGGTTTATTATGTGTGAAATTTCTCTACCTGCATATATCAGTGAGTGTGCATAATTTATGTGCACCTAAGTGTACCGGGCAACTGTGAGCCTGGCCGTCTGTCAGTGTACAATGACTGTTTTATGGTGGGGTATTTATTATTCACGGATGTTTTTTAGTGTGTGTTTGTGTGAGTGTGTGTTTGTGCTTGTTGCTGTTACATTTTCAAGAAAAAAAAAGTCCTGCTTTTGTAGAAAAACTAGAGAAAAACACAGAGTATAAATAAAATGATCCTGACTTCTTTGTAAAGTACTTCTACATCTTTAATTTTTCCACTGAAAGGGAAGAACAGTGTCTTTGTTAATAAGGTTTAATGTTAGACACAGAATATTCTTATTACATACGAGTGCAAGATAAACTGCAAAAAAGGAAGATATGGGGTTTTTGTGAGTACTGTGAGGGTTTAGGTACCCAAGCCCTGTATTCGAAACATGTCTCTCAGCAATGAGGGAGATTTTACTGTAGAAATTCCTATAGAACAGATGCAGGTAAACATAAATCCAGTTAAAAAAAAGAACGATAATGTCTAATTCTGAAGAATGTAGATGAGATCTTGTCTGTGAGCTAGTCTGAAGAACAGAGCTTGGTTCCAGGTTTTTCCTGGACGCCCCCCAGTCCAGCCAGTCCAGCGTGGATGTGTTCAACTCCATCATCCGCAGCAGCAGCAGCAGCAGCTCACCTGATTTACCATCGTTAAGCCCTGATTTACCATCAAACCAGGTGTTCAAACCAGAACTCTAAATAATACTAGACTCCATGAGGAGAACTTTGGAGATGAATTAATGAACAGTGATGTGAAACCACGACTTTCTGTATGAATGTTATTCAGATTTATTCTAATATTAATAATGAATATATATATATATATATATATATATACATATATATATATATAGTAAATCTCTCACCAGTCTCCCTCTTGCACAGTCACACAGTTTGTGCGGTCAGCCTCCTCTTGGCAGATTTACACTTGTTCCATATTCCTTCTATTTCTTAATGATGGATTTAACTGAACTCCAGGGGATGTTCAGTGGCTTGGATATTTGTTTGTATCCATCCCTGACTTGTGTGAAGTGTTATTTTGTCTTCATGGTGTATTTGTAGCCAGAAGTACTGATCAACCACTGATCAACCTTCCACACAGGTGTTTTTATTCTACAATCACTTGAGAAACATTCACTGCACTCAGGTGATACACATTTTCCTAGTTGTGACCATAATATATATGGTATATATTATGGTATACTGAGCTCTCAAAGGAGCATTAATCTTTCTATTGAGAGGTTTATCTCCTGCGACCCAACCATAATATCCCTCTCTGTGTGGATTTGGAAGGACTGTTCTCGCTGACTCAGTCTGATCACATCCTGCTCTGATATTCTCAGTCACCTGAGGAACAGCTGTTCTTCTGCTTTTGCTTCAGTATCGCACTAATGCACGAATATCCCGCTCACTGAATGTGTGCTCAGTCAACTACTGGGGCAATATGTTTTGGCTACATTTACTGAG
Source organism: Salminus brasiliensis (assembly GCF_030463535.1). NCBI lineage: Eukaryota > Metazoa > Chordata > Actinopteri > Characiformes > Bryconidae > Salminus > Salminus brasiliensis. Next base: position 42,538,082 of record NC_132880.1, on the reverse strand, counting down.
GCTTTGTGGTATCTATGCTTAAGGCACACTGAAGCTGTTCTGATGGCACAAATAAACATGTTTTCATTCATTGTATGAACAGTGTTATGCAAATGTGTTATACCTCATGTCAAACTACACAATTTTGTACATTGTAAAACACAATGGTGTTATTGTTTCTTAACATTTTAATGTTTTAATATTTTAATAATATATTTATACATTTTATTATTTTAACAACATAGTGTGTGGAAGTGTGTTAAATTCAGCAAATAAATAAGAATTTTGCTCCAAAATGTGCAGAAAGTCTTTATATATAAGTAACATTTAATATCGCTGTTATGCGTAAACATTGTATCTCCAAAATGCCAGATAGGATAGAAAACTTTACTGGAGGATAGGAAACTTTCTTAACTTCAAATGGATGTTAATACAAAATTTGATGATTAGATTTTAGACAGAAATGAAAGGCCCTTTACCCTCTCTGCTCCCCGGGCGCTGGAGTTGGCTGCCCACCGCTCTGGGTGTGTGTGTGTACTTACTGCCCCTAACACATGTGAGTGTGTGTTCATTACCAGATGGGTTAAATGCGGAGGACACATTTCGCTGTACACTGTACAGTGACAAATACGTGCACCTTTAGAGAACACTGCTCCCCAGCTTAATGCTGGGGGGCTTTATACCCCTTTAGCTGATGCCTGGCATTAGGCAGCATGGTGCCAACAGATTCATGTTTATCTGCTCCAGAGAGCATTTGCTCAACTGTGTCAGCAATAGGTTCAACTCAAAGTAGCTGAATGCATTTATTAGAAGGAGTGTTTATACACATTTGGACATATAGTGTATATACACATCATTTCTATGTCCCATATGTTTTCTAAATTTGTAACAACCTATGTATGATTCACATCTTCAATGTATGATTCACAACATTCAAGTCTTCCATGTGTATGACTCCTTATTCAGACAGTATAAAAACACATCAGTGTATGTGTGTGCATCTGTGAATGTGTGTGTGTGTGTGTGTGTGTGTGTGTGTGTGTGTGTGCAATGCCACTCAAACAACAGCAGGTTGAAGCGACGCAGGTGAGAGAGCTCATATGCTTGTCCATCTGGTCTCCTTTAAAGCTTTGTTACTCCACTGCTTTTACAAGCTCATGAAACACACACTCAGTGAGAGCCATGTGACTCTACTGTAAACCTGTCACAATCAATTGCCCTGCAAAAAGCATATCAGTTGCTCTTAAATTTCCTTAAGGAAAATATTGAATAACACGTCATGGAGTCGTCTGGTTCCGTGCAATTATTAATACAAAGAAAATAATTACTCTTTCTGCTAACTGTCCCTGTCATAATATTACAGACCTCTTAGCCCTTGAAGGGCCTGTTTTCAGTATGCAGTGACTGTACCATAATAAAATGCAATCTTGCATGCCTGTTGGAAAGCATTTTTATATTATCTGGCTATACAGTTCAATGTTTAAATATATAATAAAAATAGTTGGATTCTGCATGAGTAGTACTGTATAACAACTGCGAGAACTATGAGTAAAGCTCATTATCTGAGCAGTAAGTGTTTGTTTCCTCAGCAAAACACTAATATAATAAACAATATTAACATTCATACAAAAAGTCATGGTTTTCCATGACATCTCCAAAGTTCTCCTCATGGAGTCTAGTATTATTTAGAGTTCTCCTCATATCAACACCTGGTTTGGTGGTAAATCAGGGCTTAATGATGGTAAATCAGGTGAACTGCTGCTGCTGATGGAGTTGAACACCTCCACACTGTGCTGGCTGGACTAGGGGGAATGTCCTGGAGAAACCTGGAGGAACCGAGCTCTGTTCTTCAGACTAGCTCACTGACAAAATCTCACTACTTTCTTCAGAATGAGAAGCTCTTGCTCTGTTTTTTACTGGATTTATGTTTACCTGTATCTGTTCTAAAAGGATCTGGAGCTTCTACAGTAAAATCTCTTATTGCCAAAAAAGTGCTACAAAGGGATCTTTCAAAAATACAATAGAAGAACCATTTTGGTCACATAAGGAATAATTATTATATTATTTATATTATATTATTATATTATTATATTATCTTTATATAATTTTATATATTTTTAAATCATTTTTTCCCTTTTTTGTCTCCCAATTTGGTACTGCCAATAAACCCACCTGTTTGTAGCTCCCCCTAGCATTAGCAAGGCTAATGTATGTACTGTACATACATACTGTTCATAATGTATTATATGTACTAACATACATACAATACATACAGACACAAACACACACATACATCATCATCATCATCAGAGATGTATAGTAAGGAAGTAGAAGTACTTAAGTACTAAAATACTGTATCTGTTTCTGCAGTATTATTTTTTCCTACCTCCACTTTAACTTCACTGCATATTCTGGAGTTTAATACTTTTACTCTGTTACATTATTTTATGAGCTGCATCGTTACTCGCTACAATTATAAAAACGGTACGAATAATTTCAAACCCACATTATCACCTCCAGAGCACTAGATGGCGCTGTCACCGGGTTTGATGAAGCCGCCTCAATGTTGAGCAGAACAGGCAATCGAGCCGTGAGCGAGCATGCTGCTGTTCTTCCTCTCACTCCGCTGCTGCAGTGAGGACACCAATGCTAGAGCTCTGAAGAAGAAGAACCACCAGAAGAAACTCCTCCATCTTCACCTCCTGCAAATACTCATATGCGTCCGAATGGCCTGAGATCTTTCAGCTGTAGTTGAGTTTACAGAGAGTGAAGCTCAGGGGTTTGAGCTGCTCTCCTCTCTGGTTTTACAGATGAAACTCTTGTATGTGGCGGGTTGAGTCAGGTCAGTCTCCTCTGGGCGAGTTTGTTTAGAGAGTTAACTGAAGACTCGTGTTCATGAACTCTGTCTCCTACAGTCCTGTCCTTCTACTACAGCCAGAGGAACTGAGACAGTCCTTAAGTCTAAGATTTAAAATAATATAAACAGTGATACTCAAACTTTTGACTGCTTTCTGTAAGAACTACAGAACACAGTACTGTACTTTTACTTGCAGTACTTAAGTAGTACAGTTTAGAAATGTTGAATACTTTAGTACTTCCACTTAAGTGTGGAGCTTAAAGACACGTCTACTTCTACTCAAGTCACTTTGTGGATAGAGCACTTGTACTTTTAGTCAAGTCTGGGGCTCCAGTACTTTACACATGTCTTTATGTATGTCTATATATATATATATATATATATATATATATATATATATATATATTAAAGAAATACATAAAGACATGTACCGTATATAATATTGTATGTACATATGTCCTTATGTCCTTCACCTTTGTCCTTTACATTGTGTCGAAATTTCCTGATTAATGGACAAATAGATCTTAAATGACTTAATCAAATCCTTTTACATCGACTTCCAATAAAAGATAAGAAGGTTTTTATCTTTATTTAATTTTTATTTATTTTCCTGTATAGCATTTCATAAAATAGTTAGTATGTTATGCACAGATTAAAGCCTAGGAATTTTCTTTAAACCTTAAAGAATGAAATAATTCCCCAAATCCCCAAGGTAGGCTGATTTTAGAAAGGAAGTAAGATATACGAAACTTGCAAAGTTTCCAGACCATGCAACTGTTATAATATCAGATGAACTAAAATGTAAAAACAAATCTGCTTAATAATCCAGCGTGGCATTAGGGTGACAGGGGGAAAATGAGCCTGATTTGCAGAAGATGCTATCTCCAAAATGTTGACAGAAAACAGAGAGCACAAAAGGCGTCTCTGTATGTGATTATCTGTTTAGTAAGATTTTCCAAGCTCCTCTGATTGTTTTTGTTTTTCCTTTTTTTATTCAGTAAGTCTCTGCTGTGATGTTGCACTTCCCAAAATGAATATTGTTATAAATCTATTAGAAGCTGCATCTGAAAAGCTGATTATCTTTCAAATGTGTCAAACCATCAGAAGAGGGGAGAACGAATATATAAATACAAATATATAAAATGTCTACAAATTACACCGTCTAAGCGCTTCAGATCAGTGGGTGTGTGGGTCCGTCCACTCAGAAACACATTTTGTTGGAACAAACAAAGAATACGCAAGCATGGAAAAAAGGCAAAAAAAAAAAACAGAAAAGAAAAGAAAATATCAAAATCTGTCTTCATTCAATACCACTCGATTCATCCCAGAAATGAAACACTTTTATGTCTTTACACGCAAATATGGGCCTTTGCAGGGCCTCCGCCTGCCTGCTCAGTAAGCGTCCGACAGCATGTGGGTTCTATTTGGCCTGTACAGTAACATGCCATCTGTATTTGGGCTTGTAATTGTGTGATTAATACTGGGGAGGAACATCACACGCTCTGGCTGAGGGATCCAGGCAGGGCTATCAACATGCACGGCTCACTTTGATGTATAGATCGGCAAATTGAAGCCAAATGCACTAATGATGTGCTTTTGAAACAATTCCTTATCTTTTATATGTGGTTTGTGTCTCAAAACAACAGGAATCATGTGAGGTTTTCTTCTTCTTCTTCTTTTTCTTCTTCTTCTCTCTGGCATTTCAGCTGAATTGGAAATGCAGCTGTGTGTGCTCTATCAGCAGCATCAGAGACCATCAATAGGAGTCAGATTCACAGTAAGTAATGTTGAAAAGGTCGGGCTCGCTATAATTGTTTATTAACTTGTTAAAAGGTCATGCTAGGCCGGATACGCTTTCACCAACTTCTGCAGATGTTACCGTAGTTCAGGCAGAGGATCACTATTGTCGTAGAGGTTTAATGTACACTATATGTCCAAATGAATGAAGGCATTCAACTAAATACACACAGACACACAGCTTATCAAGTCCCTGTAAAGAAGTACTACCAATAGAATAGGACTCTCTGCAAGAGCAGATAAAAATCAACCTATTGGCACTATGCTGCCTAATGCCAGGTGTGGGCTAGAGGAGTAAAAAGCCCTCCAGCATTGAGCTGTGGTGCAGCAGGTATTCTCTGGAATGATCAATGGTGCTCTGTCCAGTACTTTTGGGAGGAATTTGGGATTAGTTAGGGAGTTGGATATAAGGTGGGGTGGTAATCATCCAACTGCCTGACCTCACAAACGCTCTGTTTGCTAAAGGCAAAATATCAAATATTGACAGCAATGCAACTCTAGTAGAAAGTCTTCTTCCCTGGGCAGTACAGACAACACCAGGATAAACGCTTTTTAATACCCTCGATTTTGGAAGAAACCATGAATGAGCAGGTGTCTCAATACTTCTGACCATGTAGTGTATTTCTGGATGCTTAATGGCTGTGTACACATGCAATTGCTCTGTATATGTAATGATCTATAAAATAAAAGCTTTGCCAAAGCTACCTCAAAGCTACCCGTCCTCCTGGTCTTAAAAGTAAAAGCTATTTTGACCTCCCCTGAAGAGTTAGGAGTCTTACCCAAGGACATGTTGGAAACTTCTATACGCATTTTGTGATCTGCTCTTGGGTTGAACTTGCACAGAAGGTCTGGCCTTTTAAATCTCTTTCCAGACTCATCGGCATCTACAACCATCTTTCTAAAGGTGGTAAAGAGCTCTTTGGATCTGGGGCAGTGGTGGCTTAGCGGTTACAGCTCCGGCTGTTAATGACAGGGTTGTGGGTTTGATACCGGGCTCTGCAAGCTGCCACGGTTGGGCCCTTGGCTCTCTCTGCTCCCTGGGTGCCGCAGCAATGGCCGCCCACCTTTCCGGGCATGTATGTTCAAGAAGAATTTGCATTTCTATTAATTACATTTTACAAATGATTGTAAAGCCATTTTCAGTTGTCAGTTGTAAGTGTTTAGTTATATTACCTCCATCTGTCAGTGCTGTGCAAATGAAGATCAAATGTCCAAATATTTAAATATGTTTGGTTTTCATGGGGTGTCCTCATTTTATCACATAACTGTATGGAGAGACAGCAGCTGTCTTCTGAAAGTGAACACAGAGAGAGCTGAGTTGCATATGGTAGTGTCAGACATCCAAACACAAGGAAGGCATTTTAGTATGAGGTGAGAAATGTCACGCTTGTTATCCAAGCAGAGGTCATTCACCCAAGCCGTTCTCAGGGTCTTTTCATATACTGCCTCTCATCTGTCAGTGCCTGCTTCAGAATACATAGCCACAACCAGCACTGACAATGTGTGTAATTATGGCATCCAGTCCATTGAAAGCTCACAAAAAAAAAACTGTCCGTTGCTTGTGAGCTTTGAAATAAGAAAAGTAATTACAGTGTTTAAACAAAGGGCCACATCTTTCGAAATATATTGTAAGGTCCTTTGTGGAGCAGGAAACTGGAGATTGAGATGTTTGCAGTGGCTTCTGAAATCCGAGAAAGTGTGGAGGAAGCAAATGTCTACAATAAGTGCCTTTGCTAAGCACTTTCAAGACAATGATACTGAAGAACTTCATAGTGTGCAGCAACGAAGTGAACAGTGAAGAGGTTGAAATTATAACTCTTTGCGTGAAGGCATTTGAATGTGTGAATGAATGAGGAAAACAAGAGGGAAATGGCAGGAAGATGATGACTGAAGCTTCTCAAAGGGCCTTTTTCAGAGTGACTGGATCAGTAAGTGCAATGTCTCAGCAGAACAGGATCAATAAAGCATTATGATCTTTATCGGTCGACTTCGGAAAGATAGTCTCAATGTCATGGAGTTATACAACGGAAAGTTTGGACATATCATGGTTTCTTCTGGAAATGCAATAGCCAGGCAAGAACCCAGGAGCCTTGCTGTCAGTCAGTGCAGCTCAGTCTGACTGCAGTAGTGAGAATTTCCCTTGGTAGAAAAAGGAGAATTTCACAACAATGGAGAGATTGAGTTACCAAATGCTGTCCAGCATATAGTTAAACGGTTTGCCTCAAGCATTCAAACGTTGTCTGGCAAAAGATCTGCCCATCTTGACTGAAATTGTGGATTTCTTGATTGTACTGTAGTTGGAATGGTCTTTTTTTATGTTCCTTTTCAGTTCGTCTTTCAAGACATTTCGGGACAGCAGAAGTTAAGCAAGCGTTTGACTCACTGACACTTCTGATGTCTTTTAATCAAGGACAATAAAACCGTGACTGATCTGCAAAGTGGGAGGGGGGGGGGGGTTGTTGGTGGGGATGAAACTGATCAATCCCACCTTTCCTGCCTGCAGTCTGACAGTATTACAATGGAATGTACTGTGATTGATGTATAGTGATTAATAAATGTCACTTTCAATTACGATCCCACCAGACATGAAGTGGAGAGATCATAGAACATGGGTGGCTTTTGGTTTATGTTCTTTTCTAACGCTCCAGGTCTACTATTCAGTTATTAATCCTAAGGATTATTTAATAACCACTGAAATCATCACTAACTGTCAAGGTTTTTAGGAAATAGTGTATTAAAATAGTAAATCTAATCTTAGTCTCGTCTGAGGATCTCTTGTGTTCATGGAAACCACTGTCAATGATCAAATTAAACATCTGGGTGCATTCTACCAGGTTAAAGTGGGGGGTTGAGGGCAGGGTGGTGGTGGTGGTGTGTGTGTGTGTGTGTGTGTGTGTGTGGGGGGGGGGTTATGGAAATCTCAACCTCAACATTAAAAATGGCTTTGAACTGAAATAATCTATATCATTACTCTTATAAATCATGTAGTTTATTTATGTAATTAGGGGCTGTGGTGGCTCGGCACCGGGCTATTAGAGCACCAAGCTATTGATGACTGTGTTGTGGGTTGAGGGTTTGATTCGCGGGCTCAGCAAGCTGCCACAGATGGGTCCTTGAGCCAGGCCCTTCACCCTCTCTGCTCCCCGGGGCGCTGCAGCAATGGCTGCCCATCACTCCAGGCACGTGTGCTCACTGTCACTGTGTGTGTTTGATCACTGTGTGTATGATTTGTGTAAAGTTTACAGAGAGCTACCCTCCTGCTTCTGATCCAGCTATGGACCCATCACAAGTCCTTGTTTGTTGTGGACACCCCTAATGAATGCATTCAGCTCCTTCAGGTTGCACATATCACTGACACAGAATACACAGCTTATCTACCCCCTGTAGAGAAGTACTGCCAATAGAACAGGACTGTCTGCAGCAGATAAACATCAACCTATTGGCACTATACCTAATGCCAGGTGTGGGATTGAGGAGTGTAACCCCCCCCCCCCCCAGCATTGAGCTGTGGAGCAGTGTAGCAGTGTTCTTTGGATTGATGCTCGGTGCTCCATCCAGTACTTTTAGGATGAGTTGGAGAGTTGGGGATGAGCATGAGGTGAGGTGGTGATTATCTAACATTCTGACACTTGTTAATGCTCTTGTGGCTGAATGCAATCAAATCTTCACAGTAATGCTCTAATAAAAATAATAATGTAGTAGAAAGACTTTCCTGGACAGTAGGTAGTAGTAGTAGTTACACCAACAAAAGCTGGATAAACTCTTTTTAACAGCCTTAATTTTGGAAGAAGCATTGAACAAGCAGGTGTCCCAATACTTTTTTGTCCATTTAGTATAGCTCTCAAAAAGGAGGGTTGGAGACAGTGGGCTACAGTGTAGGTAGGGCGTGGGCAGCGGCCCAGGATGGCATCTTGCCAGGGGCGGCATGGGAAAACTGACCCCCCCCCCCCAAAAAAAAATGGAAAGCCGGGGCGGGATGTTCTCATCGTCACATGCAATAAAGACTGGACCTCACATGATCAGCCAACTGGGAGAATATTTTCAAATCTACTTTAGGGAAGTAAATGGTTGAAGGGGCGGGGTGAAATAATAGATGACTTTGCATTAAAGTAGACAAGAAAGGGTTAAGAAGAAAGAATAGCTTAGCTATTTCTAAACATTATGAAGGTATTTAGTATTTAATAATACAGACTGTTCTTTTCCAGAGCAGCAATTAAACACAGATATTGCACACTGGCACAACAGTGTAAATACACACAGAGCTTGGATTTGAACTTCAGGTCTTCTCAAGTAGTAACTCAACTCCTCTCTAGTGCTTAACTCAAGTTACTCAAACTACATGAAACCAGAATAAACAGCATCAGCATTTTTGTCTGGGTTTGTCGGAGTGAAGTTGTTTCTCTCTGCTAAAACGGAGCAGAGTTGTGGCACTCTGCATGCAGCAGACACACTCCATCTTCTTCTGTGTGAGGCTTCCGCTTTGTTCAGCCCGGTTTTGGGGGGTGCATGTGTGTGTGTTTGGTGTGCTGGGTGGGTGGGTAGGGGGGTGGCTTCCAGGGAGCATGTTTGCCAGCCCTATCGCGTTTCCAAGAAACCTCAAAGAACATCTAAAACATGTTTCTCTCTCTCTCTCTCTCTCTCTCTCACACACACACTCTCTGAGTGAGTGAGGTGAATGTATTCTCTCTCTCTCCACTGCAGTGGATGGTGCCTCATCAACATTCACAACCTTGACAGCCTCATTGCTTAAGAAAACCCAATTTCATTCAGTGTAATTTTCTGCACTGTGTTGCTGTGTGCTGATTTCTCCAAATCGCCTCTAATTCAGCCAGCACTAACTGATGGCTCTGCAAGTTTCCACAACAGTGCCATGCTTTTGCTTTTGCATTGACCAAGAACATTTCCCCACAAAGCTGTAATGGGAGTTAAAAGGACTGACTAGCTTGCAATAAAATAAAAGTCACAAAGAAGCATTCTTGTTTTTGCATATGCCCAAAGTCCTTATAGGCAAATCTGTTCACTCAGCAGCCATATTTGCAATGCCACCAGGCAGTTGTTTTCAGTCGCATATGACCAGGCCCCTTTGAGTCCTATGGTCTGAATGGGGAACGACCAAAATACAGTAACTAAAGGTCCAGTTGCTCTTTCGAAAACAGTTGGCATTAATATTAGTTAGCATTGCATCATTAGCATCGCTACTGCGCCAGCAGCCTGCCTCGCTCAGCATCGCTACTGCGTAATTAGCATTGCTACCAGAGCCTTAGTATCGTTAACACAATGTTAGCTTTGTTATTGCACGATAAGCATTGCTATCGCAGCATTAGCATCGCAACCAAGGTGACTGCCGGCCTCGCCCAGCATCACTACTGCAGTGTTAGCCACAAGCCTTGTTGGTCTTGGAGTCTTCACATCTAAAAACTAGTAAATATGAGGGCTACACCTGAAGGCTCTGAGTGCAAGGCTTGAGTCCACATGAAATGGATCGTTCCCCACTAGTGCCACAACTTCATCGACCCTCCTCCACTCACGGTGTAACTAGCAAGCTGATTGGCTCTTTTTGTTGAAGAGCAGGACTTTAAACAGATGGCATGTTGTGCATTGCACTCCTATTTATATTTCAACCAGTGACCCAGTCTCCTCATAGATAATGTATCTGAAATGCCTCTACTGTGTTTCTCTGATATGATGAGAAAAAAACCTAGTACACACTTTCACTGAAAAAACAAGCCTAGTTTGTTTTGGGGGCAGAGTATGTTGTTGTAAATGCCTGGATCTTTACTGTTTTGATCCCAATCTCTCACATCACGTCCTAAAAGAATTATCCAGCTCTTTGAAATTAGAGTAAGCCAATATTAATAGGTATGTTAAAAAATCTAGGGTAAGAACAAACATAATAAGTAGATGTGTATCTGTAAAAATGTACATTTGTGAAGCAGATGTGACAAACAACTAAGAATGTGAAGTTCCTTTAGCAAGTTTAAACCCTGTTTAAACAGGGATATGATCAATATGAAGTGTTTGGAATATCTGGTATATCTGGTTGGTCTTAACCTAGTAGTTAGCATCTTAACACAGCAAGGCTTATTACATACAACTTTACTACAGGGACTTCTGTACAAACTTGTGGGGCCATTCTTTGGTAATAGAAGTTTGTAATAACATCTTTGACCCACCGATGGACCATTTAGCTTTTTAAGGGGTTAAAGGCTGTCAACTAGAATCTGTTAAGTAAAAAAGGTTTTGTTGATTTTTTGTTTCCTAATAATAAATAACTTATAGTCATTAGAGTTTGTTGGTAGGGACTGAAACAACATACTACTACAAATTCTACAACTACTACTGCCCCTACTACTACTACTACTACTACTACAAGTATTGCTACTACTGCCCCTACTACTACTACTACTACTACAAGTATTGCTACTACTGCCCCTACTACTACTACTACAACTACTAACTACTACTGCTACTGCTAAGAATACTACAGCTGCTACTACTACAACTACTGCTACTATTGCTACTACTACTACTACAACTACTACTACTGCTACTGCTAATAATACTACAGCTGCTACTACTACAACTACTGCTACTATTGCTACTACTACTACTACAACTACTACTACTGCTACTGCTAATAATACTACAGCTGCTACTACTACAACTACTGCTATTATTGCTTCTACTACTACTACAACAACTACTAACTACTACTCCTACTGCTAATAATACTACAGCTACTACTACTGCTGCTACTACTAATAATACTACAGCTGCTACTACTACTGCTATTACTACTGCTACTACTAATAATACTACAACTTCTACTATTACTGCTACTACTGCCCCTACTACTACTACAACTACTAAATACTACTGCTAATAATATTACAGCTGCTACTACTACTGCTACTAATAATAATACTACAGCTTCTACTACTACAACTACTGCTACTATTGCTACTACTACTACTACTACTATTACTACTGCTACTGCTAATAATACTACAGCTGCTTCTACTACAACTACTGCTACTATTGCTACTACTCCTACTGCTACTACTACTGCTACTATTGCTAATACTACTACTACTACTACTACTACTATTACTACTACTACTGCTACTACTACTATTACTACTACTACTGCTACTACTACTACTACTATTACTACTACTACTGCTACTACTACTACAGCTACTACTACTTATATGAAAATTCCTTTTGCTATATTAATCTGTATCATATTGTCTTTTTTAGAACAAAATCTTTTTTGTGTGGTGCAGTTGTTTGGGGCAGTGGTGGCTTGTTTGGGGCAGTGAGGCAGTGGTGGCTCAGTGGGGGCAGTGGTGGCTCAGTGGGGGCAGTGGTGGGTTGATGTTTAGAACACTGGGTTATTGATCACAGTGTTGTGGTCTTGATATCCATGTCTAATGAACTGCCACCGCTGGACAGGTCATCGCAGTGCTATAGCATTGTCTGACCCTGCACTCTGACCCCAGCTTTCAAGCGATATTTCTAAGCTGGGATACATGAAGAGAACCATTTTTATGTACATATAGTATAATGCCAAAGAAGGCATTTATATAAATAAGTAGGGTCAGGTAGTATGATTACTAAATGCTCTGGATTCAAATCACACTCGTTGTATACAACAGTCATCACAGGACTATTCCTTTAAGAATGTATATATCATGTATGGACAAAAGTATTGGGACACCTGCTCATTTATTGTTGCTTATGAAACCAAGGGTATTAAAAAGAGTTTATCCTGCTTTTGTTGGTGTAACTGTCTCTACTGTCCAGGGAAAGCTTCCTATTACATTTTGGAGGAGCACTGCTGTGAGGATTTGATTGCATTCAGAGTCAAAAGCGTTGGTGAGTTCAGGATGTTGTATGATCACCACCCCACCTCATCCCCAACTCCCCAACTCATCCCAAAGGTATTGAATGGAGCACCAACTACCATTCCACGAAACTCCACTGCTCCACAGCTCAATGCGAGGGTGGGACTTTATACTCCTATATCCCACAGCTGGTGTTAGGAATGGTGCCAGTAGTTTTTTGAGTGACAGAATTAAGACACTTAAACTTTGGATGTAAACTAATATGTTAACCAGTCTCTAATTGAAATGCCGTTGATTTCCGGGATCTTTGATGAAGTTTAAGTATAATGGGCTGTTTAAGCCTGTACATGTTTATTTTTCACTGGTGGACAGATGAGCTCAACATATATCTCTGCTGAAGCCTCCAACTGACTGCAGCGCTCTGTATTCACACAAAGACGCCCGAGCCCTCCACAAATTAACTCCCCATGCAGGCCTGGGCTGATAAAGAAAAGGAACATCCCCCAGCGTGATTAATCTGTCCCTGAGTCGCTGTCTGTCTCCCCCCACCCCCTGACTCTCCCTCTTTCTCTGTTTCTCTCACTGTCTCTTTCCCATTCCCTCTCTCCCAGTCCAGACTGCTGTCTCTAGCAACTGGGATGACGTGAATCATTAACCTGCAAAGCAGCCTTTTAACTTACAAATCATGCCACAGTTGTGAAAAAGAGAATGGCAGGGACTTTGTGCTGATGGCTTTCAATCTGTGGAGCCTCTAAGAACATCTCACATGCAGGCCATAACCCCCTGAGAGAGTGGGGGGTTGACAGTGAGCGATGTTTGGCCATCATTTCAGCCTTGATTGTGAAAAACACTGGTTGCTGGGTCCGCATTGCAAATCAATAATCGGTTCGGAGACGGCATTCTGATGCCTTAAATTCTTACACATAAGCCTTGTTTTACTGCCAGTGCTGCAGCAGGTCAGTGGAGCTGCTGTATGATCTTCAGCCATGAGTCAGCAAGTCAGTGTTTCTGTTCTGGTCTTTCACAACTGCTTCATAAAATGCTTTATTGTCTAATTAAATCTGGTTTGCTACCAAAAAAAAAAATATATCCAAACATCTAGGGGACATGGAGTTTCATTGTGACTTTCAAGTGCTCGTAAAAAAACAGCATTTCAAAGCATTGTTTTGGTGGAAAGGTTCAATCGTCTTCCAAAAGCACAGCGTCTATATTTGGTCCGCTTCATGTGGTAGATTGAATCCGATAAATAACTTCGTTACGAGAATACAACGTAGCTGGGCATGGATTGTCTGGAACTGTCCATGGCTCTGGTTAGCCAGCTGCACAGAGCCCGGAAACAGCTATAGCATTATCTCATCAATTGTACGCTGATTGAGGTCGCATACTACAAGAGCAGGATATGCATCAGTGGTCCAAACGCTGGAATAACCAGACATCAAGGAGTAGGCAGATCTCCCACATAGGCAGATCAGAATCAGGTACCTTAATGAAGTCCATAATCAGATCACTATGTGCTGAATGCTGTATGATGACTTCACACTGCCAGTCTCTGTATAAGTTGTAATAGGTTCTCTGATTGATGGTTTAGAGATGTCCCTATAGCTGAAAAGCTTAAAGCATATGGTGCTACGATAGAGCAGCAAGCCTCTGTGACTAAATGTGTGCAATGTGTCGAATTGTTTCTCGCTTTTCTCTCAATTTGGTACTGCCAATTGACACATCCGTTCATGGCCCCCCCAGCACTGGCAATGTTCCAGATACTACGAGGGTAAGGACTTAACACATGTCTCCTCTGATACATGCAAAGCCAACTACAGCCACTGATGCTGCATCAACACACCTAGAGGAAAGTACCGGGTCCCCAGCTCTACCACACCATCTTACCTAAGTGCCTGTGCCATCCAAAATCAAACAGTGATGCGGGAAGAGAGTGCCATCTACCCACCTAGGGAGAGCACTGCCAATTGTGCTCTCTCTGATTTCTGCTGCTGATGGCAAAGTGGCATGGCTCAGGATTCAAACTTGTGCATTAGATCGCTGAGCCAGTCAGAGCCCTCCCTTTGTCTTTTAAATTAGAATAATGAAAATATTTGTTCATAATTTAATTCAAAAAGGTAAAATGTCTTGTATTTTATATTCATCACACATAAAGTTATTAGAATATCAAATTTTGAGTTTGTGAAAGTTACTATTCAATAGGGCTTCAACAAACAAACTATTTTGAGAGTTAAATAATCTATTGATCGTTGAAACGAATAATCTGTTATTCAAACTAGGAATCCCTCAATTACCAAATACCACTCTATCAGCTTTTGAGATTATTTATTTATTATTATATATTATTTATGCATTGCTAGCTAATAAATGAAGACAATAATGATGAAAAAGAGAAACGACAGTTAAAAGAGTAAGACAGTTAAAAAAGGTGGGACTGGCTTCATTACCAACAAGCTGATTTGTTCTTTTGGCTAAAGGGGCGGGACTTAACCATAATCCATTCAGCCATAATCCATTTCTCCCAGATTATAAAACTTCAATATATATTTGAATCAGTGGCTGGTCTCCTCATTTATAACGGCTCTTAGTCGACGAAGATTCCTTGATTTTGGTAGCCATCAACATGTGTCTGGCAGAATTCTAGTTGGACATCTGAAAACTCTCCATGGCAGAATTGGTTGAGTTCAATGAAATGTATTGGTTTCCTGGAACAGACTTGACTTTTAAGCACAGCCCACATATTTTTGATAGGGTTGAGGTCAGGGCTTGGGAAAGCCTGGGAAAGCCAGTTGAAAAGCTTAATGTCTTAATGCCTCCTTCATACATTCCACAACCACCTTTGATGTGTGTTTGGGGTCAGTGTTCTGTCGAAACACCCAATTGTGTCCAAATTTCAACCGTTTATCTAATGGTCTGAGGTTATGTGGGAACAAATTTTGAGGTAGTCATCCTGATGTGTGCTGTAAGTCATTCTACCCCCCAAAAAGAAACATTTAAATAAATCACTGAAAAACCAACATTGCCGTCTACGATGACGTCTAACAGCACGTCTAACCCCAGCTGTACATTCATTTTGTATTTTTAAGGCATTTTTCACTCTATTGTCACTGTCCAAACAAAAATAAGTTTCTCTATTAACCTTTACAGGGGAGGAGAGAAACCTTACTAACTTTATTAATGTAAGTGAATGTGAGACATAAGTTATAAGTATAATCCTTTAAAAATGCAAACAAACATGGGCATAGGAAAGCACAGTTTCTTTGAAACTGCCATAACTTTTGCACATAGAATATTTAAGTTGTTTTTTCCCCATATGTTAAATTAAGCAAAAAATATACATCAAAATAGCAGAAAATCTGATCTCCCTGAAAATGTAATTTGACTGTTTTCCCAAACTTCAAAAAAAAACAAAACTTAATATCTTGTAGTTAAATAAAATACAAATATAAAATATGAAATAATAATATATGTGTTTGCCAAAATTCTCTCATAGGGCTCTTATTTTTTATGTGATTGCAGATTATAGCTTCCAATCAGGACAGGATTCCTTTGAACATATGAACATATGCTCATCAACTCCTCAACTCATCCCAAATATATTGAATGGAGCACCAACCATCATTCTAATGAACACAGTTCCACTGCTCCACAGATCAATGCTGGGAGGCTTTATACCCCTCTAGCCCACGCCTGGCATTTGTGTTTTTCATCCACTTCAGACAGCTCTGAATAATACCATCCACAAGCTTGCTGATAAGTCTCACAAGTCCTCACAAGCAATGAACTATTGGCAATACTTCTTTGCAAAAACTAAACAAGCTGTGTGTGTGTGTGCATTTGCAACTTAACCCCTTGACAACAGGGACTTCTGTACAAACTGGTGGGGCTATTTAGTTTGGTAGTAGAAGCTTGTAATAACACTGTTTAAGGGGTAAATGTAACTGAATTCATTATTTAAAAGGGGTGTCTACAAACATTTGGACATGCTATTTACACAATTTAAACTAATTTGTTGGTTGATTATTTGAAGCATGTCCATATAACACACAATAGCTGTGTCACTAGGAGTGCTTATAATAGATATGTGTATGTGGTTTTGGGCGAAGGAAGGAAAGAGGGAAGGAAGAAGGCATATACAGATGTTGTATCTTCAGGTGGTTCAAACGTACAAACAAACAAGATGGAGTGGTCAGTATTTGGTCACCGGATATATTGGCAGAGCAGGAAGGAAGCAGAGAGGATAGAATATAAGATCAGAGACAGCTTCAAAAGTAATCCAGCAGTGATTACATCTAGATCTATGAGATTATGTTCCTGATTGGGTGTTTACATGTTTTTGTAATCAGTACTAGGTTCCATTTCTTAAGTATTCTTCACAACACTGGTTACCAGTGCAGTGAAGACGGGGCTCACTGTATTCCACAGCTTACTCTCTGCAGTTTCTCTGGTATGTAAAACTACAGAAGAGCAGTGAAAACAGAGGATCTTCAGGTCTTACAAATACCTGAAACACATACCTGTCTGATTAACAGGTAAATGTGCTGAGCACTGGTTTTATGTCGGAGCACTCACTAATTTGGCCACTAGAGGCAGAGAGATAGCATTCAGGTGTCCTCTCACACTAAGGCTGGTGCTGTGAATTGACCTGTGAAGTGGAGTATAAACAATTAGCTGTGCTTTTCTCTATTTGCTGTGACCCACACATTGACTCATTGACTGGCAGTGTGGACGCAGTCTCTGCAAATGATATGAAAAATTCATCAGTATACAACCTTACACTTACACTTTATCTCACTTTCTCTTTTGTAAACAAACTGTGAATGCCTTTCAGATGCTGCAAATATTTGCCTTCTCACTTTTGATAAGCCAGAGAGCACCTTCAGAAGCCCATCCACAAGCTTGCCGAGAAGTCCTCACAAGAAATAAACTTCCTAGCAGACTAAAGATACCTGGTACTAATGGGGTGGGTGAGCAAAACTGGCAATCTGTCACAAATCTAACATTTATGCCTCCAAACATTGAAATCTGTCTGTGGAGCAATGTAACATTAAGTAGCCGTTGCCAAATCACTAATATGATACCTTCCGTCATTTCATTCAAGCAGCGTCTACTTACATTTGGTCAAAACCGCTGTCCTGTGCCATCCGTTCTCTGCTTGTGTGTACATGTGTTACCTATAACCATGTTACCCTGTGAGCAGACATGGCCTAAAGGTCAGAGAAGCAGGCTTGGGGCCAAAAGGTCGCTGGGAGATGTTTATGGCTGAGGTGCCCTTGAGCAAGGCACCAAACTTCCTAGTTGCTTCCTGAGCCCTGAGGTGTCGACCCCCCACTCTGGGTGAGTGTTCTTACTGCCGCTATTCACCAACATGCTCGCGTCCAGAGATGGCTTAAAAGTGGAAGACTTTGCCTCTTGTTTTGGGAGGTATCTCACCCTGCTATGACTTTTTCTTCTTCTGCTCACTCTAGGAGGCATCTCTCCTGCTTTGGCCTCTTCTTTTCACTTTAGGAGGTATCTCACTCCTGCTCAGCCTTCTTCTTCTTCTTCTTCTCACTCTAGGAGGTGTCTCACTCCTGCCATGGCTGCTCTCTTCTTATTCTGGGAGGCGTCTTACTGCTGCTTATAGCCTCTTCTTACTCTAGGAGGCATCTCACTCTTGCTATGGCTTCTTCTTCTTCTCATTCTAGGATGCGTCTCACTCCTGCTATGGCTTCTTTTTCTTCTTCTTATTCTCGGAGGAGTTTCACTCCGGCTTCTGCTTCTTCTATTTACTCTATGAGGCATCTCACTCAGGCTATGACTTCTTTTTCTTTTTCTCATTCTTGGAGGAGTTTCACTCCGGCTTTTGCTTCTTCTATTTATTCTATGAGGCATCTCACTCCTGCTATGACTTCTTCTTACCGCTTTAGGAGGCATCTTACTCCCGTTATAGCTTCTTCTTCTTCACCTCACTCTAGAAGGCGTCTCACTCCTGCTATGACTTCTTCTTACCGCTTTGGGAGGCATCTCACTCCTGTTATGGCTTCTTCTTCTTCTTCTTCTTCTTCTTCTTCATCTTCACCTGACTCTAGAAGGCGTCTCACTCCTGCTATGGCTGCTCTCTTCTTTTTCTCAGAGGTGTCTTACTACTGTGTCTTACTTCTTTTCTCACTCTTGGAGGCGTCTCACACCTGCTATGGCTTCTTTCTCTCACTTCAGGAGGCATCTCACTTCTGCTATGGCTTCTTCTTCTCATTCTGAGATCCATCTCACTCCTGCTATGGCTTCGTCTTCTCATTCCAAGTAACGTCTCACTCCTGCTATGACTTCTTCTTCTCATTCTGAGATGCACCCCCCCCCCCCAGATATGACTTCTTCTCACTTTAAGAGGTGTGTGTCTCACTACTGCCATAGCTTCATCTTCTACTTCTTTAGTAAAGACACCATCACATCACCTCCTGGAATGCGTTAGATATTGTGGTGGACATCGTCTATACCCACAGGTTTCTCCTTCACATTTGTTAGTAGTAGTCCTCACAAGCAATAAACTTCTTCTCAGGCTGCAGGTACCTATTACTAATGCCTCTTCATAACCAACATGTTCACTTGATTCAGAAGGTCTTGTCTTGTGGTAAAATGTCACCCAAATATCTGCAGGCAAGTATTGTGTTGCCATCAATATGATAATCCAAAAGGAAAAAAAAGCCTCACATGTGAATCTGATCCAGCCTATGATTTGGTCTGGCATGAGTGGAGGGAATAAATAGAGGCGAAATAAATTAAACGTGAAAGCATGGAGACTTACATGCTTGAATGATCGGCTCAGATTGCGGCCTGACGTATTGACAGAGACATTTTCTCGTCTGCCCTTCCCACGGCAGGGCATGACAAGAGAGAGCGACAGGGGCCGTTATGAAATTTGAAGTCCCTTCAGTTCCTCATACTTCCAGAGCTGAGACTGGAAAAGAATGTGATTCGAGAAACGCCTGGCCTGGCTTGCAATTCCCATCATCAGAAAAGACGAATGGCAAATGAGGCGCTTATGGTATTTGTCCTTCGCATGTGAATTCAGTCAGCTGTAGGCAATTCATTTGATATTCCATAGAGTGGTGTGTGACAGCTGCCATCTAAAGCCTGCACATATTCTACTATAGCAGGTGTGGTATGTATGTGGTCATCTGTTATATATCCAACACCATCTCAATGTTTATCAATGTTGACAGCAAAGAAGAGCAATTTCATTTCATTCATTTGACCATATAAATAAGGATGTAAGAGAAACAATGAGCACTAACCTAACTCCTGACCTTCCTAACACTTTATCACATTCATTAGAACTTCATGCTGAGATTCTGTTAAATGAACAGTTGGGTGTTTTTCAACCTTATCTCAATCTGATGCATCTATAGCAGGGGTACTCCATAGGTGAGGATTAGGTCTTCAGAACCTTTCAGAATCTGTCTAAACTTTGCGTGATATACTTTTTTTTTTTCAGAGTGGACTAAGAAATATGGCCATTCTGTCTGAGAGAAGCACAAAGCCAATGTGCTTAATGCCTAATGAAACCGTGGCCATCGTGCAAAGTGTTAACATGAGGCGTCACTATGTGATCAAACATGCAACTAAAATTACCCACAGTACATGAAGGTAAAAAAACCAGCTTAAATCACTAAGGCCATGGCAGCACCACAGCACCCTCACAAATGAACACTGGTGACAAAAACATGGGGTAATTTCTTGCACTAAATTGCAGTGTTTTAAACGTACAATATATATCTAAATGTTTGTGGACACCCCTTCTACAGAACACATTCAGCTATTTTGGGTTGCACTAATTTCTAACAAAGATCTGCAAATGCACATACACAGCTTGAGTCCTTGTAGAGAAGCATTGCCAATAGAATAATACTCTCTAAAGCAGATAAAAGCCCAGTGATCTATAGCATACAGTTGATTACCACAGACAATGATTTCTTTGTGTTTCTAAAACTCATTTATACACTCACTTATACTATATATATCAAAGGTCCTTTGAGGGTTCCTTAGTGAACCTTTAATGCATAAATTATTATTTGCATTATTAAATGGTTCTCCTCTATAGCTGCACTTGGTATCACTGGGTGACGGCATGACCAGCATGATAGTTAAGCTGATCAACCAGCATGATCATCATAACCAAGCTGGTTGACATTCATGACCTGCAGCTGGTGGTCAAGAGCTATAGGCTAGCATAGGCTACAACCAGCTTTTCGACCACCTGACCATGAAAAACCACCTTAGACTACCTCAAACCAGCTACCAGAAAAGGATAGAAGGCCAACTATAGCGCCGGGGGAGCAGAGAAAGGGGGAAGGGCCTTGCTCAAGCGCCCAACAGCGGCAGCTTGCCGAGCCCGGGTATCGAACCTACAACCCTGTCATCAATAGCCTGGAGCTCCAACCGCTGAGCCTTAGAACTCTATAGAAGAGCAGATTTTGAGACACCTGATGAAGTGTGAAATGAACTGTAGAGGTTGTAATTAAGATGCTTGAACACCAAGGGCAGTCTTGTTTCCTGTCAGGTAGTTGTTGACATTCTAACAGATTTCTCAAAAGCTTAATTCAGCAATCTGCTACACACCTGCTTCTTTTCATACTCTTATGAGGATGAAATGCATGTGTCTGTTTTGCTACTCACCGTTCAAGTGTACTGCATCTCGGAGAAGAGCTGAACTGTCACCTAATATACTGTAACTAATCTAGACAAGCAGCTAATAGCATAACAGTCAACTGTGTGCATAGCATAGTTACTAAAATGACTGCATCCAGATACATGAGGCAGCTGAAAATGACTGCTCTGAAAACAGAGGTGTCTGTGTTAAGCAGGTAAAATGAAGGAAGATAAACTACCATTACGGTCAGATAACCATACAGGATTTACATTCTTGAATGCAGTGATGTGACTGTACTTTGGTAAACATTTGGTCAAATGGGGTAAGACTTCATGGTGGACGAGCAAAACTGGCAATCTGTCAAAATTCAACCATTTATGCTTCCAAACATTTGTTCTGTAGAGCACTTTGTATGTCTGTGTGTGTATGTGTATGTGTGTGTGTGTATCTTGTAAATCTAGTGAGAGGCCTCTCGTTCAGGGAAACTTCTGCACGTTCACTCCAGACTTCTCCTGCCCTGGCTTCTTCACCATGCAAGCACCATGCATCCTAGCGTATGTTGTATATACAATTTGCAGTGCATAATAGGTCTCATATAGGCAGTGAAATCTACCAGGATTTGATCAACACTACAGAAAGACTGCTGCCCTACATAGTGCACTATTGTGTAATAGGGGTGATATCAACTACTGCGTACGATGACAAATCAGTCGCATGTCGCCACTGCAACGCAAAAGCCTTGATATAATGTGAATCTGGCAGTATGTATGGGATTAATATTGCTCATTTGTCCTCTATTGATCTTGAAATTTTACATGATATACTGTAAGATGCATACTTGAGTACCCCTGATCTATAGCATACAGTTGATTACCAGAGACAGCGACTTCTTTGTGTTTCTAAAACTCATTTATACACTCACTTATACCATATATATCAAAGGTCCTTTGAGGATTCCTTAGTGAACCTTTAATGCATAAATGATTATTTGCATTATTCAATTTCTCTCCTCTATAGCTGCACTTGGAATCCCTCACTTGATAACTCACTCACTAGTCACTTCATAGGCCTAGCATTTGCTATAAAAGTGACCTGCCCTGCTGAAAGTCAGCCTGGTTGGTTTAATCTGGTCAAGCTGGTTAAGCTGACTGACCAGCATAGCTCTTGACCAGCATAAGATATGTGTTCATTTGAGTTCATTTGATGGTTTGGTTGGTCTCCCAGCATCACCAACCTGACTAAGCTAATCAACAAGTATAACCATGCTAATAAGACCAGCTCCATCAAACTGGTCAACCAGTATGGCCAGTTTGACCAGCAAGCAGTAAAAGCAAACTGGTAAAAGCAAAACCTTTATGACCTAGGTGGATGCTCAGCATGACCAGCTGAAGTCCATAGTTCAGCTGATCAACCAGCATGATAGTTTGAACCTTAATATAATGTGAATCTGGCAGTTACTCCTTACACTGTGTCTAAATTACATGATGAATGGATCCATAGAAATGCTCCAAAATGTTAAATGTCTTCTATATTTATATATATTATATTTATGGCATTTAGCTGACGCTCTTATCCAGAGCGACTTACAAGGTTACTCGTATTACAGAGGTGGGACAATGTAGTGTTAGGGGTCTTGCCCAAGGACTCTTATTGGTGTAGCACAGCATAGTTACCCAGACCGGGAATCGAACCCCAGCTTCCCACATGGTGTTGTAACTCAGTGGCAGGTAGTGGTGTTATCTGTTGCGCCACACCAACCACTAATAAAATTGTATTATTTTTTTCTAATAAAAAAAAAAAGCATTTACATTCATTTCCATTGAAAGTTTAGAGTTTCTGAGATACAAGGGTTTCACATTACAGCAACAATACGGTTAATAGAAAGAACTGTAAAAAACGGTTCTATATATTTTTAGAGAACCACTTATTGCTAAGACTGCAGTGCTCGCCTGTAATAGAAGCCACTGGGCAGTTTCTGAATTTTGTCAGTAACCGTTTATGCAAAACTCATACCTATGTAGAACACTTTTTTTGTACATTTAAAAATATGGAATATATGTAATGTAAGTTATATATAATTTAAAAGAACTAGGGCATCACCATGGCACTACTGGTAGTGTATGTGCCGCACAGCTCCAGGGCCTCCAGTCGTGGGTTCGATCCGCGCTCTGTCACTGTCTGTGAGCAGTTGTGGTGTGTTCCCCCCATGTCTGTGCAGGTTTGCTCTGGGTACTCCGGTTTCCTCCTGCCTTCCAAAACCACATGGTGGGTGAACTGGCTGTGCGAAATTGTCCTTGGGTGCGACCTTGGGTGTGTATGGTACCCTGTGATGGACTGAACCCCTAAGTCCAGGGGGTATTCCTGCCTTGCACCCAGTGATTCTGGGTAGGCTCCGAACCTGCCATGACCTTGACCAGAAAGAAGTGGATAAGAAGATAGATGGATGGATAAAAGAGATAAAACTTGACAGATTTACTGGTATAGTGGTGTGGGTGGAGTTTTTTTTTACAGACTATTGTGTTATGCTACTCAGGTAGCAGCAATCCTTAGCTGGATGAGATATGCATGAGATGTGGGTCTCCTCCTAAACCTGTGTTAATACGGTGTATCGGTTGTAATTTTAGCATCAAAGGAATCCAGCAACTTACCAGGGACTTCTGTAACAAGCGTTGTTGCATGTCACGTTTTCATTTTTTTCTAAAGTGCATGGAAAGACAAAATGACATATTTATCTACAGATGTGGCAGAAGAAAAGGAATATTCCTCAATCAGGCCACGTCCTAATCTCCACTTCATACGAAATGAAAGCCAGTTTTTTTCTTTTTGTTTATTCCATTAAAAGAAGAATAATGCTCTCCCTCTTGATGCTGGATATATTTTCATGCACTTTGATCTCAGGCTATAGATGCTAGGACTGCGTCCCTGAAGCGTCCCCACGGGTCTTTGTTTTTCGCCTCTTTTCACTCTGCGGGTGTCCTCAGCTCCTCTTCTCACTCCTCTTCACAAACGCTATTACAGCCTGGAGGAGTGTAGCTGTCAGCATGGCCACAGAGCACAGGTCCATAAATGTCCCGGGGCTCGGCTGGGGCCTGTGCCTCTCCGCCACTCCGATTAAAGAGCCCTCCATTCGCACTTATTCATTTCTCTGATTTATGTGTCGTTGTGGAGCAACGGGCTGCGTATTTTTCTTCCACTGAGGAAGAGAAGTTCATCTGAGGACCTCTTCTGCTTCATCTCCTCAAAGTCAAGCCATAAAGTAGACACACGTTAATAGCATGCTAATAACTTAGCCCCGAGGATAATGCTTTCATAGGTACTTTGAGCACGAGAATGACAATAACAAAAATGCCTCTGGGATGACTGCTGAAAGCAGACAGCTTCCATTTTCTCTCCAACCCTCTTAATGTGTTGCTCCCGACTGCTTTGGCTTCACACACTTTGGCGGTCTTGGCAACTGCTGGGGCCTGCACCTGTATAGGGCCTACTGCAGGAATACGGCTCAGACAGATGCCTTTCACCCTTCGCTGTTCAGATGACAGAGCAAGAGTGTCTCGCCGGCATCGCAAAAGAGCCCAACAGGATTGGTTTAATTTGAGAAGCAGG
This sequence comes from Salminus brasiliensis, assembly GCF_030463535.1. Lineage (NCBI taxonomy): Eukaryota > Metazoa > Chordata > Actinopteri > Characiformes > Bryconidae > Salminus > Salminus brasiliensis. The sequence goes on along the minus strand of NC_132880.1, from coordinate 42,513,373 downwards.
CTGAAAAAGCTCTTTTTGTGCAACGGCCAAGATCATCAATCATTTTCCCTGTGATTTCAGATGCATATGAGTTCAATTTAGTATCTCGCAGCAGAAAGTCATCCGACTGCAATGCGTAATCCGCCAGTTACGTGATACAGTGTGAACTGGAGACCAAATGATATTTTGGCAACTTGACTGATTTGTGGAAATTTACCATTAGAGGAGAGGCTCAGCAGGCGCAGCAGCTTCCCCCGGTTGACATTTATAAAGTCCCTTTTACTTCCAAACCATAATTAAATTCACAATGCTGATAACCCAGACTGAGCTGCAGACACGCAACTGAATGGCTAAAATGCTGAATCTGAATGGACAGAGATTTGCTGTGATTATGAAGTGTCTGTTAGGTCCATGCATTAGCTGACCTGTGCTTCTGGCTCCCGTAAACCTTTCTCCAGGCTCAGAGAATTGATTGAGATTAATTGTAGAACTGGGGAAAGAATTTTGGTCGAAACTGAAAGGGTAAGGACGCAGTGGTGCAATAAATTACACCATTGTTAGCCAACGTGTCCTACTGTAAAAGTGAATCTTTACATAATTCTTCAGGGGTTGACGGGTTACTTTACACTACAGCTTATTCAAGCTCAGCATTTAGTTTGAAATTCCTGTCAAAACATCTACAAAAGTTCTAATATTCAAATACAACCAACCTAATGCATTTGTTACTTTGTGAGGAGGGCCAAGCTTTACAGAATAATAGCAAAAATCCATTATTCATTTTAAATTGATCTTTATTTTGCCTGTCAGGTACAGTGGTTATTCTGACAGGGTTGAAAGGAAGGTGACGGTTGTGAAGACTTGCCGTAGACACGTGAACAAGCCAGAGATGTAATTTATAGGATGTTAGATTAGGGAGGAGGGGCTTCAGGTATGTTTCGCCGACCAAAATGAAGTTATTTCATAACAGCACGTTCATGCCCCCCCCCCCCCCCCCACAGGTGGAGCGTGTAATTCACTTTTACTTCATTGCAGTAAATACAAATCATGCACAAAAATGAGCTCCCCCTCAGCTGGACAAGCTGTGAGAAACATCTCTGCCAGAACCACATTTGTATTGCAGGGACTACATATTCAGTGTAGTGTCAAATTCCTATTAAGACAATAGGATACAGTGATAAACAACATTCAAACAAGTCAAGACAGCCATATTCACCATTAGTGTGGGAAACAGATGGAATTAGCCCTCCGACTTTAACCCATGCATGCAGTGAACGCACACATACACACTAATGACCAAACACACTCACAGTGGTCAGTGAGCACACATGTCCGGAGCAGTGGGCAGCCATTGCTGCAGTGCCCAGGGAGCAGGGAAGGTGAAGGGCCTTGCTCAAGGGCCCCAACAGTGGCAGCTTACCGAGCCTGGGTATCGAACCCACAGCCCTGTCATCATTAAACCACTGAGCTGCCACTGAACAAGGTAAAGCGAGCTACTGTGTGTACATATACAGAGGCACAGATGTTTAGATGTAGTGTGGCCACCAACTGGAAGGTGGCTGCTCTAGGGCAAGGCACTTAGCCCCCCCAGTGCCCCAGGTAGTGCTGTTTAGCTGGCGAAGATGTGCTGCTTCCACATTGGGTTGAGTTAGGCGGCAAAAAGACAATTTCCCCAGTATATGGAACTTCACTTAAAGCCAATGAAAATTGGGTTTCATCTTCATTATGGTAATAATGTAATACTAGTCCTTAAAAGAGAAGTTTAATGTAATACTAGTCCTTAAAGGAGAAGTTTAATGTAATACTAGTCCTTAAAGGAGATTAATTGATTTGGGCCATTCCTAGTAGACTACTTACTTGATGATTTCTGGGCAAAACATTTTTATATTAATTAATTAATTTGTTAAAACTAATTCCAATAAAACACTATTCCCATAGAACTTCATTCAATGGCAAAGTACATATTCTACACATTGTACATACATGTCTCAGCTGACACTCTCATAAAGAATATTCCAGAAGAATAGGCAGAGGAATAGACATGTTTTACCTGCCTTTGCACACAAAGTTCATACTAATGTTTTCATTTCATGTGTCTGGAGTAATCATATGTAACTTTCTGGAGAGTCCTAGCTTCTGGGTGGGGTTGGAAATGAAGAATTTTGGGGTGAAAATTGTTTTTTTAAAAAAAAGGTAGTGTGTGTACCACACAGCTCCTGGTGTTGTGGGTTAGATCTTTGTTCCAGGCTCTGTCTGTGAGAAGTTTGGTGTGTTCTGTAGGGTTCCACCAGGTACTTTGTTTCCCTCCCATCTCCCCAAAACACATAGTAGGTGATCTGGCTATGCTAAATTGCCCTCTAGGTTTGTGACACCAGGTAGGCTCTGGACCTACCACAACACTCACCAGGAGGAAGGTGATAAGAATATAAATGAATGATTAAGCGTAGAACTTTAATGCTTCATCGTTATTTAAAAGAATTAAGGTCATTGACTCCAGGCAGTTTGCTTCAAGCACTGCAACTTCCAGAGCTGTTTCTGTTCCTAAAGTCTTCATGTGTTTTCTTTGATATGAAATGTTCATTTTGGCATCTTGACGAGCACTAAGCATTGGTCGTTAATATTTATTACCTTATTAGCATGTGTATTTTGATTCGAGGACACGTATAAAACCACAGCAGCCATAACAAGACAGTGATGCACTGAGCATACCACCATGCTGAGTTTATGAATAGAACTTATGTACCGTGCCTTATTTATTTACTTTGCATGGCATAGTGTTTACCACTGAGTTTAATGAATCTGGCCCTCTGCCTTGCGGGAGCTGAGTAAAATCACGAGTGTTATATTATCAGCTCCTGTATCTCTGGAGACCACTATAACCACACTGGTCTACATAGGGGGCAAGTTTTACATGGAGGGTGTCAGTTTCACATTCGCACAAGTCACAGCTCCCCATTAGGAGATGCTGAAAGGTAGATCCGACTGACCTCAAATACACAAGGCTTAAACAAGGGCAATGCAAGTGACCTGAAGACTGTACTGGTGGAAAGCAGTGCATGCTTGCTAGTTTCCGTACTGTACAAGCCTGTGTGAAATACTGCTGCAGTGCTTTGCTGCTTTGCAAATGTTACAGGATGCTGCGTGGTGTTATCTGATTCAGGGTTTTCAGGTTTGCCTCATCTGATATTGCTGTCATCACACCATTAAGTTTCCATCGCTATGTTTTTTTTGTGTGCAGGGCTGCATAACAACATACCGCATCAGGTCTGTACACTCAAAAAAAAAAGAAAAGAAAAGGAAGTTGCACTGTTGTTAATTTTCTTTTTTTCTCGCATTGATGTTATACAACAAATGCATGTTACTGCAGCCTGGTCTGAAGGGGAATTCATACATGTGACTAAAGGACTATCTCAGCATGTGTACATTGTGAACCAGATAGTTCCACCCATTCGCATGAAATACAGACTTACAAAGCAATCAGTGTAATTTTATTACCTGACCCTACATCTTAATCTAAACCTACACTTACCCTAAACCTAACCATAACCTAAATCTAAACTTACCCTAACCATAATTTAAACCTAAACTTACCCTAACCCTAACCTCAATTTACCCTAACCTTAACCTCACCCTAAACATACCCTAACCCTAACCTTAACCTAAACTTACCCTAACCCTAACCTAAACTTACCATAACCTTAACCTCAACCTAAATCTAAACTTAACTTTACCCTAACCCTAACCTCAACCTAAACTTACCCTAACACTAAACACAACCTAAACTTACCCTAACCTTAACCTAAACTTATCCTAACCTTAACCTAAACTTACCCTAACCCTAACCTCAATTTACCCTAACCTTAACATCACCCTAAACTTACCCTAACCATAACCTTAACCTAAACTTACCCTAACCCTAACCTCAATTTACCCTAACCTTAACGTCACCCTAAACTTACCCTAACCCTAACCTCAACCTAAACTTACCCTTACCCTAACCTAAACTTACCATAACCTTAACCTCAACCTAAATCTAAACGTAACTTTATCCTAACCCTAACCTCAACCTAAACTTACCCTAACACTAAACACAACCTAAACTTACCTTAACCTAAACTTATCCTAACCTTAACCTAAACTTATCCTAACCTTAACCTAAACTTACCCTAACCTTAACCTCAACCTAAACTCACCCTAACACTAAACACAACCTAAACTTATCCTAACCCTAACCTAAACTTACCCTAACCTTAACCTCAACCTAAACTTACCCTAACACTAAACACAACCTAAACTTACCCTAACCTTAATCTAAACTTACCCTAACCTTAACCTCAACCTAATCTTAAATCTTAACTTAATTTAACCTAACCATAACCTTAACCTCAACCTAAATGTACCCTAACCCTAACCTAAACCTTACCTCAAACAAACCTAAATTTACCCTTACCTAAACTTACTCTAACCATAATCTAAACCCAAACTTACTCAAACCATAATCTAAACCTAAACTTACTCAAACCATAATCGACACCTACATTTACCCTAACCTCAACCTCACCCTAAACTTACCCTTACCCTAACCTAAACTTAGTCAAACCATAATCTAAACCCAAACTTACTCAAACCATAATCTAAACCTAAACTTACTCAAACCATAATCTACACCTAAACTTACCCTAAACCTAACCTCAACCTAAATGTAAACTTACCTTTGCCCTAACCCTAACCTCAACCTACACATAAACATACCCTAACCCTAACCCTAACCTAAACCTAACCTCAAACAAACCTAAATTTACTCTAACCCTAACCTAAACTTACCATAATCTACACCTAAACTTACCCTAACCTCAACGTCAACCTAAACTTACCCTAACCATAATCTACACCTAAACTTACCCTAACCTCAGCCTCAACCTAAACTTACCCTAACCTCAACCTCAACCTAAACTTACCCTAACCATAATCTACACCTAAACTTACCCTAACCTCAACCTCAACCTAAACTTACCCTAACCCTAACCTCAACCTAAACTTACCCTAACCCAAACTCAACCTAAACCTAACTTACCCTAACCCAAACTCAACCTAAACCTAATCTTTCCCTAACCCTTACCTCAACCTAAACTTACCCTAACCCTAACTTCAACCTAAACTTACCCTAACCTAATCCTACACTAACCTGAACCTAATCTTACCCTAACCCTAGCTTTAACCTAATCTTACCCTAACCTAAACTTACCCTAACTCTAACCTTAAACACTTAAACACAATCACAGTAGAATGTGAAGGTCTTACTGTTTCTGCAAGAGTTTCCGTCCATTCATTTCTTTTTAGAAGCTCCATAACAGAGAAAAGCTGTGGTACCACTGTTTTCTCTATTCTTCTTTGAGTACATAAAGGCCTGGGTCTTGTGTGTTTGGCAAAACAGCAGCACCAATGGACTGGAGCTTCTTATTCATCATATAAGATATATGTAAATGTTATGTATATTTCTTGGTGTACACTTTGGTATATCTAGTGCAGATCTGAGAAGGTCGACTGTAGATTTAGACTGTAAGAGTCAGGAATGCCTTGGAGACGTTTCTAAACAACTGGTTTATATACTTGTACTTAAGTGTAAGTTATTGGAAGGTGTAGCCACATGGCTTTCAAGGTCTGTCACTTTCAGCTGGGAGGAAATTGGTTCAGATGATCAAGAACAACCCGGGAAATCACCATAGATTGAGATGCTTCCATCCAAGAAAAGAGCCCCTGCTCTAAAATCAAAACCTTCAAGCTTGACTAGAGTGTGCAGCGGAACCACATGGACAAAGAAACATTTAGAGCATTTGTTTATGATAATTTAAGAGCAAGTAATTGAATAAATCAGCCACAGTGACCAGAGGCATCTTTGGAAGAGTAAAAACCCCAAGAACACTTTATCTACTGTTAAGCATGGCGGTGGTAGCATCACGGTGATAAAAATCTAAACTGGTAAACAGAACTGAACCACAAAAGAGTAAAAACCAGTGGCTTGATGCAAAGCTGAAAAGATGAAGGCAACAGCTTGCACCTGTTGACGTCCACCACACTATTAGCTCAGACAGCTTAAGCTAATGCTTAAAAGAGTCATAGCACCAGCACCATTCAGTGCAATGAGCCAGCTGCAGTCAGTCCTTATAGCACAGAATAGGTACGGCTGTGGCTGAGACGCTGCCATCAAAAATAACCTGTATTCACTCAACTCTTCTGTCCACAGAAGCTGAGGGGCGACGTAGCAACTGGAAAAAACTGTGAAAAAGGATCTTCTCAAGGCGTGGGTACAGTTAGGAGATAGGGGGCAGTATAATTTGAATGTGTCCCTCTGTGGTGCATTAGAAAGGGAGTAAAATCTGAATGGCGTGTGGAATTCCATGTTTCTAGACATAGGCAGTTAACAAAAAACTAGGTTGCTTTTAGGTTGGCTTGTAGGTTCGTAGGCATTCCAGATACCTAAATGTATGTAGACAACAATGAAGAAGTGAGCGTTTTATGATACGTCCCCTTTAAGAATAAGTTTAATTGCATGCCCTATATCTTAAATCCACTCCATCATTCAAATATATAATATTTTACATTCTTTTTCTTCCACTTTTTCACTTTCCCTGTCTCTCTTGCTGAGCCCGTGAGTGGAGGCAGGCCGGCTTTGTTACGGAATAACACAGAATGCTCTTTTACTGACCTCTGAGCCTACACTGATTCCTGCCGTTGAAATATTAATGGAAAGGCCTGCTATGCCTCCACACTCAGGCTTAATCAGCCGCCGGTCATGGTTCTGATTGGACCCACAGCTCGCAGTCGGGAGAGGAGCTGGGTCTTGGCTTGCTGAGGGACTGGAGAGCTCTCTCTAATCCAATATAGGAGGCCAGTAAAGGAAGCGGAACTCTGGGTAATTCAGCTCAGCAGCTGCGGGCGTTTCCATTTGAACTGTGGCCCGTGCCTGGCAGACCAGCCAAGTCCGCGCGTATCCCGGGTCTGCAGGAGTAAGAGACGCATGGGCAAAACAGCCAAAGTCCTGGCCGTCTGAGGAGATCAAAGCCGCTCCACTTTCTCTATGGCTTTTGTTTGGGCGCCATGTTAAATGCACAATCAAAAAGAGAGAGGGGGGAAAGGGGGAAGGGGAAAGAAAGCCGTGAAAAACCGTGAGAAGGAGCTTTTAAAAGAGGCCTGAGATGCTCTATGCCTCCCTCTCCCCCCTGCCACCTCCATCTCCTAGACATTCAGCAGTTCCATATTTCATTCGGTGTGTCGGGGATGAAAGCGAACGCATGGCTCAGGGAGAGTTCTCTCCTCTCTGATGCTCTCTCTTCATGGAGGGAGTTTTCTGCCTGATGGCTCATGTCTAATTCTGTGTGAAGATGGAGGCTCTGTTTCATTGTGTGCAATGTGTGCATTTATGTGAGATTTACTGGAGGACACTGTGCACTCTACTCTGAGCATTTTTCTGTTTATCAACAAATGAGGATGAGTAAGTGAGCAATGAATGGGCTCCTCTCAAGCACGTCTGACTAATCAATTGTGAGTCAGCAAGCAGATGTTGTCTCCGGTGTCTGTGTGGGAATATTGAAGGGAGAATTCAGCAAAAATGAGTATTTTCACTCTAGTCAGTTAGCCAAGACAGGTTTATTCTCCTCACTTTGTGTCCTCACTGCACTGCAGATGCAGGGCTTATGTAGCCACACTGATTCTCACTAAGCGCTCCTGTTTTATCAGTGTGGCCTTTTAACACGCCCACAAAGAACAAGCACAATCACACATGTAAAAAGTGCAGTTACTGAGTGTTGCATAAACAACCAAAGGGAGTCTTGGCCAGTGTGCTCAATACTGTGAGACACTTAATGCTGCTTGCCAAAGCCACACGATACTAGAATCATGTAAAAAAAATAAATAAATAAAAAAAAAAGTTTGGAAACTCAGATCAACCCTCTAAGCAAAAAGGGTCCTATATAGCACTTATAACTTGGGAACTGCCCAAACATAAGAGCAGTATTCAGTATTTTAATTTGTTCTTTGATGTATAAAAAGTGAGTGTGTGCCTTTGGTTGGGACCAAAAATGGCATTTCACAAATCTATTTACAGCCCTGTTATTTTGTCTCAGAATATATCAGAATGATGGTCATTGATTTTATTGGCTGGTTTGTAATCTCTTTAGCAAACTAACAGAACGTTGTGCTGAGGGGACACAGCTTGCAGGAGATGCATACAAAAACACAGGACAGTTGCTGTCCTCTCGTAGTGTCCTCTCAGCGTGATGTGCTGTCAGCACAGCCTGGTCTCAATAGGAATTCATATATTTGTGACTAAAAGGCAATCTGTACAATTCAGGATCTGTACAGTGTGTAGTAATTATAATTTGAACATTGTGCATGTGCACAAATTACTGACGCAACCCAGGCATACTGTTGACAACAGTTGAACAAAGCAACCAATAAAATGTTATTACCCAAACATCAACCTAAACCTAAACTTAACCTGCAACATCTAAACCTAATTTTATACTTAAATTAATGTAAACCTAACCTAACCTAAACCTAATTCTAACCATAACCTAGCATAAACATAACATTACCTACACCTTAATCTAAATGTAACCTTCTACACCTGAACCTACAACTAAACCTAACCTAAACTTAACCAACTACAGCTAACCCTAAATCTAATCATAACCTAATCTAAACTTAACCTACTTCACCTGAACCTAATTCTAACCTAGCATAAATTTAACATAACCTACACCTCAACCTAAACCTAAACTTAACCTACTACACCTAAACCTAATTATCCTTAACTTAACCAAAATCTAACCTTACCTTTACCCTAACCTATACCTAACATACTGCACCTAAACCTACATCTAAACTTAACCTACTACACCTAATCCTAATTCTAACCTAACATAAAGATCTACCTAACCTACACCTAAACTTAAACTTAACCTACAACACCTAAATCTATTAGTAACCTATATGTAGGCTAAACCTAACCTAACCCTAACCTAAATCCTAACGCTAACTATTACCATAACCATAACTTAAACTTTACCAAACCCTTAACCCAACTCTAATCCTAAACTTAACCATAGTACAATATGAACCTATGGTTTCTGCAGGAGTTTTCATCTATAAATACCTTGTGGACAGGAGCTCATTGTGAATTGTAAAATATGTGTAAATGTTGTCAATTTCTTACAATTGGGATGCACTTCAGTTGTGTATGTATGAATTAGATCTTGGCACCTTGGGTCTTCTATTCATCTGTGTGATGATTTTTAGTTCTCCTAGAAAACTCTGGATACTGTCAAATAATGAGATGGGGATAATGTTAATAAGTTAAAACTGTTAATTGTCTTTGGCGTAGGCCCTGGGGGCTACCCCCAGGCTGCCATCGGGACCAAACAGGTGGCGGTGGGGAGGAAGGAGGGAGAGATGTGACGTTACTTCTGAAGACAGAATAATAATTTTTTAAAAAGCATGTGATTAGAAGTCTTTTTACACAGGTGGAGGCTGGTGATTGGCTGAAGAGAGGTGACGCTGCATTAGAGTGTCATGGTAGACCGTTCACTAGAGTTTTCAGTTCCCATGCAAGTAGGTTGCCATAAGATACCATTGCTTGTTAGCAGAAGTAGCCTTGTAGCTCCACTACAAAACTTAAACATCTAACTTAATACCATTCATTTCTCATTTGACTACTTTATGCATCTTTTCCATTTAGTTTAATTGGCGAATTTTATTATATATATATATATATATATATATATATATATATATATATATATATATATATATATATTTTTTTTTTTTTTTTTTTTTTTTTTTTTTTACCAAACACTTATTTTAATAGGGTACATCAAACATTCAGGCAAGGAACTATATCATGTACAATTGCTGTGTACTGTTGTTTGTCTTGGAGCTCAGTGATCAAAATAAAATTCTATATTACCATCTAAGGTGTGCTCAGAAGTCAGCAGCACAATAACGGCGTGTTTTCAGTGGTCTTGAATGGGCAGCTGTGCTGCTAGCAGCGGATTGGGCCACTGTGCTCTAACTGCATTAATTTAATGTGGTAGGACCTCAGATAGAGAAAACTGGCAAAGGTTAGAAAGCTCATTATGTGCAAAAGATCAAGCTTTTAACATGCGTGCAGGAAAAGCTATTAAGTAATGAGTAAATGGAACACATTTAGGGCAGGGGGGGCTTCGTTCCCTGTGTCAGAGGACTGAGGCAAACGATAAAATGAACATAATTTGTTTCAACTGGCTGACATGAGGCTCGCAGAGAGGCCGGGAGAAAGCAGGGCCTGCTTAGTGGCTGCCTGTGTTGTTTAAATGAGCTGCTGATGGAAGTCTTATTGTCACTCTGCTGTCATAATGTGATATTGGCTCCATTAGCATACTGATCCTCAGAGAGCTAAAGTCTTACAAAGTGAGGTTTCTTCCTCAATTTGTGAAGTGGCAAGGGATTGCTTGTAAAGTAGCCAGTATTTATGTGTGTGTGTGTGTGTGTGTGTGTGTGAATGTGGGTGGGGTTGGTTCCATTCCAGAAACATGCATATGTGACTTGTTGGGGCATGTGGTGTGATAAACAACAGTACAAGCAATAATAGGAAGATCCTTTACAGTTGAATCATCCTGCTGGCCAGAACTGCATTGTGCGCAAGGCATGGATACCCCCTGCCTGAGACTACACTAACGAGACACAAATGCTTGTCATATTCATGTCTTTTATTCAGAAGATTGAGTAAACAGCCACATTGCAGGCTAGAAAAAGTAAGTAAACTGGTGTTAATGACTTCTCCAACGGCTAACTGGCAAAATGTGTTTCAATTAAGGAGATGTGATTGGAAGTATGGGTTTCACAGGTGCTTTGCCCATTAAATAAAGATACACAAAGCCTGATTACTGACAAATGTGTTTTTCTCAAGAGAGACTGCTGAGTGAGAGCCATGCCTCGATGCACATAACTTTTAGAAGACCTCAGAAGACATGCTATAGAGATGTAAGAAGCAGGAAAGGCCTGCACTGTGGATGTTTACTCAATGTGCTTAATTAAAGACATCAACAATCCAGGTACTTCCAGAGGGTTGGCTTACTTTTTTCTTGCAACCGAATGTCCCACATTGTCAGGTCTATGAGATCTTAATGAAGACCTGTATGCAGAAAAAATGCAGGTACTCTTTTTATGCTGGTCTTACACCAAATGCCTTTTCAAATGATTTCAAGCTCCAGTGAAATAATTATGAAATTTTCTCTTCTTGTAAACGTCCACCAGGAGCATGATGGGAATTAATCTCAAAAGGAATCTAGGTGGGGTCTTGCAAATAGTGACCCTGTGAAATTCTCAGTCTTTGCAAAACCTAGCTCTGTGAGTAAAAGCTCGATGTGAGAGAGGGTCCGACTTTTCATTTGTATTTTCAGAGCTATTCCCGCTAGCCTGATGAAATCTGATCACAGAAAACACATTCTGTGTAACTGTGTATTAAATGTGGACGAGGTCCGTCTCTGACCACCGAATGTGTGAGTTCAAGTGATCCGATTGTAATCCGATCACGATGCATCTTGTGCGTGTTAACACCTGTTTTTTTTCATGCGGACAAGTAAAAAACAAGTAAAATCGCTGCTAATGCAAGATGTAAGGCTCTTAGACCACTAGTGGTGGTGGGAAGGTGGGACTTAGACAGATGTGTTTAAAGCTGTAAAAATCTGCACACAGAATGGGCAGAAGAGAGTACTGGCAGCTTGTGAGAAGTCCCGAGACAGCCAAGAGTGAAATGTAGTGCCAGTACTGCGTACGGATGAGTACTGGCCCACTTCGAGTGCTGCCTGTATCTGGTTTGAGTGGGTTGAGAGACGTGTGTGGGCATGTATTTATGCAGAAGTGTTTGTTAGCAGTATTAGCTTTGTAGACTAACACTCTAGAGCCAGACTAAAGAAGCAGCATTTGGACAAAAGGTGCGTAAAACAAACAAGGCGATCAGTGTTTTCAGCGTTCTTCCCATTCTCTTTCTCATTTCTCAGAACAAAGTACAGTTGGATTGTGTTACAGAGGGAGGCAAAAGTAGTCTTATTGAGTCATGTCTAAGAAGTTGTACATTTACATGTACATTTAAGGCATTTAGCAGAAGCTCTTATGCAGAGCGACAAAAATGCTTCACTGTTCACTCAGAAAATAACCTTAGCTAGTTTGTTTGCAAAGACTGAGAATTTCACAGGGTCACTATTTGCAAAAGATACCTCAAGCTAGATGCTACCAAATACCAAGTCAATGTGGAGACCGCGATACTCAACATACACCACTTTGCATACACAAGTACTTTTGGATGAGATGAAAGAGGTGGGTCTTCAGTCAGCGTTTGAAGACAGCAAGCGACTCTGCCGTTCTGACACCCAGGGGAAGTTCGTTCCACCACTTCGGTTTATGGACAGAAAAAAGCCTGGATGCTCATCTTCCGTGGATCTTAAAGGACGGTGGGTCAAGCAGAGCCGTACTTGAAGCTTGAAGGGATCTTGGTGCAGTTCGGCTTTTGGCCATTGCCATCAAGTACGGAGGGGCTGGTCCATTCTTGGCTTTGTAGGCCAGCGTCAGGTTTTGAATCTGATGCAGGCAGAAGCTACAGAAAGCCAGTGAGAGAGTAACATGGCTAAAAATATTAAAGACAACCTGTGCCTTTGTGTTCTGGATCAAATGCAAGGGCCTGATGGTATGCATAGGAAGACCAGCCAGAAGGGAGCTGCAGTAATCAAGTCTTGAAATGACAAGAGACTGGACAAGCACCTGGGTGGTCTCTCTAGAGGGGGAAGGTTGAAATCTGTGGATGTTGTAAAGGAGAAATCTGCATGACTGCATGCATAACTGGTCATACACCTCTACACGAAGCCTAGTGAGTTCTCAAAGAAGATGGCAAGAGCATGCTGAAGTAGTTCCAGGGTCAAGCTCGGTCTTGCTGAGGTTGAGTTTAAGGTGATGAGCTGTCATCCCAGGCAAAATGTCAGCGAGACATGCTGAGAAGTCGTGTTAGTATAGCATGGTGTTGTTTCCCAAACACAGAGTCAAATCCCAGTCTGCCATGCATTACACTATTACACTCTTCCGACTGTGTTCAGATTTCAGCTGAAAATGATCTTCCTCTATATGATTATAGAGTTAATGTACTCTATACTCTATCCACTTTCATTAACAAGCCATGGAAACAGAGCTTCTCCTGAACTTTGTTTCAAAGCCAGGATGTTTCAGCAGTGCAATCGAGTCTTTACATATTATATGTCAGCATTCATTATTCATCTATTCGTCTGTATTACTTATTGATGCATATATCACTACAGTGTACCAAAGAGATGCACAAAGGCTTTTGATCATGTAAAGTAATTACCAACCATATTCAATAATGACCCTGTGGATGCTGTGGAATAATGCTGTGGAAGAGGAGCGTTCCTTTGCAGCATACCATAATTGAGCAGAGTCTAAATGAAGAAGGGATGCGCATGTGGATGTGCAAATTAGCCCACCAGACAGGAACATGTCAAAGGATTTCATGTGAGCCACATTCAAAATCAATTTCTCATGCTTTTCTTCCTAATTTTCCATTAAAATGCTGAAAACTGTTTTGGACTATCTTCCAGATGCTTCCTTGGGCACGATTATTTGAAGAGGAAGTCCGCAGTCGGACGCCAGCGCACCAGAAACCGCCTGCTCTTTCTTAGCGCTTGAAAGCATTTCAGACCACTTTTCAGAGCCTTAAAAAGAAGCTGGTTTTCCTACAGCAAGCCACAGATTAAAGAACTGTAATTTGATGTTTGCAAATACTGAACACGAATGTTTCATGAAAGCTATTTTTTGGGAAAGAAATAATCATATAAGACTATCATGTTTATAAGCGGCAAAACAATAATACAGTTTTGAATTAGATTGGGAGTGTTTTATAAACCTGCGTCACCTAAGAGTTCAGAGTGCAGAGTCACTGCTCTGTCATAAATGTTATTGAAATCAATAGAAACCCATTTGGAAAGTGTCCGATCAGTCGGTAAGCAGTTATCAGGAAGCATAAACAGTCTATCTCGTCGAAATTGTGTTTACCACTGTAGTTGAACTAGAGTAGGTACACAGTGTAAATATTTTGGAAGATGGTTATTAGCTCGTTAGGCACGCTTACAGCGCACAAATTGTAAGTGCTAAAGGAAACGCAAACAGAAAACAAAGCGCAGCTGCGAGGACTAGCGGCCTTTTGCCCATTCGTCATGCTGCTGGCTTGGGGTACGGCGGAAGTGTGATAGAGGGTAGAGGATGGAGGGTTTTGACTCAGTGTTCCCTGCAGAGCTAATGCAACTGTACAACCCCGAGTTCAAATGCAACATTTCCCTTTGTAATGGATGTTAAGTTAGCGCTTTAATTATCATCCCATGACATTAATTGACAAAGATAACAAGGCGCACACACACTCACACACACACGAAAATGAGGCAGGTGATTTGCAGTAATTACTGTGCTTTTTGTGTCTAGAACATTTTGATGAATCCGTTCAGCTCTAATGGAAATTATGATTAAAGGCCATTGATTTCCTTAATGATCTAATGAGTCAATTTAATTATGCTCAGGGAAGGTTTATGATAGCACTGTGCCCATTTAGACCTGGGAGAGCAACATCTCTGATTTTGGGGACAAAAGAACACACTAACTGTGAGTGGACTGGAGGATTGAAACAGGTTTAGCCTCATTTCTTGCTGATGGGTTTTTTCCATACAAGTCTGTGTTTATTCCTTTCTGAGGACATTGCAACACATTGTAGTGTGGTGGGGTATTGAAAGTTGTCCAGTGGGAATAATAAATCCAATTTCTGTATGTTACAGGCCTACAGGCATGTAGCACCATGAGTGAAGAAATAACCTCCTATAGTATATCATCTACGTTAGGGAGAGATACATGTTATGTAGGTGTTCAAGGACTTAATCAATACAATAAAAGCGCAGTAAAAGAAATGTTAGTGGATTTTGCTGCTGGCAGCTCATTTCCATCAACTTGGCCTATATTGATAGAACATGGTTGATGTAACAGTGTTATTGCTTTCAAAACAAATGCTGATACACACTGTATGTTTTGCTTTATGTATGTTTTGTCTTATTTAAAATTTGCCAAATATTGCTGGTGATTGTCAATGCCAGAACCTACACTGTGCACAGCATTATAAAAATCATCACAACAATCTCTGAGACGACCTAAATCTAGTTCTACATCCTTTGCATCGCATCATAGTAGCTTACCCTATTTCCCACATGGGGCCTGTATGGGTAGCCCTAATGGAAACCATAAAGTTTTGTCCTCGTGTTCCAAGTTGGCCCCACATATGAATGCCCAGCAGGATCAGTGATGGGACCAGGAGGGGTTAAGCATGGGCCCATCTGGGTTGTACACTACACATAGGGTCTAGATGGGACCCATGTGAGATGAAGGTGGGCTGTAACAATAGGACCCATTTGGGAAGCCCAACTGGGTCTCAGTAACAAAGTATGAACAAACCCCCTCAGAACCAGTCCGTTCAGGATTTGTTAATGTGTACTAAACATAGTTCGGCCCTCATGTATGTGCCCAAATTACTGACACAACCCAGACATGCAGATATCAAACGATTTAAACAGAGAATGATACAAATGATCCAGTGAAATTATATTACCTGATCTCCCACCTCAACCTACACCTACATTTAAATTATCCCTTACTCTGACCTTAACCCTAAGCATTGAGCTGTGGAGCTGTGGAACGGTGTTCTCTGGAATGATGGTTGGTGCTCCAGACAGTTCTTTTGGGATGAGTTGGGGTACACTGTTAAAAGTATAAGATCCTTGTCAAAATTTTTAAAGTTCTTTAGTTTGAAACTTAGGAGGAACCTCGTAATGTGCTTTGAAGAAATTTCAAGGAACCTTTTTCTTCTATGCACCTTTTCTTAAAGGTTCCTCAAAGCATCTTAAGAGGTTTCTCCACTGTTTCAAACGAAAGAACCTCCAAAGGTTTCTCAAGGATCTTATACTTTTAATTGTGTACAGATCAGCCAACATCCGAACTAGAGATGTACCGATTCGATATTAGGATCAAATATTGGTCCCAATATTAACATAATTAGCTGGATCAGGTATCGGATAATCAGGCCGATCCATGAAACTGATCCTTTCACTTTAATTTGTTGGTGAGAGACTGCACTAAATGTTTACATGTTTGCAGTTTTTTGCTGCTGGTATGTTTGATTAAGTTACTTATTTATTCTCAGGTTCCGCTGCTAGATTTTATTTTCAATTACTGTTTACGCTAAATGTTTAAAAATGAGATTGATTACTGTTTGTGTGTTTGACAAAGTGAAGCTACTTATTTTCAGTTTTGGCTGATATATTTTATTTATTTTAATATATTTTACAAAGTTTGACTTCTTTTTTCATTTTGAATTTGAATGCTGTGAGGTCCTGCACAACTGTTTATTTTAGTGACAAATAAATAGCAATTAAGTACATTTATATCTATATGTTAATTTGTTATATTTTGCTTTACAAAGTTAGTAAAGGAATGTTTAAGTCAATCCTGATGCCTTAAGTCTCTCTCACATGGTGAGATATATAGTTTATTAATTCAATGGTTTTGGATCTGTATCAGGTTTAGTTAAAGTTTATGCATCAGTATCAGTATCGGAACTGAAAAAGCCAGATCGGTGCTGAATTCAATCAAACTCTCACAGCAATGCTCCAAAATACAGTAGAAAGCCTTCTCTGGACAGTAGAAACAGTTACTCCAACTTTTTAATACCCTTGATTTTAGAAGAAACCATTAATGAGCAGGTGTCCCAATACTTTTTTTCCATGTAGTTTATCTCTACAAACATTACAAACATGGTTCTTAATAGAACTGAAAGTGGTTCTTCTATGGCACTGCTCAAAGAACCACTTGAAGCACATTTACTAGAAACACAGAATAGCACAGAACACATGGAAACATTCAAGGAACAAAGGAACAATGAAACGCGACTGCTCAAAGACAAAGACTAACGGTCTACAGGTGAAGACACTGATTGGAACGGAGATATGACGGCGGTGATGGAGACCGGAGAGAGCCGAGCCAGGACAGGAAAGCTGTGTCTCTGAGGAGGTACTTTTTGTAATTTCTAATTTTATGCCTCGGCTTACCAAAAAACTTCCTGCTCACAGCGCGGGCTGATGTCAAAAGTACTCTTATCCCACTGATTAGAAATGTGTACCGTGAACATCTGTACCCCGCTCTCGATGGGGGCCCGAAGAACTCTGTGTGACAGAGCTCTGGCACACTCAGAATGTAGCTGACTGTTGAAGATGAGAGTGTGTGTGAAGAGCAGCCCCGCTACCCGGATATAGATACCTCGGCCCATCCTCACACGGGGCGCCGGATGAAAGAGACTTCACTGCCCTGTCCTTCTCGCCACTGCTAGGGGGAGAGGAGCTGTGTGACACGGACTGTTGGATGAGCAGATGCAGTGTGTGTGGCTCAGAGCAGGGATGTGCAGCCAGCCGATAAGGCCACATCTTGGGGCTAGGGAAATTAATATCTCAATGCAGGAAGCATAGCTCTGAATACTGAGCTGGTGGATGACATTTCTCAGGTCTTGGAAGGAAGATGAACCCGCAAGACACAGAGTGCACAGGTTTACCTAAATGTCTTAACAAGCAATATCACCCCAACAAACCATTCCAACACGTACTTCTAATTCACAGGAAATACCAACATGGAGAAATATCAGTTCAACAGGCCTTTTTGAACCTATATTAGTTGGCATCTCGCCAGTGATACATTCACAGACTTTGGTCATGTCCTTTTTACCCTGATCTGCTTCAAGAGAAGTCCACATTGAACATTGGGTGTGGAAAAATGTATCAGCATATGGAATTGGAGCTAATAAATGATTAATACTACTCTGCTACTGTGATTTTTATCACTGAATAAAAGAAGTATAATGCTGCCATCCATTTATCTTGGATTTCGACACTGGGAATGACGTCACACTCGAGTTTAACTCCAGTTAAACACTCTGACAACTGTACACTATTTGAATTAGTTTAAAACATTTCCAAAAGTCAATTAAGTAAAGACTTCAGAGTTCACAACGACTGGTGTGACAAATCTTTATGACAAATCTAACCAAAATATGCCCCACTTCTTATGTCCCAGGTTAGTATTGTTAGCATTGTCCCAGGTTAGCATTGTTAGCGATACCAGTTCATAACAACTCATGACTTTGCACATCCAAACATCACGGAAACACGTCCACAGATAGAAGTTGCTGTATGGTGCGGCCATCTTGGATATTTCCACGTCCAGATGAAATTTCTGGATAAAACTCAATATATCCAACAAGAGATAACTTTCAAACTTTAAGAAACTAAAAAAAGAGTAGACTAATCCCTGACATAATCTTTATTTGACAAAATGAAAAAATTATTCAGTTAGGAAAACATATATAATGTACTAATGTTTTTATATGAAATTAAGCTATTTAACACGACCGAATTCATGTGTAAATAAAATAGCTACCAGAACATTAAATGGCAGAACCGTGATTCTCAATAGATAAACGGATAGTGCCAGGAGCCAGTGGGAAAGTTGTTTTACTCAGTGTTGTTTTATTGTACTAACAAACACTATGGGGCACTGTGTATTATTGAAACAGAGTTCCCAAAGGCAACAGACTTAATCATTACAAGTTGACTCAACTCAAAGACCCTATTTGAATGGAAAAAATGACACTTGAGTTTAAAGTTTTAAAGTGGGGAAAGTTTTCCCCACTGTGGGACTAATAAAGCGTTATCTTATCTTATCTTATCTTATCTTATCTTAAGTAATTGTGGGTTTACAGACATAAAATTGAAAATAAAATTCTAAATTGAAACTTGAATCGAAAATTAATATTGAATGAGCAGCAGTGCAGCAGCAGGAAGCAGCGAGTCATTGTACATAAATAAAAAAAACACCAAATTGACAAGTTGAGTGATAATTAACTGAATTTTGGGTGGACAAACATGTCTTTTGCCGCTCCTTCTGTGTCTCATGACCACCCTGTCTCCTCCCTTTAACTCAGTCATATCTCTATCAGTCCTAGCTTCACTTATCAGATGTGGGGCTGGCCTTCTAGCTTAAAGTAGAAGTAAATGCACACACACCTTCCCTGGACCTAGAAATAGTAACTCCAACAAAAGCAAGATGTCATATGAATGAGCAGGCCCAGTCCCAATACTTTTGTCCAGAAAACGTTCTGGGATTCTGTATAGAATTTATATAGCAGGCATCAGGGAGCCACCATCAGTATATGGGAGACTCCTGCAGCTTCCAGGAGAGGTGGTGCGTCTGTAGTATTTCCCCTCCAAAGGAGAATAGAGCTTCTGCTGTGTGTGCATTGACTGAATCGTGTAAAACTTAGTGCTGCATTCAGACGATGAAGCGTTTCTCAAAAAACAAAATCTGAAACATGAGCAATTCGTCTGTGACAAGTTTTCCAAAGCGTAGAAGTGGAACTGACAGGGCTGCTAGATGAAGGGAGGTCCTCAAAGGGCCTGGACTGAAAATTTCGCTTTGGTATAGAATTCTACTTGTGGGAAGAGGGCTCACAGAGACTGCTTACGTCCAGACATTTGTAAGATGCCCCTGTGTGTGTGTGTTTTCAGGAAAAAAAGACAAACCCCCCTGAATTTCCAGCAAGAGCCGGGAGACTTGAGCCACTCAATCATCAGAGTGCTGTCTCTCCTCCTCGTTCTGCTCACGGCAGATCAGAGCGGGAGAAACAGCAGCGATCAGTCACATTCAGCACGCAGAAATGACACTGCGATTTGAGTAATGAGTGGCACGCAGCCTCCAGCCACCTCTACCTGTGACCAAAGCCAGCGCTGCCATCAATACTGCATGTCTGTGCCTCCGTTGCTGTTTAATGTGTGCCCACAGCTCTTTCTTACAGCCTGTTTACACTTAGGGACACACAAATGCATCTCTGTTAGACGGATGGAAAATCAGATTTGCATCAGTGCAGCTTTTCCACATCCAGGGAAACCGACAGATTCTTTTTCTGGAATCTAGAGGCGAATATGGATGAGCCTAAAACTACACTAAGAACATTGTTACTTAAGTCAAAGTATGACTTTGAATGAATTATATAGCCTAAAAAGCACACAGTTTTGATGTATACACTTGAGTAAAAGCATGGGCAGCGATCAGGCATAACATTAAAACCACTGACATGAAAAAACTCAGTTGAATAATATTGATTATCTGTTTACGATGGTACAGTTGGATCTGGTATGTGTGTTGGAAACAGGAAATATGGGCAAGCATAAAAATCTGAGCTACTTGACAAGAGCCTAATTGTGATGGTTAGAAGACTGGGGCAGAACATCTCCAGAACATCAGGCAGGTCTTGTTGAGTGTTTCAGTACGTACCACATAAGGTCCAAAGAAGGACAACTGGACAACTGAACTGACCACAGTGTCATGGCACCTAAGGCACCATGGCCACCTAACTCGGTTTCGGTGCCAGATACCACAGGACACCTTCAGAGGTCTTGTGGAGTCCTTGCCTCGAATGGTCAGATCTGTTGTGGTGGCACAAGGGGGACCTACCCAACATTAGGCAGGTGTTATTAATGTTATGGGTGATTAGTGTAAAGCTAGCATATCTACACTATATGTCACTATACACTATATTGTACACTATATTGTTTGTGGACACCCCTTTTAATGAATGCATTCAGTTTCTTTCAGTTGGACCGACTGCTGACACAGATGTGCACATGCACACACACATGGCTTGTCTAGTCCATATCACCAATAGAAAAGGACTCTGGAGCAGATACACATGAACCTATAGGCATCTATACCCCCCCCCCCCCATTATTGAGCTGTGGAGCAGTGGAATTGTATTCTCTGGAATGATGGTTGGGGCTCCATCAGACACTTTTGGGATGAGTTGGGGAGTTGGCGATGATGGGTGGGGTGGTTATCGTTCAACATTCTGACCTCACTAAGGCTCTTGTCGCTGAATACAATCAAATTCTCACAACACTGCTTTGAAACGTAGTAGGAAGCCCTCTATGGACAGTACAGACAGTTACTGCAATGAAAGCAGGATAAATTTCTTTTTTCTTTCTTTGATTTTTGAAGAAACCATGAATGAGCAGGTGTCCTAATACTTTTGTCAATTTAGCATATACAAAGCTAGCAAGCTAAGAAGCAAACCAAGGAGGCAGCAAGGTTAAAAGTCAATATCTAGCTATGTAAGCTACGATTTGCCCTTTATATTTTCATCCGCACTCTGTAATTCCTTTTGTACACTGTAAGCGTTTAGCCATCGCCTTGTCTCTTCTAGTCGCTCTGTCTCCCAGGAGCCAAGGAAGCTCATTTGCATGAAGTTTGACCAGAATGCCATGTACAGTGTATACCACTCTGAACATGCCATACAAACAGCACATTCAACCTAAACTGCCTCCCTGGACAAAGATTTCATTACACATCTGATTTAGCACCCAGCTTTACAGATTAAGCGATATCCACAGTCTCACTGCCCTGACTGTAGATGTCCTAGTCTTTGGAAGTACATAATAGATTACACTCATGATGCAGTTCAGTTGAAGAGAAAGCTTTCACTCAGGGTTCCATTAGGCTTGGTGGGAGGACTTTAAGGAAACATTAAGGATAAGCTCGAAAAATGATTTTCTGCACAACACAGGTCCAGATGTTTCTCTCAGCAGGATGTGTGTGACCCTCCTAATGATCATGTGAACTCTGCACCACTGCAATGTGGTAATGGAATAGAAGACCCTGCTGAAGAAACAGCGTGGAATGATGTTCCATGCTGGTATTCGCTGGTTTATGCTGGTGAGGTGCTGGTGTGCTGCTGGTTGACCAGCATAGCAGTGTTCAAAATACAACCAATGCTGGTTTAAGCTGGGCTGGTGCTGGCTGACCAACATGCCAGTGTTCAGAACACAACCAGTGCTGGTTTACGTCGGTCTGGTGCTGGTGTGGTGCTGGGTGACCAGCATACCAGAGTTCAAAATGCAACCAATATAGGTTTATGCAGATCTGGTGCTGGTTGACCAGCATATCAATGTTCAAAACACAGCAAATGCTGGTTTGGGTTGGCTTGCTGCTGGTTGACCAGCATACCAGTGTTCAAAATACAACTAATGCTGGTTTAAGCTGGGCTGGTGCTATTTGACCAAGGTGCCAGTGTTCAGAACACGACCAGTGCTGGTTTTATATTGGTCTGGTGCTGGTGTGGTGCTGGTTGACCGGCATACTAGTGTTCAAAATGCAACACAGGGTGGTATAAGTAGGTGTTTAGCTGGATGTTTAGCATACCAGGGTTCGAAACACAGCAAACGCTGGTTTAAACTGGTTTGGTGCTGGTTGACCAGCATGTCAAGATTCAAAACACAACAATTGCTTGTTAAGGCTGGTGCGTTGCTGGTTGACCGGCATGCTCGTGTGAAAAGCTGTCACAAAAAAACCTTGTATTTCCTCAATGAGAAATTAGGTTTTTTACTTCTCCTTGAAAGTTGCCATTTTGGAGATACAAGGTTTTTGTGTGAGCGACAATATTCTGGGTTTAGCTTCTGGTCCATGCTGTTTTTTTTAGCTGGGGAATGAAGCGGATTGAAGTGTCACCATGTAACTCGGCCCGACATGAAGACCTCTTAGCAGCATTATCTCTCTCACACACACACTCATGGTTACTTTCATACACTTAGTAAAATGTTCCCTAATTAAACACATTGTCCGTTCTCAGAAATGGGCACACCAGTGCCTCCTACCAAAAGCTCAATGTAATGCAATTAGTCAGTGCTGAGCCTCAGTAAGACGTATTCTCACAAACCAGAGCAGTTTCTAAGGTATCCAACACTGATTGCGTTGTTCGTATAATTCATGCTCAGTCATAAGTGCAAACTTGGCACGATAGCTCAGAAATAAAACAGTTTTGTGGACTCGGGTCTCTATGGAAACAGCGGCCATAGGGAGCGTGTTCCACAAGCTTATTCTGTGGTCAGAATGGCAGTTCTCCTTGACACAGCATGACCTCACCAGCACAATTTGCATAATGCAAGGCCCAAAATTCTGACACAATTAGAGTCTCCTCTCCAAAACGAGCGTGGGCGAGAGAACTTAAAGGAGCAGGGGCCTCTCCGGTGTGTGTGGTGTCTTGGTGAGCAGAGCCTGTTGTGTTTGGCACGGCAAGCGTGAGAGGGAGAGTAAGTGAAGCCTTGTGCTCACTTGCCCCAAGCCCACTCCCTGCTACTCCCGCTGCCATTAGCGGGAAAAACAGGCATTTCCTAATGACTTCACGCTTTTAGACGCGGCGGTTAATGCTCCTCTACTCTACGCTGGAGAGTTTGTGACCAGCGAAATGAGGGGACGAATACATCTCCTCTTATTGCTGCCCATGAGTTAGCATTACCTCATTTATCGTACAGTAGGAGCTCCCTTGCCATATATCACTGGCCATTAGACTACTTCATTAGTGACTGAAATAGTTGTGGTGCAATAGTGGCAGCAGCAGCTATGCGCTCCACATCCAGCAAGTCTCAGATTTAGCCAGCCTAATGATTTATTATTGTGCCCAACCATAGAGTTTCATCCTGCAACAGAATTTTCCAAATATCATGAAATGGCTACATAATACTCAATTTCCTCAAATATCAATGGTTGAAAATAGTGCAAAATGACTGGCACCCTTGGGGGCATGTTTTCTCAGCAAGTTTTTCCCATACTCAGAATGTCATTACTGTTCTGTGTATGCATCACTTCGGACCACACAGTCAGTATGACTTCTCAAAAAAATGGCTTCTTTAAAAATTGGCTTTGCAATTATGTCCACGCTGGCTCTGATTACCCTCATAGGAGGTTAGCAAACAGTGGACACGTTCACTATGTGGACAAAAGTATTGGATGGAGCACTATCATTCCAGAGAACACTCCACAGCTCCACAGATCAATGCTGGGGGGCTTTATACTGCTCTAGACCACTTCTAACATTAACATCATGTTCATATCTGCTCCAGGGAGTCCTATTCTATTGGCAGTACTTATCTAGAGAGATTCGACAAGCTGTGTGTGTGCATTTGCACATCTGTGTCAGCAATTCATTAGGTTTGATTCATTAGAAGGGTGTCCACAAACATTTGGACATATTGTGTAGTTTTTACTTGTTACTTGTTGTTTTTTATGGCACAGTTACCAACCTTAAAACTCTTAAAAATGAAGGTTCCTTAGTGGTTCCTGGCTATGGTTCCGTGGTTCTAAGAAACTATTGAGTTGGTGTAGAACCTTTATGTTAACCTTTATATCCCATTATGTGATTAGCATGGGAAAACTCACTAAGAAAACATGCCTCCAAGGGTCCCAGTCATCTTGTATTTTTTTTTACCATTGATACTCGAGGAAATATTATGAGGAAATATTATGAGGAAGCATTATGACATTTGAATTCTGTTGCGGGATGGCACACTATTGTTCAATGCAATAATAAACTTCTGCATCTCATAATGGGCAGTAATGCTTCTTTAACCTATTCAGTGCTGGATCTGTGTTTTGAGAGCTGGGATATTGATCACACACTTGTGGGGGGCTATTGGGCCCTTGAACAAGGCCCTTAACCTTCTCTTAGCATGACTGACCCAGCATTCACATTGGCTTTCCAAGCTGAAAAACATACAGAGCAATATAAGTGGGTAGTTTTGGTTTTGGTTGGTAAGTGCTGGGATATTAATTACAGGGTTGTGAGTTCTATACCCAAATCTGCTGAAGCTGGAGTTACACTACACATTTCTACATGATTTTACAGATTTTTATGAGATTGTCTATAGCCAATGAAACGTTAACAACATGAAAAGTTTTTATTTTCATTTTAGCTCCACCTTAAATGATGCAACAGCTACATTCTGGTGCTAGTAGCTACATGTCCAATACTACAGCACCATTTAAGATGGAACGAAGAAGCTGACATCTTCCTTGTATATAAGGTGGGCTTTAATACGCACTCTGTAGTCTGTACAGACCATGTTTACGCTGCTTTCATCTGAGGGTGTTTTCAGTAGTGGTCTGCATCTCCTAGATAACACAAGGCATGCATGTTTTGGGATGTGTTCAGTTTGGTCCAGCAACAGGTTGAACATAAAATATAGATCGTATAAAATAGACAGGGATGGACATGGGTTATAGAACCATATTTTCTTCTTTAGGGAACCAAAAATGGTTCTTCTATGGGAGTGGTTCTCATAGTAGTCCTCAGAACCTCCCTCCCAGAAGGTCCAGATTTTTCGTCCAACCCCACTCGCAACACATACTAATAAAGCAAAAATTGTGGGCCATCTGGGGTCCTTGAGGACTGGTTTGGGAACCACTGTGGCACCACCCCAAAGAACCCTTTCCTGGCACCTTCATTCTGCAGAATATTTGCGGTCCTTTTGCTAAATCGTGTTTGAAGCCTGCCTACTGCTCAGCTAGAAGCTAGATGGATGACGTGAGAAGTCTAACGGGTTATGATACTGCACAAAGAGATCTTTAGTAAAATTCATTGGATGTTGTGTTGGAGTCGACTGCGTGTCTTCTGCTTCTTCTGTTTTAACATCATGTAGGAGTGCCTGTAACAGCCCTTTTCTCCAAACTCGAATGTAAATAAAGACAGAAGCGAATGTCAGAGCGAAACATTGGCTCCGAGAGATGTGGTTTTCTTCATGGATATATAATAAGTTAAAGATGAAGTTTGGCCTCTAGCTCCCTTCAGATCTCAGTACAATCAGTATTGCTCTGGGACTGTAATTCGAGTCCTTTCTCCCCCTTTGCTTCTCTACGTCCCTCGTTTCTCGCTCTCCCCTCGTTTTATGTGAAAGCCACATTGGCATTGTTGTTGTGACTGTTTGCGATGCTGGGTCAGAGTGCCTGGGCAAAGATGGATGAACTTAATGACAGTTTGTGAACATTTGTGGAATTTCCTCTGAAGAGGCCCCAATCGCTCTGAATCACCAAGCCATGTGCTCCTGTGAGTTACAAACGACTTGTTAATCCATTCATCAATGTCACTTCTGAAACATTCGAGTGCATCAGATCAGATGATGAAAAGAAGTGGGCAAAAATATGTTTGTTGGAAAATGTAACAAACAGGGCTCACAATTCAAAGAGACTCGGGGGAAGAGTTGTGATTGATAGATGAATTATCTCTGAACACTCTACATTCACACTGCTACCTGTAAAAATCAGACTGCAACCAGGCCTTCAACTAGAGTGTTAGTATTCAGCAAAAAGACAAGAGAGTTGGTGAGTTCAGGATGTTGGATGATCATCACCCTACCTCATCCCCAACTCCCCAACTCATCCCAAAAGTATTGGATGGAGCACCATCCATCATTCCAGAGAACACAGTTCCACTGCTCCACAGCTCAATTCAGCTTTATACCCCTCTAGCCTCTAGCCCACGTCTGGCATTAGGCATGGTGCTATTAGGTTCACGTTTATCTGCTCCAGAGAGTCCTATTCTATTGGCAGCACTTCTTCACATGAACTGAATAAGCTGTGTGCCTACATTTGCACATTTGTGTCAGCATAGCAAATAGCTGAATGCATTTGTTATAAGAGGTATCCAAAAACATTTGGACAGATGTATTTTTAAGTGGTCACGGTAGCTAAATCACTTTGTTCCTCTTAACCAATCAACGCACACACACACATATATATATATATATATATATATATATATATAAGGATAAATATCCACTAACAAACCATGGTTGAACTCAACTTTCAACAATGGTCGATGTTACTGCTACCACAACGTCTCTCAATCTGCACCATTGACTACACCGAAGGTTGATCAAATTCTGCAGTCGTACAGAAGATCACCAGCCAACCCTGTCCTCCCCTCTCGTCAAGAGGGTCACCGCCCAATACTTTCTTTGTAAGCTCTGATTGTATGTTGCTTTTGAGAATCTGAGAATGGCCTCTTAAGAGAGGCAGCATACCCACAGATAAAATCCAATCATGGTGTTAGTGGTTGGAAAGTTTTATGGATGAAAAAACTCTTTGGCTCCAGAGAGTAAAAAAAAGCAACTGCTGTGTTTTGATCTTCAGGCATGGAGGGAAGAAAGGAAGGAAGATGAAAAGGCTGCATAGTTTCTTCTGAGGGAGAACAATGCCAACAGTGCCAATTCCAATGCATTTGTCATGTCAGAACGTAGATGGCATTAGAATGTAGCAGAAGATTTGAGGCTAACATTTAGCTTTTTTATGTCTTTTAGTAGAACCAGAAACATGCTTACAAAGAGGAATGTAGCTATAAGCAGTCTATTACACATGTGCAATTCATTAACTTTGTAGAATTATTTAATTATCACTAACAGCTTTAAAAGATTTGTTTACTATTCACGAGTAACACGTATTAATTTATACTTCAGTTCAACTGAATGAATCATTTTATGTTTATACTTTAATTTAATTGCAGTCCAGCTGAAATATATTGTTAAATATAGAGCCATGTACTGTAAAAATAATAATAATAATAATAATAATAATAATAATAATAACAGAAATGTATAGACATATAGAATAGAAATGTAATTTAGTATTTTTACAGTATTATGCTGTTAAATTACATTTGTTTTCAATACTGGTGTGTAGTTTTAATTATTAGCATATTTCCAAGTACAACTCTGCAGGTATCACCTCCACAATTACACTTAATAATTCAATAAAATACTTTAGAATTGTAGAATTCATTCATTCACAAATGAAGAACACATTAGACGAATGTTCCAATCAGGAGCTCCTTACCCCCCCTAAAAAAGCCTATGGCCCGCCAGCAGACCAAAAGTGTTATTACAAACTTCCATTACCAGAGAATATTACCCCCACCAGTTTGTATAGAAGTCCCTGTAGTTACTGAGTAATACACCTTTTGTGTAATAAGCCTTGGAGTGTAAAGGGGTTAAGTCAAGTAAAGAACTGAAGTAGTCAATATATCCTACAACAACCTGAGCTTTAGAGTAATGCCCACCCTCTGTAAAGTGTTTTCCTCACATCACATGGCGTATGAAGGGTGATTGTCAGGAAATGCTGGTAAACTAGCATAACTAGCCTTACAGTAGGTAGACCCTCCTCCCCAGAGTCTGCTTGCTGCTGTTACAACTGTCTGTTAATTTACAGCCAAAGTTAATGATGTTGTTGTTGTTTTAATTAAAGAGGGTGATACTGTGGCAAAATTGGTCTGTTTGTGCCCTTCTGACTTGTTTCTCTCACTTTTTCTTCTATCGGTTTGTTCTGGTTATCCTCATGTACTCCTGAGCACATGGCTTTGTTTGTGTCTCCACCCTTGTCGCCACCCTAGCCCCTCCTAGTCATTAGTGTTCCCACCTGTGCCTCCTTTGTAGCCCTGCCCTCTCATTATCTTCCCCAGGTGTACCTTGTCAGTGTCTGTGTAGGTATAAGTAGGCCCGTTGTTTCAGTGCACCTCGTATGGTTTTGTGTGTGTGTTTCATGTCAGTTCACGGTTTGTAAGCTTGGTCTGTTTGTACGCTGTCTGTTAGTTCTGTCATTTCTCCTGTGTTTGTTTTGCTATCCAGTTTCTGTTTCTTGGGTATCTGGTTTGCTTTTTGTTTAGTTATTTCTGATAAACATTTTACTTGCTGTTATGCCCGTCTCTAAGCTCACACAGCATTATTTTACATCATTTTTTACAGTGTGTAAGACTAATCATCATTATTATGTTTATCACCAGCATTGTAACAACACTCTAGCAAAAACCTTATGTCTACATTTTTGTTGTTTTTCACTTTGTGACATAGTTTAAACATGCCTACATCTGTCCTTTGTGTTCTGCCAAACTTCTATGAGGAATGGACCAACAGAAATGCTCCAACATGGTTTGGAATAAAATCATTTTACATTGACTTCCATTCCAAGGTAGGAAGGTTTCAGCCTTCTTCTGTAAAGTTGTAATTTTGGATGCAAAGTTTTTTTTGCGTGAAAGCAATGATGAGCAAGGTTTTTAAAAATGGCATTTGCTCGAAACAGAACAGAGCACCATTAAGCTTAAGCTTTGAGTTTCATGTAGCAGTTTCAGGTCCCACAAGGACCTCTGAATCAAGTCATTCTGCGAGTTTTCCATTGCTGCAGTGGTGAAGGTGGTGCAAGAATAAATTACTGTGTCGTGAACATAGAAATGTATTTTACAATTTTCAGTTCGGCTGCCAACCTCATTTATACATAATGTAAAACGAAGCAGGCTCAGTAGTGGAGACCAGCATATTTATAATACACACCACATGCGTCCACACACTGGCTCCTTTCAGAGAGAGCATTTATGAGCCATGAACACGCATGTTATGCAGACTGATAGCAGACAATCTGTAAAAAAGTAATGGCTTATTTAAATGAAAAAAGAAGGGAACAGTACTGATTGCCCTGAAGAGAGCTCACAAAATTACTGACAACAAGGGGTCGTAAAACAAGCAGCTTTAAAACTACATTGAATAAGGTAGCATCCTTATCTGAAGGCACGTAGCTTCATTTCCTGGACTTGGCATCACTTCCTTTGTGTGGAAGTGTAACATCTTCAGACCTTTAGGATAAACGGTGAGACTTCACATTTTAAGAAGAGTTGCTGTCATCTATTATATGGGTATATATTAAGATATACATTCTCTTTAATGGGTCCTACATCTCCATTAACATAATCCTAAGAACATTTAGTACTAGGCATTCATTTTCTTATTCGAATGAGGCAGGCCGGAGATAATAAAGATGTAGTATGATAATTGTTCTACTCTAAAAGAGAAATACTACCACAATGGACAATGCAGAATGTTACAAAGCAACCAATGAGGTTTTATTACCCAAACATCTCAACCTAAACTTAACCCACACCTCAACTTCACACTCCAAGACTTATTACACACTAAAGTGTAATACTCAGTAACTACAGGGGCTTCTGTACAGAATGGTGGGGCTGTTCTTTAGTGACTGACGTTTGTAATAACACTTTCGGCCTGTCAGTGGTTCATAGCCTGTTTAAAGGGTTAAACCAAATCTAAATACTACACCTGAACCTAATTCTAACCTAAATGTAGGATCATCTTAACCTAACACTAACCCTCACCTGGACCTACATTTACCCTAACCATTAACTACCCTAAACTTAATCTTGACCTTCACTATAACCTAAACATAACCAGAGTAGAATGTGAAGTTCTAACCGTTTCTGCAGGAGTTTTCGTCCATTAATCCCTTTTTAGAAGCTCCATAACAGAAAAAAAGCTGAACAATGCAGTAATGCTGTTTTCTCACTTCTTCTTCGAATACACAACAGGTTGGGTTTTGTGAATTTGGCAAAATGGCGCCGCCAGCAGACAGTAGCTCCTTGTGAATTGCAAAATATGAAAATATGTAAATCCTGCAAATTTAATGATTATATTGGGGTACACTTTAGTTGTGTATGTATGAATTGGACAATCTTTAAATTAAAAGTCATTTTTATATAATTCATAAGGTAGACATGTTTTGTTTTTAAAAACAACGTTTTGTTTTTAAATATGAAAAAAGTAGAAGTATTTAATAGTCATAAAGAAAATTATAGAAAATTTGAATAAAAACTTAAACCAACTTTAACTTTGTAACCAACAAAATGATAGTAAAGTATAAAGTAACTGATTACAGAGCATTTTTTGTAAACTCAACTTAGTTTATTTAAAAGTTCTCCTAAGTTACATTTGTTTAGTTCAGCAATACATAATGAGTTGAGCCTCAAATACATTAGTAAATGATCTGTAGCTGAAACTGATTAAATTGACTTTCCTATCTTCTATCTAATTCCTATCTGCAGGTTAGGACTTTTATTACACACAGGAGGCCATGGAGTCATGGAGTGCTGTGATGTGGATGGGATGGGATTTGATCTCCAGTCATGTGTCAAGCAGGCGGTTAGACTGTCACACCACTCACACCACCATAGTGTATTTTCACAGCTTTAGACCGGCCCTACAATCTAACTGCCAGCTCGTTAAGTGTAAGGGCATCATCAGTTTGGTTCACAGCAAGAGCTCAGCATCAAAAAACTCCCAGTCTGGGGATGTCATGTAATAGTAAACAGTAAACAGTCTGAGGTGGGAGGAGCCACAGACTAAACATCTTACACAATATTTGCTTAGTTTCAGCTGCATGTTTTTGAGACATTTAATATACATTGTTAACCAAACTGAGATGCAGAACTGAAAAGATGAGTCAGGAGAATTTCTGATTAAACTTTAGTTGATTTACCTCTCTGTAAACTCCAGAAACTCTCCGTAATCATTTACTTTATCAGTTTAAGCTGGCCTGGCTTATTTTACAGTGTACTATACCAACCATCGCACAGCACTGTGCTAATTTTACTTCAACAATAAACAGTGCCTCTGACTTTTTATTTCCCATAGACTTCCCAACCAAGTCATAAAAGTCCAGAAGCAGAAAGTGTATTCTGGCACTCTACCTTTCTAATTTCGAATGATTCAGAATGCTTAGTCAGGATGGAGCAGCAGTCAGGACTGCTGATTCATATGTCAGTTGCTGCGGCCCTCTGCAGTCCTCGGCAGTGCTGGGGAAGTCATATTCTGTTGAGTAAATCAATGTCTCATTTGGTGTTGATTCATTAGGCATTCCTTCATGCCCACATGCCACATGGTTTATGGAATATTCAGCCAGAGGCACAGTTCATGGGACCTTGAATTGCTTAAGGACGATACGGAACTGGTGAGAGCAACGATCATTAGGAATGTCATGTTTCAGGCCTCAGGCACTGATGAGTTGCTTATATGAGTGGAATATTTGAATGCAGTATGTTCTGGGAGGGCATTGTCGATCAGGGCTTTTCTTGTTTATGGATTATATGGTTTACATCAGGCATGCCCAGCAACAGCTTGATGGATTGCACTGCTCTTTCACACCTGATTCACCTCATTATTTAATTAAGCAGCTTCAGTAAGTGCAGGACCACTACTTGCTGCAAGTCTTATAAGCAGTTGCTTAGAGACCCTGAGCAAACCAGAGGTCTTGCGAGTAGGTTTGTTAGGTTTTTTAAAAGCTTGTGTCAGTCGTGATACTGGCAGGCTATCTGAAGTATATCTGAAGACATCATCTTTTAGGGCTCTACTTTCATGTGTTTATTTATTTATTTACATGTACAGCATCTGACTGGTGCTGTTATGCATGAATAGGTAAACAATTAGGTAAAACTAAGTAAAACTCATCCCTAGCTGTTTTTTCTATGCGGCAGCTGATCCAGAACGCTGCAGCTTAACTCATCTTCAACCTTCAGAAGTTTCCCCTCTTGACTCCCTTGCTATGTACCCTTCACTGGCTTCCTGTAGCAGCCTGCATCAGATATAAAACTCTGACGCTGACCTACAAAGCCTACAAGGTCTAGCTTCTCCCTACCTGAAGGCAATGGTCAAAAGCTGTTCCGTACCAAGAGCCTTTCGTGCTTCAATTACAGATCAGCTTGACCCATCCTCTCTCAGGACGCGTGGTAGAGAAGCATACAGATTATTCTCTGTCCTGGCACCGAGGAGGTGGAAGGAACTGACCCTGAGTGTCTGAACTGCAGAATCAAAGTCAACTGAAGAGCCACCTCTTTGAAGAGTCCTTAATGAAGCACTCATATCTATAAAACTTGTCTCTACACTCAGGTCCTAAGAATTGTGTATTGCATGCAAATTACTGCATTAGGATAACTGGGTGCTCATTTATGGCAGGGTCATGGCTTAAAGTATCGTAAATTCAGGGTCTGTCGGCACTCGCTTTGGAAATGATGAGGGAATGATTAAGCACCTTTGTAAATTGCTCTGGATGAGAGCATCTGCTAAACGACATAAATGTGAATGTAAAAAATAGACCAAGAAAAGGTTCTTCAAGACCTGGTAAAGGCATTTCTTTTAAATGTTTCTTCAAAGAACCAAAAGTGTTTTTTCAATGGCATTGCTCAGAGTGAGAGAACCTGTGCCATGGCATGGTTTTGCCCACCTAGGCAACTGAACCCCGGTCTACCATGAGAAGGGTGGTGTAAAAACCAACTACACTACATTTATTGAAGTGAGGTAAGGAGAGATTCTTCCCTGTATATGCTACACATGGCCTGATTAAAAAGTCAGAAATGCTAATTCCCTTTTATTCATTAATAAAAAACCATAAAATATAATTGGGATTTGGTTCAATTGGTTTAATTGACTCAAAGCAACAAAATGCTTTACATAGTGCTGCCATGTCCCTGAGAAAAAGGGGACTATTTAATATCTATCTAATAACATTATAATAACAGCTAATAGCCTGTGTAATAACCTGTATAGTTACACAATAATAGTCTATGTAATAACGATGGAACTATTGGTGACTTAGTTGACATGTGTAACAGCTGCATTACAGTATCAGAATAGCTTCAGAGAAGATACACATGTAAATCAACTGTAGTTAGTATCTCAATAGCTGTAAGGAAAAGCAATATTCCATATAAATTTACTCACATTGATCCTATTACACATGCATAACCACGTACGTGAGAACACTCGTGTAAATACAATAGTCAAAACTGGTTTAAAGAAGCTGTACTACTGTAATCCCTGTAATACTGTAATACTTCATTAATAGTTGACTTCTTATTTCATGGATCATTAAAGTGTAATTATGCAGTTATTAGATGCACTTACTATACAGTGCTACACGTTTCAAAAATTGCATTGGATTGCTTGGATTAGATTATATTCCTTCCAGTGTCAAGTCCCCAGCTCTGGTCTTGTCCTGCACAGTTGGATGATTTCAGTACTTTACCACACATACTAAAGTTTGTCATGTGATGAGATTTTATTTTTTAATAAACAGATACACTATATGTCCAAATCTTTTTGGACACTCTTTTGAATGCATTTGGCTTAAGGTGGGTGCAACGTTTACTTCAGCTTGCACCCACACAGATAAGGTGTAAATGCTCACCTACACACTGCTTGTAGAGAAATACTGCCAATAGAATAGGACTCTCTGGAGCAGATAAACATGAACTTATTGGAACCATGCTGCCTAATGTCAGGTGTAGGCTAGAGGGGTGAAAAGCCCCCCAGGATTGAGCTGTGGAGCAGTGGAAGAACTATGTTCTCTGTAATGATGGTTGGTGCTCCATCCAATATGTTTGGGAAGTTGGAGATGAGGTGAAGTGGTGATCATCCAACATCATGACCTCACTAATGCTCTTGTCCCTGAATTCAATTCAATGTTTATTTATATAGCACCTTTCACAACAAATCTCTTTATAGAGATCCAGGTCCACGCCTCTTATGAGCAAGCACCACAATGGAGGTGGCAGCGACAGCGGCAAGGAAAAACTCTCTCGTACTAAGAGGAAGAAACCAAGACTCAGTCTCAGGAACCCATCTGCCTTAGGTGAAAGCAATCCTCATAGCAGTGCTCCAAAATGTAGTAGAATTCTTTCTTTGGACAGTAGAGACAGTTAGATAAGAGTGTGAAACTAAAGTAAAATATGACTGAATATAAATTATGGTATATATAATATGGATATTAGTTGGGTGAAATGTATTAAATAAAATCTGAGGTATTACACAGAGAAATTGGGGATATATCATTGGGGATATTGCACATATGGTGTGGCTGTGGTGTGCTGATACACAGGTCCCAAACAGTTAGTGCTTAGTGTTTGGCAGTGTTCAGTTACCGGATGGCCCTTGGGTAGAAGCTGTTCTGATTTCTGCATCTTTGGAAAGGAAGTGTTGCACTTATTATTGCACTTGAGAATAAGAATACCCCTCAATATTAATCAGCTCTCCAGAAATGATCATCCTTATTCATTTATTCTGCAGGAAATGGTTTTACTGTGTAAACCCTTTTCACCACTGTAACTCAGTTTGATATAAATGAGCTGCTGCAGCAAAATCTGCAAACATTTATTTTTTTGCAACATGCTCTTAAAGTCGATGGAAACAAAGCTATTGATGTCAGATACTGAATGTCCAAATAATTTGTAGCACATGCTTAGTCGAGTCCTTAGCTGACTGCAGGTGATTTCTCTTGGAGGAATGGAGGGTGTGGCAGGGAGAAGAAGGGGCACAGGACAGATAGTCGTACTTTTGATGGATGTTTACCGCTTCTGAAATTTGCCGCTTCATCTTCTCCGGATTATTCTGCAATCAACAAAAGCATTCTCACAGCGAAACGCTGTCATCAGCTATTTTGCCAACCTCTTGCTGTGCGAGTAAACAGCCATGGGAGGAGGCTCCCGCTCCACTGCCATGCATAGTCCATCACTAGCCTATGACTGGAGTTGAAAACTCATTCTTTACATACATGAATGGAGAACAGAGTCATTAGTTACCCTGTGTGTCTCTGCAAAGCCACATTCTGGCCTTGAGGTTTAGAGATGTGCACAGAAAGAGGACTCTCACACTGGGACATGTACAGGGAATTTGGTTTCCAGTGACACGTGAGGGATACTCATGATATGCAATAATAATAAGTTTCATTTAAATCGTGCCGTTCCCAAAATCATGGATGCTTTACACACAGTTCCTCAGCAGCCAGGGGGAAAACTTGACCAGACCAAGGCATTAAAAACTTAAAAACTAAAGATGGTCCAGACAGAGTCTTTGTTAGCAGGGGAAAGTCCCGCTCTGCCCAAGAGGCCTCAGATCTGCAAAGTATGGTCAATCTGGCAGCCATCATGGGAGGCTTCAAGCCACGATGTAGAGATATCACCAGCCCTGAAAACATCCCAGCCACAATGTAAAGGAACTCCAGGGTAGGCCTCTGAAACTGCCAAGCTGCGATGTACAGTCACTTGGGCGGCAGACCTGTAAAACATCCGTGCCGTGATTTAAAGTAACTCTGGCTGTGGACCTGGGAAAACATCCAGGCTGTGATGTAGAGTCACTCCGGCAGTGGACCTGGGAAAACATCCAGGCCGTGATGTGGAGTCACTCCGGCAGTGGACCTGGGAAAACATCCAGGCCGTGATGTAGAGTCACTCCGGTGTTAGGTGTCTGGAAGCCTTGTATCTGCAATGTAGAAACACTCAAGAAATTTAAGAACCACTTTCAGTCAGTGGTGAACCACCAATAATAAGGCAGCTACGCTTTAAACAGCACTCCTACATGCAGTTTCTGAAACTTTCCCACTGGCTCCTGGCATCATCATGGCACTCATCTCCACTTACCTGCAGCGCATAGTCGTTCCCCACAGGCTACATTCTGTTAGTTATCCAGTTGTAGTCTAGTCAAGTTACCATTTACTGAAAGCTGAGTGTGACTATGCTAGCCGAGTACTGCAGTGTTCACTCTTGCACTATCACTAATCATCCTGTAAAAATTCCCCAGATGACTCACTGCATCAGAAGATATTATTTATTGGCATTTTTACTCACC
Organism: Salminus brasiliensis; assembly: GCF_030463535.1. NCBI lineage: Eukaryota > Metazoa > Chordata > Actinopteri > Characiformes > Bryconidae > Salminus > Salminus brasiliensis. Next base: position 42,476,948 of record NC_132880.1, on the reverse strand, counting down.
GAGGATTGAAAAACGTTCTTCCCTTTCAATAGCATCATAAACTTTGAATTTCTGTTAATTGTTATTGAGAATATTGATTTAATATTAGCTTAAGAACTACTTAGGTAAAAAAATAATGAACATGATTTAGCAATTCCCCTAGTTGCTCATTCAGGATATGTCTGGATGTGTGCTGTTCTTTAGTTTATAAATAAATATGCTAGGTTAATGTTGCTAACAAACACTGGCTGTGGCCTGGTGACTTGGTCTGTCACCAATGTCATCTTGTTAAATACATGCAGGTATCTTTTTTTATTTCCTTCATCAGTCTATCAAAAAGCTGCGTAAACCAGCAATTTATTAAAGGTTTGTAAACATGCTGTTTTCAAGGTTCTCTGCTTTTCAAGTGCCCAGTTGCTGACTGTTGTCGAAGCTGCTAAATAGACTGAGGGCACATTGAGAAGGGATTTGTGGACACAACAATCTGGTTGCTACGGCAGAAGGTCAGCCATGGTATCAACAACAAGATATCCTTCACTCTCAGTTTAGGTTTATAATATCAAAGTCTCAGCATTTGTCTGCTGCCTCCTCTGCAGTGTCTTATTGTGGTGTGTCCTGTGGTGAATTGTTTTCCCGGGCCGTGCTGTCCCCTCCGTCTGGAAGTGGCCTCTCCTCATCGCGTGACAAGTTGACTGGGTTCAGTGTGTGCCGCAGAGCAAAGAGCAACAACAACAACAACAACAAAGGGATCAAAATTTCATATTGTAAATTTTATAACTTTATCATCTTCCCGCCATGAACAATCTGCCGGACTGTAATTATTACAACAGGGACAGTGCGTTGAGCAGGCCAGTCGGTTACCAAATGGCTACCATCGCTGCTGCAGCGACTGACCAAATGATGTAGCGGTCAGCTCTGTCGCCTGGGGCTGGAAAGTTGTGGGTTCCTGCTGCGTGCCAAGTTTGAGTCAGCCCAGTCCTAAATCTAAAAAAAGGGGACTTCTTGGGCAGACAGGCCGACCACAGAGACATCAGTCGGCCCAGGGTTTCCCTGCCTTCTCATGAAGGCCTGTGGCCTGCCAGTCCTTAACAATACAGGTTCAAACGGGCCAGCGATACTCGCGCTGTAAAAGACATTAGCTGGGAATAGCCGCGGCTGCCAACCAGCTGCTCTGAGCGGGACGTGCGAGGAAGAGTTGGCATTCAGGGGAACAAATACTCTCCCCCTCTCTCGCTGGTGTTATTTCCTGCTTCATTTTTTCGTGCGAGGTCGTCCATGCCTCCCTCTGCTCTCTGGCATTTTTACGAATGCCTCGTGCCTTTGAACGCGCCTTATTTGTTGAGGTTTCCTTATTTGTTGAGGTTTCTCTGTCGCCCTATTCTCTGGGCCATTTAATTGGTCCTGTTTAAGTTTTTTTCCAGCAGGAGGCTGAAGACACAGAGCAGAGCGAGAGCAGGGCCACTTTGCCCCTCTTAGATGCGGCTCTGGCGGTCAGGCTCTGCGTGCCTGGGTGTATCGCCTTACCCCTGACCACAACGACTCCTAAAACAGAAAATGCAAGGGAAGGGAGGGGAAGAACCACGGCAGAGATAAAGTCACGCCGCTTCCTCTGAGAGATCGGGCCCGTCTGCCAAAATGCGGTGTCTGGTCCCAGAAAGAAGAGGGCCCCATACATCAGAACAGATGTCTCTGCATACGCTGAACATCTCACAACTCCGAAGACCAATCACACAACCATTCGTCAAGATAACTCTCATTATGAAACCTGTCAGCTCTTTACACCTTGCAGTGTTTCAATCATATTCCTTATCGCCAAAACTGCGCCTCCTCTTCTGCTGAACGAGGGAAAAGCAGGGACGTATTACTGCGTGAAATGCAGCGTTTTTGATTCGTCGAATTACTTGCGGCTGAGTGTTTTTCAAAACATTCAGGTTTTTTCCCCCTCAAATCAATTACGACTTGACAAAGTAACTAACGGCACTAGCAAAGACAATCCCCCTGTTTGGTGGGCGTAATTCACTTTGGCAGGCCTGCATATTTCGCTTGGCTCCACGCCTGCCTGCTACAGCTGTGCAGGAGACATTTCCTAAAGATCTTTTTTCCCCCCCTTTTCTTTCTTTCTTTCCTCCTCCTTCTCTTTCTGTGGGAGATTACATTGTCTTTTTGATGTCTGCCAGCAGATATATGGCACATACTCCATGCTCCTATCATGGTCCCAGTACTGCAGTACACCATGTCCAGAAAATGAATTGCCCCCATCACTTTGCAGGCCTGCCCTGGTGGTGCATTATATAACATCGATGATGGCAATCTCTCCCCCTTCGGACGTGGCCCGTGATTGATACTGGAAAGCATCCATTTCATGCTCAGTCACTGGCGCTTACAGCGTGAAGCTGATATTTCTCTCAGTCTGCATGGCTGGAAAATAGGGCTGTGTTTCTTTTCTTTCCAATTACTATCCAAACCACCAGCAGAATAGTGTAGAAAGCGGGGACAGAGAGAGAGAGAGAAAGAGTATGCGGGCAAGTAAAAAAAAAATCAGCGAGACAGATAGAAGGGGAGGCAGAAAAAAGAGATATCAAATCGTTCTTTCCACCTTTCAACAGGAATGCAAAAGTCTCAGAGCTAATTGTGCGGGTCAAAGAACAAAGGAATCCACTCAGACATGATTGAATGGAAGCAGACCAAGAAAACCTGTTTCAATTACCACAAGCAGGGAGATTCCAGCAGCTGGACAGAGGCTGCGAAACTGGCCCCAGGGAACTAGCCAACCATTGAGAGGAGAGCGAGTGCTAAGGGTGCTGGCCGGATAGGCTATCGCACAGATCAATCATCCAGCCAATGGGGCTCGACCAATAGCAGGTGACATAAAAAACGCAATGGGGTGAGAAGTGAGTAGTTAATCATGTCTGGCCATCAGCAGCTAAATGGCCAGTCACTGCTATTAATTTAAACGAGGGGGAAGGACGGTAAAGGACGGAAAGGAAAAGGATATAGCGAAGGTATTTATTTACACACAGCAAAGCAGGTGGCTTGTTTCGGGCTGATTTGTGAAATGGCTCATACCCCAATCTCATGCCTGGACGACGCTGCAAAATAATCAAGCTGATTTTGATGGTGATTTGCCTTTCCTGACAATTGCACACTTGTCCAAATTTCAGACTGATCCTAAACTTCCTTGATTTTCCTGTGATGGTCTAATTTTATCGTACCTCTTCCAAACTAGTTCAATACAAACTTGGTCACGTTCGTTCCCGAGCAATTCTTCCAGGTCACCAATTGAATGCATCTCAGTGTCCAGCTGGCATTGTGTGGGGTTAGCAAGCTGAAGTGATGGTAGTAGGGTCTGGTGAGGTTAGCCTATAGCCTAGTACTGGGCTGCAACCAGCTAGTTTCATCGGCTTCCCTGGTTCGCTCTCTAGCCAGCAGCTTAATCTGTATTCAAGCGACAGGTAGATCCTCTCCGAGCAGTGCTCTACCTGATTGACCTAGGGTTAGCTTTTATCCCTTATAGCCTCACGAAATTCTCCTGAAGTAGACATTTCATTTAGCTGTAAAAGGTTTTGACTAGTGGGCTGGGTTTATGAATATTTTGGGGATGTAAAGATAGAGGGTCAAGCCATTACATAACAGTTTTGGGGTTTTGGAGATGTCACACGGTGGTTGGATGTGGACTTGGTGACTATTGTATCTGTCATGCATAAATCTTAAAAAACAACTAAAAGCTAAAAATCAGCCAATGCTAATAGTTGGTTTCTATGTGATATTGAGAAATAATAATCATCTTATTATAAGATAAAAAATATTTGATTTAAAATGATTTCACTTGGCCAGATGTCATGTTTCCGCAGTGTAACATCAGCTAGGAATCACTGAAGTGTGGGCCTATGCTGTAAATCTTCATCTTGCACTGGAGCACATTCATCTGGAAACAAATGTTTAGCTTGCAGAAGTCAGGCTGATGACTGGTTTCTGGCAAAATGACTCTTGTCCCAAGCTAAGGGTGAGGTAAAGCTCTTCCTTCCTCCGGAAAGGATGAGAGAAAGATGGGAAGTTCCTACAGGTGACAGGAAACAGCAGATGCTATTTGCTATCAGAGGGGAAGAGGCCCAGGATGATGACATGTCCTTCAGAGCAGGTCCTGTCACTGATATCACACACACACACATGGCTTAGCTATAACATTAAAACTTCCTGGCTAATATTGCATAAAGTAGGTCCTTCTCACCCCATTGAGGCATGGACTCCACAAGACAGAGCCAGCATTACTTTTTCAGCAGTTTGTGCTAGAGTAGCTCTTCTCTGGGATCAGACCAGACAGCCAAGCCTTCGCTCCCCACATGCAGCATTGAGCCATGGGCACCAAAGACCCTGTTGCTAGTTCATTGGTTGTCCTTTCGCGGATCACTTCTGGTAGGTACTGACCACTGCATACCAGCAACAGCCCTTAAGACCTGCTTGATGATGTTCTGAGCCAGTCGTCTAGCCATCAATCTCTTTAAAAAGTGGCTCAGATCCTTATGCTTGTCCATGTTTCCTGCTTTTAATGCATCACCTCTAAGAACTGACTGCGTAATGTATGCTCCAGTCTTGAGAGGTGCCATTGAAACCATATAATCAATGGTATTCACCTCACTTCACCTGTCAGTGGTTTTGCTGTGGTTAGTGTGGTGCAACAGTTAAGACCGCTACCTGCCAGTGAGCCACCACACCATGTGGAAGACTGGGGTTTGATTCCCGGTCTGAGTGACTATGCTGCGGTGCACCAATAGGCAAGACTCCTAACACTGCATTGGCCCACCTCTGTAACACATGTAAACTTGTAGGAGCTCTGGGTAGGAGCATCAGCTATATGCCATAAATGTGATTTCATGGTTGATTGTTGTACATTTAGGGGACTGCTAGATGTTTGATTTTTCATGATGTTCTCCTACAGAAAGAGGAGCTGCCAGAGATTTTGGGCCCCATGAAAAGATCAAATCTAACAATTCTGCCAAAATACTTAATTAATCATTTTTCATTGCCCCCTTAGTCACACGGCATAAGAATCATCCTAACCTTTCCCCCGGTTGCACACCTATAGCATAAACTTTTAATGCTGTTTTAGTGCCTGTGCCTGACTATGAGAATTTTATTCCCATAGTCAGTTAAATTTTCAGTGTGAAGATAAATCATCATTTTGTTGTTCCCCAAGACAGTCTTATTACTTTTTTCAGACTAACAGTTTATTACAACTTTTATTTATTATTTAATAATATTGAAAACCCCTCAAACTTTTTGATTGCTCTCAACAATAGCCATACAATAGTTATAAGAAGACACTTACATGGTCCCTTTGGACCACTTCTGTTAGTCTTCCTCTAAAAAACAAATGGTGT